>NC_090314.1:24194599-24486213 GCF_039906515.1 Pseudorca crassidens
TGTGGGCCTGTCCCCTTTCTTCTATCCCTGCCTTGATTCTCAGCCCCTCAGGAACCCAGGCCCTGACCCATCTCGCCTTTCCCCACAGACAAGCAAGCCAGCTGTGTAGGCACCCATGGCATGTGCATGCACTGCTCCGTGGATCCCAAGAACCTGTGCTCAAGAGTTTCTTCCCACTTCTGCCATCGCCCAAGCTTCCTGCTCGGGCAGGTAAACCACCTTGACTACTGCCTGCAGCGGGGCTCGGCGGGGGCGGAGCCGGCGGCCCCCCCGCCGCGGGCGAGTAAAGGAGAAGGCGGGCGGAGCGGGAGGCAAAAAGCCTACAGCACCCGGTATTCCCAGGCGGTCTTCCATCCAAGTACTAACCAGGCCCGACCCTGCTTAGCTTCCGAGATCAGACGAGATCGGGCGCGTTCAGGGTGGTATGGCCGTAGACGGGGGCGGGGGACCGCGGGCGGCCTCTTGAGGCCCAGTTTCGCTGGCGCTGGCGCCTTAACGCCAGCCTGGCGGCCAGCCCGCCCCGGCAGGGCCCCCTCGCCCGCCCAGGCAGGGGGAACGGAGGTCCCGTGTATCGGGCGGCGGCGGAGGGTTTGGCAACCACCTCCCAGCCCAGGGCGGCCGTGACCCAGCAAACCCTTCGGCGCTTGGCGCCCCGCCCAAGATCCCGCACGTCGCTCACAGGGACGTGGCCCCGGAGGCTTCAGGGCCGGGGCCCGCGGTCCCTTGGGCGTCGGCCCTGCCCGCCCACGCGGCGCTAGGCGCAGCCCGGCCGCAGCCCGGGCCGGCCCTCCTGTCCGACAGCAGCCGGCCCGAAGCCACCGGGAGCCACCATTGAGTCGCCACGGCCCCTCAGCCCCGGCAAGGCCACCCTTGCCCCCACACCCCCCGCCGAGCTCAGGACCCCGCCCCTGGTGGCCGGCCGGCCCGGGGAAGCGGCCCCTGCCCTCGATCCCGCTCCAGCACCCAACCGCGGTGACACGCCAGAGGGGCGGGGTGGTGGTGGGGCGGGGCTTTTGTCGGAGGGAGCTGTGGAGGGACACACCGGCACACAGGTGGCGGCGCCGGGGCTGGGCGCCGGTGGGGGCGGCCAGGTGCAGGTCGAGGGGCTCGCGGGCCGAAAGGACGGCCACTGGGCCTGCGGCGGAGTCTGGGTCCGGGTCAGCCACCCCGGGAGCGTCTGGGGTGCGGCTGCCTTCCAGGGCCGCCTTCTGGCCGCCTGGCCGGCCGGGCCGGCGGGGAGCGCACCCGCCGGCGCGCGCCGTGGTGGGAGGGGCCTGAGGAGGTGGGGCCTGCAGCGGGGCCCGGCGGGGGCGGAGCCGGCGGCCCCCGCCGCGGGCGAGTAAAGGAGAAGGCGGGCGGAGCGGGAGGCAAAAAGCCTACAGCACCCGGTATTCCCAGGCGGTCTCCCATCCAAGTACTAACCAGGCCCGACCCTGCTTAGCTTCCGAGATCAGACGAGATCGGGCGCGTTCAGGGTGGTATGGCCGTAGACGGGGGCGGGGGACCGCGGGCGGCCTCTTGAGGCCCAGTTTCGCTGGCGCTGGCGCCTTAACGCCAGCCTGGCGGCCAGCCCGCCCCGGCAGGGCCCCCTCGCCCGCCCAGGCAGGGGGAACGGAGGTCCCGTGTATCGGGCGGCGGCGGAGGGTTTGGCAACCACCTCCCAGCCCAGGGCGGCCGTGACCCAGCAAACCCTTCGGCGCTTGGCGCCCCGCCCAAGATCCCGCACGTCGCTCACAGGGACGTGGCCCCGGAGGCTTCAGGGCCGGGGCCCGCGGTCCCTTGGGCGTCGGCCCTGCCCGCCCACGCGGCGCTAGGCGCAGCCCGGCCGCAGCCCGGGCCGGCCCTCCTGTCCGACAGCAGCCGGCCCGAAGCCACCGGGAGCCACCATTGAGTCGCCACGGCCCCTCAGCCCCGGCAAGGCCACCCTTGCCCCCACACCCCCCGCCGAGCTCAGGACCCCGCCCCTGGTGGCCGGCCGGCCCGGGGAAGCGGCCCCTGCCCTCGATCCCGCTCCAGCACCCAACCGCGGTGACACGCCAGAGGGGCGGGGTGGTGGTGGGGCGGGGCTTTTGTCGGAGGGAGCTGTGGAGGGACACACCGGCACACAGGTGGCGGCGCCGGGGCTGGGCGCCGGTGGGGGCGGCCAGGTGCAGGTCGAGGGGCTCGCGGGCCGAAAGGACGGCCACTGGGCCTGCGGCGGAGTCTGGGTCCGGGTCAGCCACCCCGGGAGCGTCTGGGGTGCGGCTGCCTTCCAGGGCCGCCTTCTGGCCGCCTGGCCGGCCGGGCCGGCGGGGAGCGCACCCGCCGGCGCGCGCCGTGGTGGGAGGGGCCTGAGGAGGTGGGGCCTGCAGCGGGGCCCGGCGGGGGCGGAGCCGGCGGCCCCCGCCGCGGGCGAGTAAAGGAGAAGGCGGGCGGAGCGGGAGGCAAAAAGCCTACAGCACCCGGTATTCCCAGGCGGTCTCCCATCCAAGTACTAACCAGGCCCGACCCTGCTTAGCTTCCGAGATCAGACGAGATCGGGCGCGTTCAGGGTGGTATGGCCGTAGACGGGGGCGGGGGGCCGAGGGCGGCCTCTTGAGGCCCAGTTTCGCTGGCGCTGGCGCCTTAACGCCAGCCTGGCGGCCGGCCCGCCCCGGCAGGGCCCCCTCGCCCGCCCAGGCAGGGGGAACGGAGGTCTCGGGTATCGGGCGGCGGCGGAGGGTTTGGCGACCACCTCCCAGCCCAGGGCGGCCGTGACCCAGCAAACCCTTCGGCGCTTGGCGCCCCGCCCAAGATCCCGCACGTCGCTCACAGGGACGTGGCCCCGGAGGCTTCAGGGCCCGGGGCCCGCGGTCCCTTGGGCATCGGTCCTGCCCGCCCACGCGGCGCTAGGTGCAGCCCGGCCGCAGCCCGGGCCGGCCCTCCTGCCCGACAGCAGCCGGCCTGAAGCCACCGGGAGCCACCATTGAGTCGCCACGGCCCCTCTGCCCCGGCAAGGCCACCCTTGCCCCCACACCCCCTGCCGAGCTCAGGACCCCGCCCCTGGTGGCCGGCAGGCCCGGGGAAGCGGCCCCTGCCCTCGATCCCGCTCCCGCACCCAACCGCGGTGACACGCCAGAGGGGCGGGGTGGTGGTGGGGCGGGGCTTTTGTCGGAGGGAGCTGTGGAGGGACACACAGGCACACAGGTGGCGGCGCCGGGGCTGGGCGCCGGTGGGGGCGGCCAGGTGCAGGTCGAGGGGCTCGCGGGCCAAAAGGACGGCAACTGGGCCCATGGCGGAGTCTGGGTCTGGAGGGCTCTGAGACTCCATCCGCTCTGGTGCCTCGGGTCTACCGGCCCGACGCCTGGTAGCGCGACACCCCACCGGCCCACAGACGTAGCCTCCCCAGCTGTGCTCACAGCGAGTCCAACCGCAGCCTGCATCCCTCCACGGGACACTTGGATTACTCCCGCGATCCCCACGAGGTGCGGCACCCGCTGGCCGAATGGGCTGAGATCCTGCCCTTGCGGCGCCCTGTGGCCACCTCCGCCTCCCTCACGGTACTGGCCGAGGCCTCGGACCAGCGGGCCCCGGCTCCCAGCTCAGCGCTGCTCCTCCGCCCCTCTCACCTCCTGCCCGACGTCCAGGCTACCGAGCACCCTCCACCCCCGCCCACCTTCATGCCACTCAGCCGGAACCCGGGAGGCAATGCCAACTACCAGGTGTGTATGACAGTCTGGTGCTGAAGTGGCAACCGCAGGAGGGCCAAGCGCGGGCCAACTCGCTGCTACCTTCCACCTCGGCCTCCAGGCCCTCTCTGCACGGGAGCCAGACTGGGAAAATGAACTTACCAGCAGCAAATGGGGGCAGGGGCAGGGGGCGGCAGGGCATGGAGAGAGGAATAAAGAGCGCCAGAGTCCAGGAAACATTGGTGGTCTGTGGCTTGGAAGCGCCACTCCTTCTGCCAGCCTGGGTCCCTGCGCTTGGCTTCCTGCAATAAGAAGCCAGTGTCCCCTTCTTGGCCTGAGGGTCCCTTTGGTTTAGTGGCCACAGTTCTGCCAGCAGGCCCCTCCTGGTCCTATACCATGCACTAAGTACATCTGCAGCTGCAGACTCCAAACCCCTGGTCTCTGGGCACCTCCTCTGTGTCTCAGCTGTCCCTGTCCACAGAGAGCCTCATACAAGAAGTTGCTTCCAAACTGGGAGGTTCCACATCTGGGCAGGTCCAGCTCCAGGCCCAGTGAAGGGCATGAAGAAGGCTGAGGCTCTGGACTCCAGCCAGGCCTTCAGCAGGCCTCTGAGGCCAAGGTCTTCCTAGTCTCAAGAGGGGCCAAGAGACGCAATGTGTCATTTGAACAAGTGAGTCAGCGGGCGGTGAGCGAATGAATGACCGCTCGAGGGGATGTATGCCGGCCACCGGGCCCTGTTTGACTGTCCAGGCTCAGCTTACCTGACCCTGGTTACCAGGGAATGCCACTCTGGGCCCTCCTTTTCATCCCCCTCCCTCACTGTGACCTCACCACCTGCCCCATTATGACCCAGTCTGGCTCCCAGTTAAAACTGGAGGGCAGAGGGCCCAGGCAGTCCTGGGACCAACGGCCATGGGTGAGCGAAACTACTACCGAGCCGAGCCGTTCACTGGCCCCATCCCCAGGAAATGCCAGGAGCAAGGATACTCAATTCTTCTGATCCCGGTCAGCTTCATCTTGCTCAACGTGGGGATCAACATGGTGACTATGGTCAGGGCAGGATCTGTGCAGCGCGGTTGGGGGAGCCCTGGGGTCTTGAAGGGGCTGAGGTGGGAGGGCTGCTGGGGTGTGACCGGACAAGGGTTGGATTTCAGGGCTCACCCTGCTCCCGGCCTCCCCCCTCCCCTTCTTCCCTCAACTCTGGAGGCATCTGAAGAGATTCTTGCGGGCACTTTTCAATCGTATTTTCCACAAAGGTGAGTGGGCGCCGGCGTGGGTTCAGGGGATGTGGGCCTGTCCCCTTTCTTCTATCCCTGCCTTGATTCTCAGCCCCTCAGGAACCCAGGCCCTGACCCATCTCGCCTTTCCCCACAGACAAGCAAGCCAGCTGTGTAGGCACCCATGGCATGTGCATGCACTGCTCCGTGGATCCCAAGAACCTGTGCTCAAGAGTTTCTTCCCACTTCTGCCATCGCCCAAGCTTCCTGCTCGGGCAGGTAAACCACCTTGACTACTGCCTGCAGCGGGGCTCGGCGGGGGCGGAGCCGGCGGCCCCCCCGCCGCGGGCGAGTAAAGGAGAAGGCGGGCGGAGCGGGAGGCAAAAAGCCTACAGCACCCGGTATTCCCAGGCGGTCTCCCATCCAAGTACTAACCAGGCCCGACCCTGCTTAGCTTCCGAGATCAGACGAGATCGGGCGCGTTCAGGGTGGTATGGCCGTAGACGGGGGCGGGGGGCCGCGGGCGGCCTCTTGAGGCCCAGTTTCGCTGGCGCTGGCGCCTTAACGCCAGCCTGGCGGCCGGCCCGCCCCGGCAGGGCCCCCTCGCCCGCCCAGGCAGGGGGAACGGAGGTCTCGGGTATCGGGCGGCGGCGGAGGGTTTGGCGACCACCTCCCAGCCCAGGGCGGCCGTGACCCAGCAAACCCTTCGGCGCTTGGCGCCCCGCCCAAGATCCCGCACGTCGCTCACAGGGACGTGGCCCCGGAGGCTTCAGGGCCCGGGGCCCGCGGTCCCTTGGGCATCGGCCATGCCCGCCCACGCGGCGCTAGGCGCAGCCCGGCCGCAGCCCGGGCCGGCCCTCCTGCCCGACAGCAGCCGGCCCGAAGCCACCGGGAGCCACCATTGAGTCGCCACGGCCCCTCAGCCCCGGCAAGGCCACCCTTGCCCCCACACCCCCCGCCGAGCTCAGGACCCCGTCCCTGGTGGCCGGCAGGCCCGGTGAAGCGGCCCCTGCCCTTGATCCCGCTCCCGCACCCGGCCGCGGTGACACGCCAGAGGGGCGGGGTGGGGGGCGGCTTTTGTCGGAGGGAGCTGTGGAGGGACACACCGGCACACAGGTGGCGGCGCCGGGGCTGGGCGCCGGTGGGGGCGGCCAGGTGCAGGTCGAGGGGCTCGCGGGCCAAAAGGACGGCAACTGGGCCCATGGCGGAGTCTGGGTCTGGAGGGCTCTGAGCCTCCATCCGCTCTGGTGCCTCGGGTCTACCGGCCCGACGCCTGGTAGCGCGACACCCCACCGGCCCACAGACGTAGCCTCCCCAGCTGTGCTCACAGCGAGTCCAACCGCAGCCTGCATCCCTCCACGGGACACTTGGATTACTCCCACGATCCCCACGAGGTGCGGCACCCGCTGGCCGAATGGGCTGAGATCCTGCCCTTGTGGCGCCCTGTGGCCACCTCCGCCTCCCTCACGGTACTGGCCGAGGCCTCGGACCAGCGGGCCCCGGCTCCCAGCTCAGCGCTGCTCCTCCGCCCCTCTCACCTCCTGCCCGACGTCCAGGCTACCGAGCACCCTCCACCCCCGCCCACCTTCATGCCACTCAGCCGGAACCCGGGAGGCAATGCCAACTACCAGGTGTATCACAGTCTGGTGCTGAAGCGGCAACCGCAGGAGGGCCAAGCGCGGGCCAACTCGCTGCTACCTTCCACCTCGGCCTCCAGGCCCTCTCTGCACGGGAGCCAGACTGGGAAAATGAACTTACCAGCAGCAAATGGGGGCAGGGGCAGGGGGCGGCAGGGCATGGAGAGAGGAATAAAGAGCGCCAGAGTCCAGGAAACATTGGTGGTCTGTGGCTTGGAAGCGCCACTCCTTCTGCCAGCCTGGGTCCCTGCGCTTGGCTTCCTGCAATAAGAAGCCAGTGTCCCCTTCTTGGCCTGAGGGTCCCTTTGGTTTAGTGGCCACAGTTGTGCCAGCAGGCCCCTCCTGGTCCTATACCATGCACTAAGTACATCTGCAGCTGCAGACTCCAAACCCCTGGTCTCTGGGCACCTCCTCTGTGTCTCAGCTGTCCCTGTCCACAGAGAGCCTCATACAAGAAGTTGCTTCCAAACTGGGAGGTTCCACATCTGGGCAGGTCCAGCTCCAGGCCCAGTGAAGGGCATGAAGAAGGCTGAGGCTCTGGACTCCAGCCAGGCCTTCAGCAGGCCTCTGAGGCCAAGGTCTTCCTAGTCTCAAGAGGGGCCAAGAGACGCAATGTGTCATTTGAACAAGTGAGTCAGCGGGCGGTGAGCGAATGAATGACCGCTCGAGGGGATGTATGCCGGCCACCGGGCCCTGTTTGACTGTCCAGGCTCAGCTTACCTGACCCTGGTTACCAGGGAATGCCACTCTGGGCCCTCCTTTTCATCCCCCTCCCTCACTGTGACCTCACCACCTGCCCCATTATGACCCAGTCTGGCTCCCAGTTAAAACTGGAGGGCAGAGGGCCCAGGCAGTCCTGGGACCAACGGCCATGGGTGAGCGAAACTACTACCGAGCCGAGCCGTTCACTGGCCCCATCCCCAGGAAATGCCAGGAGCAAGGATACTCAATTCTTCTGATCCCGGTCAGCTTCATCTTGCTCAACGTGGGGATCAACATGGTGACTATGGTCAGGGCAGGATCTGTGCAGCGCGGTTGGGGGAGCCCTGGGGTCTTGAAGGGGCTGAGGTGGGAGGGCTGCTGGGGTGTGACCGGACAAGGGTTGGATTTCAGGGCTCACCCTGCTCCCGGCCTCCCCCCTCCCCTTCTTCCCTCAACTCTGGAGGCATCTGAAGAGATTCTTGCGGGCACTTTTCAATCGTATTTTCCACAAAGGTGAGTGGGCGCCGGCGTGGGTTCAGGGGATGTGGGCCTGTCCCCTTTCTTCTATCCCTGCCTTGATTCTCAGCCCCTCAGGAACCCAGGCCCTGACCCATCTCGCCTTTCCCCACAGACAAGCAAGCCAGCTGTGTAGGCACCCATGGCATGTGCATGCACTGCTCCGTGGATCCCAAGAACCTGTGCTCAAGAGTTTCTTCCCACTTCTGCCATCGCCCAAGCTTCCTGCTCGGGCAGGTAAACCACCTTGACTACTGCCTGCAGCGGGGCTCGGCGGGGGCGGAGCCGGCGGCCCCCCCGCCGCGGGCGAGTAAAGGAGAAGGCGGGCGGAGCGGGAGGCAAAAAGCCTACAGCACCCGGTATTCCCAGGCGGTCTCCCATCCAAGTACTAACCAGGCCCGACCCTGCTTAGCTTCCGAGATCAGACGAGATCGGGCGCGTTCAGGGTGGTATGGCCGTAGACGGGGGCGGGGGGCCGCGGGCGGCCTCTTGAGGCCCAGTTTCGCTGGCGCTGGCGCCTTAACGCCAGCCTGGCGGCCGGCCCGCCCCGGCAGGGCCCCCTCGCCCGCCCAGGCAGGGGGAACGGAGGTCTCGGGTATCGGGCGGCGGCGGAGGGTTTGGCGACCACCTCCCAGCCCAGGGCGGCCGTGACCCAGCAAACCCTTCGGCGCTTGGCGCCCCGCCCAAGATCCCGCACGTCGCTCACAGGGACGTGGCCCCGGAGGCTTCAGGGCCCGGGGCCCGCGGTCCCTTGGGCATCGGCCATGCCCGCCCACGCGGCGCTAGGCGCAGCCCGGCCGCAGCCCGGGCCGGCCCTCCTGCCCGACAGCAGCCGGCCCGAAGCCACCGGGAGCCACCATTGAGTCGCCACGGCCCCTCAGCCCCGGCAAGGCCACCCTTGCCCCCACACCCCCCGCCGAGCTCAGGACCCCGTCCCTGGTGGCCGGCAGGCCCGGTGAAGCGGCCCCTGCCCTTGATCCCGCTCCCGCACCCGGCCGCGGTGACACGCCAGAGGGGCGGGGTGGGGGGCGGCTTTTGTCGGAGGGAGCTGTGGAGGGACACACCGGCACACAGGTGGCGGCGCCGGGGCTGGGCGCCGGTGGGGGCGGCCAGGTGCAGGTCGAGGGGCTCGCGGGCCAAAAGGACGGCCACTGGGCCCGCGGCGGAGTCTGGGTCCGGGCCAGCCACCCCGGGAGCGTCTGGGGTGCGGCTGCCTTCCAGGGCCGCCTTCTGGCCGCCTGGCCGGCCGGGCCGGCGGGGAGCGCCCCCGCCGGCATGCGCCGTGGTGGGAGGGGCCTGAGGAGGTGAGGCCTGCAGCGGGGCCCGGCGGGGGCGGAGCCGGCGGCGCCCGCCGCGGGCGAGTAAAGGAGAAGGCGGGCGGAGCGGGAGGCAAAAAGCCTACAGCACCCGGTATTCCCAGGCGGTCTCCCATCCAAGTACTAACCAGGCCCGACCCTGCTTAGCTTCCGAGATCAGACGAGATCGGGCGCGTTCAGGGTGGTATGGCCGTAGACGGGGGCGGGGGACCGCGGGCGGCCTCTTGAGGCCCAGTTTCGCTGGCGCTGGCGCCTTAACGCCAGCCTGGCGGCCAGCCCGCCCCGGCAGGGTCCCCTCGCCCGCCCAGGCAGGGGGAACGGAGGTCCCGTGTATCGGGCGGCGGCGGAGGGTTTGGCAACCACCTCCCAGCCCAGGGCGGCCGTGACCCAGCAAACCCTTCGGCGCTTGGCGCCCCGCCCAAGATCCCGCACGTCGCTCACAGGGACGTGGCCCCGGAGGCTTCAGGGCCGGGGCCCGCGGTCCCTTGGGCGTCGGCCCTGCCCGCCCACGCGGCGCTAGGCGCAGCCCGGCCGCAGCCCGGGCCGGCCCTCCTGTCCGACAGCAGCCGGCCCGAAGCCACCGGGAGCCACCATTGAGTCGCCACGGCCCCTCAGCCCCGGCAAGGCCACCCTTGCCCCCACACCCCCCGCCGAGCTCAGGACCCCGCCCCTGGTGGCCGGCCGGCCCGGGGAAGCGGCCCCTGCCCTCGATCCCGCTCCAGCACCCAACCGCGGTGACACGCCAGAGGGGCGGGGTGGTGGTGGGGCGGGGCTTTTGTCGGAGGGAGCTGTGGAGGGACACACCGGCACACAGGTGGCGGCGCCGGGGCTGGGCGCCGGTGGGGGCGGCCAGGTGCAGGTCGAGGGGCTCGCGGGCCGAAAGGACGGCCACTGGGCCTGCGGCGGAGTCTGGGTCCGGGTCAGCCACCCCGGGAGCGTCTGGGGTGCGGCTGCCTTCCAGGGCCGCCTTCTGGCCGCCTGGCCGGCCGGGCCGGCGGGGAGCGCACCCGCCGGCGCGCGCCGTGGTGGGAGGGGCCTGAGGAGGTGGGTCCTGCAGCGGGGCCCGGCGGGGGCGGAGCCGGCGGCCCCCGCCGCGGGCGAGTAAAGGAGAAGGCGGGCGGAGCGGGAGGCAAAAAGCCTACAGCACCCGGTATTCCCAGGCGGTCTCCCATCCAAGTACTAACCAGGCCCGACCCTGCTTAGCTTCCGAGATCAGACGAGATCGGGCGCGTTCAGGGTGGTATGGCCGTAGACGGGGGCGGGGGGCCGCGGGCGGCCTCTTGAGGCCCAGTTTCGCTGGCGCTGGCGCCTTAACGCCAGCCTGGCGGCCGGCCCGCCCCGGCAGGGCCCCCTCGCCCGCCCAGGCAGGGGGAACGGAGGTCTCGGGTATCGGGCGGCGGCGGAGGGTTTGGCGACCACCTCCCAGCCCAGGGCGGCCGTGACCCAGCAAACCCTTCGGCGCTTGGCGCCCCGCCCAAGATCCCGCACGTCGCTCACAGGGACGTGGCCCCGGAGGCTTCAGGGCCCGGGGCCCGCGGTCCCTTGGGCATCGGCCCTGCCCGCCCACGCGGCGCTAGGCGCAGCCCGGCCGCAGCCCGGGCCGGCCCTCCTGCCCGACAGCAGCCGGCCCGAAGCCACCGGGAGCCACCATTGAGTCGCCACGGCCCCTCAGCCCCGGCAAGGCCACCCTTGCCCCCACACCCCCCGCCGAGCTCAGGACCCCGCCCCTGGTGGCCGGCAGGCCCGGGGAAGCGGCCCCTGCCCTCGATCCCGCTCCAGCACCCAACCGCGGTGACACGCCAGAGGGACGGGGTGGTGGTGGGACGGGGCTTTTGTCGGAGGGAGCTGTGGAGGGACACACCGGCACACAGGTGGCGGCGCCGGGGCTGGGCGCCGGTGGGGGCGGCCAGGTGCAGGTCGAGGGGCTCGCGGGCCGAAACGACGGCCACTGGGCCCGCGGCGGAGTCTGGGTCCGGGCCAGCCACCCCGGGAGCGTCTGGGGTGCGGCTGCCTTCCAGGGCCGCCTTCTGGCCGCCTGGCCGGCCGGGCCGGCGGGGAGCGCCCCCGCCGGCGCGCGCCGTGGTGGGAGGGGCCTGAGGAGGTGGGGCCTGCAGCGGGGCCCGGCGGGGGCGGAGCCGGCGGCGCCCGCCGCGGGCGAGTAAAGGAGAAGGCGGGCGGAGCGGGAGGCAAAAAGCCTACAGCACCCGGTATTCCCAGGCGGTCTCCCATCCAAGTACTAACCAGGCCCGACCCTGCTTAGCTTCCGAGATCAGACGAGATCGGGCGCGTTCAGGGTGGTATGGCCGTAGACGGGGGCGGGGGGCCGCGGGCGGCCTCTTGAGGCCCAGTTTCGCTGGCGCTGGCGCCTTAACGCCAGCCTGGCGGCCGGCCCGCCCCGGCAGGGCCCCCTCGCCCTCCCAGGCAGGGGGAACGGAGGTCTCGGGTATCGGGCGGCGGCGGAGGGTTTGGCGACCACCTCCCAGCCCAGGGCGGCCGTGACCCAGCAAACCCTTCGGCGCTTGGCGCCCCGCCCAAGATCCCGCACGTCGCTCACAGGGACGTGGCCCCGGAGGCTTCAGGGCCCGGGGCCCGCGGTCCCTTGGGCATCGGCCCTGCCCGCCCACGCGGCGCTAGGCGCAGCCCGGCCGCAGCCAGGGCCGGCCCTCCTGCCCGACAGCAGCCGGCCTGAAGCCACCGGGAGCCACCATTCAGTCGCCACGGCCCCTCTGCCCCGGCAAGGCCACCCTTGCCCCCACACCCCCCGCCGAGCTCAGGACCCCGCCCCTGGTGGCCGGCAGGCCCGGGGAAGCGGCCCCTGCCCTTGATGCCGCTCCCGCACCCGGCCGCGGTGACACGCCAGAGGGGCGGGGTGGGGGGCGGCTTTTGTCGGAGGGAGCTGTGGTGGGACACACCGGCACACAGGTGGCGGCGCCGGGGCTGGGCGCCGGTGGGGGCGGCCAGGTGCAGGTCGAGGGGCTCGCGGGCCAAAAGGACGGCAACTGGGCCCATGGCGGAGTCTGGGTCTGGAGGGCTCTGAGCCTCCATCCGCTCTGGTGCCTCGGGTCTACCGGCCCGACGCCTGGTAGCGCGACACCCCACCGGCCCACAGACGTAGCCTCCCCAGCTGTGCTCACAGCGAGTCCAACCGCAGCCTGCATCCCTCCACGGGACACTTGGATTACTCCCGCGATCCCCACGAGGTGCGGCACCCGCTGGCCGAATGGGCTGAGATCCTGCCCTTGCGGCGCCCTGTGGCCACCTCCGCCTCCCTCACGGTACTGGCCGAGGCCTCGGACCAGCGGGCCCCGGCTCCCAGCTCAGCGCTGCTCCTCCGCCCCTCTCACCTCCTGCCCGACGTCCAGGCTACCGAGCACCCTCCACCCCCGCCCACCTTCATGCCACTCAGCCGGAACCCGGGAGGCAATGCCAACTACCAGGTGTGTATGACAGTCTGGTGCTGAAGCGGCAACCGCAGGAGGGCCAAGCGCGGGCCAACTCGCTGCTACCTTCCACCTCGGCCTCCAGGCCCTCTCTGCACGGGAGCCAGACTGGGAAAATGAACTTACCAGCAGCAAATGGGGGCAGGGGCAGGGGGCGGCAGGGCATGGAGAGAGGAATAAAGAGCGCCAGAGTCCAGGAAACATTGGTGGTCTGTGGCTTGGAAGCGCCACTCCTTCTGCCAGCCTGGGTCCCTGCGCTTGGCTTCCTGCAATAAGAAGCCAGTGTCCCCTTCTTGGCCTGAGGGTCCCTTTGGTTTAGTGGCCACAGTTCTGCCAGCAGGCCCCTCCTGGTCCTATACCATGCACTAAGTACATCTGCAGCTGCAGACTCCAAACCCCTGGTCTCTGGGCACCTCCTCTGTGTCTCAGCTGTCCCTGTCCACAGAGAGCCTCATACAAGAAGTTGCTTCCAAACTGGGAGGTTCCACATCTGGGCAGGTCCAGCTCCAGGCCCAGTGAAGGGCATGAAGAAGGCTGAGGCTCTGGACTCCAGCCAGGCCTTCAGCAGGCCTCTGAGGCCAAGGTCTTCCTAGTCTCAAGAGGGGCCAAGAGACGCAATGTGTCATTTGAACAAGTGAGTCAGCGGGCGGTGAGCGAATGAATGACCGCTCGAGGGGATGTATGCCGGCCACCGGGCCCTGTTTGACTGTCCAGGCTCAGCTTACCTGACCCTGGTTACCAGGGAATGCCACTCTGGGCCCTCCTTTTCATCCCCCTCCCTCACTGTGACCTCACCACCTGCCCCATTATGACCCAGTCTGGCTCCCAGTTAAAACTGGAGGGCAGAGGGCCCAGGCAGTCCTGGGACCAACGGCCATGAGTGAGCGAAACTACTACCGAGCCGAGCCGTTCACTGGCCCCATCCCCAGGAAATGCCAGGAGCAAGGATACTCAATTCTTCTGATCCCGGTCAGCTTCATCTTGCTCAACGTGGGGATCAACATGGTGACTATGGTCAGGGCAGGATCTGTGCAGCGCGGTTGGGGGAGCCCTGGGGTCTTGAAGGGGCTGAGGTGGGAGGGCTGCTGGGGTGTGACCGGACAAAGGTTGGATTTCAGGGCTCACCCTGCTCCCGGCCTCCCCCCTCCCCTTCTTCCCTCAACTCTGGAGGCATCTGAAGAGATTCTTGCGGGCACTTTTCAATCGTATTTTCCACAAAGGTGAGTGGGCGCCGGCGTGGGTTCAGGGGATGTGGGCCTGTCCCCTTTCTTCTATCCCTGCCTTGATTCTCAGCCCCTCAGGAACCCAGGCCCTGACCCATCTCGCCTTTCCCCACAGACAAGCAAGCCAGCTGTGTAGGCACCCATGGCATGTGCATGCACTGCTCCGTGGATCCCAAGAACCTGTGCTCAAGAGTTTCTTCCCACTTCTGCCATCGCCCAAGCTTCCTGCTCGGGCAGGTAAACCACCTTGACTACTGCCTGCAGCGGGGCTCGGCGGGGGCGGAGCCGGCGGCCCCCCCGCCGCGGGCGAGTAAAGGAGAAGGCGGGCGGAGCGGGAGGCAAAAAGCCTACAGCACCCGGTATTCCCAGGCGGTCTCCCATCCAAGTACTAACCAGGCCCGACCCTGCTTAGCTTCCGAGATCAGACGAGATCGGGCGCGTTCAGGGTGGTATGGCCGTAGACGGGGGCGGGGGGCCGCGGGCGGCCTCTTGAGGCCCAGTTTCGCTGGCGCTGGCGCCTTAACGCCAGCCTGGCGGCCGGCCCGCCCCGGCAGGGCCCCCTCGCCCGCCCAGGCAGGGAGAACGGAGGTCTCGGGTATCGGGCGGCGGCGGAGGGTTTGGCGACCACCTCCCAGCCCAGGGCGGCCGTGACCCAGCAAACCCTTCGGCGCTTGGCGCCCCGCCCAAGATCCCGCACGTCGCTCACAGGGACGTGGCCCCGGAGGCTTCAGGGCCCGGGGCCCGCGGTCCCTTGGGCATCGGCCATGCCCGCCCACGCGGCGCTAGGCGCAGCCCGGCCGCAGCCCGGGCCGGCCCTCCTGCCCGACAGCAGCCGGCCCGAAGCCACCGGGAGCCACCATTGAGTCGCCACGGCCCCTCAGCCCCGGCAAGGCCACCCTTGCCCCCACACCCCCCGCCGAGCTCAGGACCCCGTCCCTGGTGGCCGGCAGGCCCGGTGAAGCGGCCCCTGCCCTTGATCCCGCTCCCGCACCCGGCCGCGGTGACACGCCAGAGGGGCGGGGTGGGGGGCGGCTTTTGTCGGAGGGAGCTGTGGAGGGACACACCGGCACACAGGTGGCGGCGCCGGGGCTGGGCGCCGGTGGGGGCGGCCAGGTGCAGGTCGAGGGGCTCGCGGGCCAAAAGGACGGCAACTGGGCCCATGGCGGAGTCTGGGTCTGGAGGGCTCTGAGCCTCCATCCGCTCTGGTGCCTCGGGTCTACCGGCCCGACGCCTGGTAGCGCGACACCCCACCGGCCCACAGACGTAGCCTCCCCAGCTGTGCTCACAGCGAGTCCAACCGCAGCCTGCATCCCTCCACGGGACACTTGGATTACTCCCACGATCCCCACGAGGTGCGGCACCCGCTGGCCGAATGGGCTGAGATCCTGCCCTTGTGGCGCCCTGTGGCCACCTCCGCCTCCCTCACGGTACTGGCCGAGGCCTCGGACCAGCGGGCCCCGGCTCCCAGCTCAGCGCTGCTCCTCCGCCCCTCTCACCTCCTGCCCGACGTCCAGGCTACCGAGCACCCTCCACCCCCGCCCACCTTCATGCCACTCAGCCGGAACCCGGGAGGCAATGCCAACTACCAGGTGTATCACAGTCTGGTGCTGAAGCGGCAACCGCAGGAGGGCCAAGCGCGGGCCAACTCGCTGCTACCTTCCACCTCGGCCTCCAGGCCCTCTCTGCACGGGAGCCAGACTGGGAAAATGAACTTACCAGCAGCAAATGGGGGCAGGGGCAGGGGGCGGCAGGGCATGGAGAGAGGAATAAAGAGCGCCAGAGTCCAGGAAACATTGGTGGTCTGTGGCTTGGAAGCGCCACTCCTTCTGCCAGCCTGGGTCCCTGCGCTTGGCTTCCTGCAATAAGAAGCCAGTGTCCCCTTCTTGGCCTGAGGGTCCCTTTGGTTTAGTGGCCACAGTTCTGCCAGCAGGCCCCTCCTGGTCCTATACCATGCACTAAGTACATCTGCAGCTGCAGACTCCAAACCCCTGGTCTCTGGGCACCTCCTCTGTGTCTCAGCTGTCCCTGTCCACAGAGAGCCTCATACAAGAAGTTGCTTCCAAACTGGGAGGTTCCACATCTGGGCAGGTCCAGCTCCAGGCCCAGTGAAGGGCATGAAGAAGGCTGAGGCTCTGGACTCCAGCCAGGCCTTCAGCAGGCCTCTGAGGCCAAGGTCTTCCTAGTCTCAAGAGGGGCCAAGAGACGCAATGTGTCATTTGAACAAGTGAGTCAGCGGGCGGTGAGCGAATGAATGACCGCTCGAGGGGATGTATGCCGGCCACCGGGCCCTGTTTGACTGTCCAGGCTCAGCTTACCTGACCCTGGTTACCAGGGAATGCCACTCTGGGCCCTCCTTTTCATCCCCCTCCCTCACTGTGACCTCACCACCTGCCCCATTATGACCCAGTCTGGCTCCCAGTTAAAACTGGAGGGCAGAGGGCCCAGGCAGTCCTGGGACCAACGGCCATGGGTGAGCGAAACTACTACCGAGCCGAGCCGTTCACTGGCCCCATCCCCAGGAAATGCCAGGAGCAAGGATACTCAATTCTTCTGATCCCGGTCAGCTTCATCTTGCTCAACGTGGGGATCAACATGGTGACTATGGTCAGGGCAGGATCTGTGCAGCGCGGTTGGGGGAGCCCTGGGGTCTTGAAGGGGCTGAGGTGGGAGGGCTGCTGGGGTGTGACCGGACAAGGGTTGGATTTCAGGGCTCACCCTGCTCCCGGCCTCCCCCCTCCCCTTCTTCCCTCAACTCTGGAGGCATCTGAAGAGATTCTTGCGGGCACTTTTCAATCGTATTTTCCACAAAGGTGAGTGGGCGCCGGCGTGGGTTCAGGGGATGTGGGCCTGTCCCCTTTCTTCTATCCCTGCCTTGATTCTCAGCCCCTCAGGAACCCAGGCCCTGACCCATCTCGCCTTTCCCCACAGACAAGCAAGCCAGCTGTGTAGGCACCCATGGCATGTGCATGCACTGCTCCGTGGATCCCAAGAACCTGTGCTCAAGAGTTTCTTCCCACTTCTGCCATCGCCCAAGCTTCCTGCTCGGGCAGGTAAACCACCTTGACTACTGCCTGCAGCGGGGCTCGGCGGGGGCGGAGCCGGCGGCCCCCCCGCCGCGGGCGAGTAAAGGAGAAGGCGGGCGGAGCGGGAGGCAAAAAGCCTACAGCACCCGGTATTCCCAGGCGGTCTCCCATCCAAGTACTAACCAGGCCCGACCCTGCTTAGCTTCCGAGATCAGACGAGATCGGGCGCGTTCAGGGTGGTATGGCCGTAGACGGGGGCGGGGGGCCGCGGGCGGCCTCTTGAGGCCCAGTTTCGCTGGCGCTGGCGCCTTAACGCCAGCCTGGCGGCCGGCCCGCCCCGGCAGGGCCCCCTCGCCCGCCCAGGCAGGGGGAACGGAGGTCTCGGGTATCGGGCGGCGGCGGAGGGTTTGGCGACCACCTCCCAGCCCAGGGCGGCCGTGACCCAGCAAACCCTTCGGCGCTTGGCGCCCCGCCCAAGATCCCGCACGTCGCTCACAGGGACGTGGCCCCGGAGGCTTCAGGGCCCGGGGCCCGCGGTCCCTTGGGCATCGGCCATGCCCGCCCACGCGGCGCTAGGCGCAGCCCGGCCGCAGCCCGGGCCGGCCCTCCTGCCCGACAGCAGCCGGCCCGAAGCCACCGGGAGCCACCATTGAGTCGCCACGGCCCCTCAGCCCCGGCAAGGCCACCCTTGCCCCCACACCCCCCGCCGAGCTCAGGACCCCGTCCCTGGTGGCCGGCAGGCCCGGTGAAGCGGCCCCTGCCCTTGATCCCGCTCCCGCACCCGGCCGCGGTGACACGCCAGAGGGGCGGGGTGGGGGGCGGCTTTTGTCGGAGGGAGCTGTGGAGGGACACACCGGCACACAGGTGGCGGCGCCGGGGCTGGGCGCCGGTGGGGGCGGCCAGGTGCAGGTCGAGGGGCTCGCGGGCCAAAAGGACGGCAACTGGGCCCATGGCGGAGTCTGGGTCTGGAGGGCTCTGAGCCTCCATCCGCTCTGGTGCCTCGGGTCTACCGGCCCGACGCCTGGTAGCGCGACACCCCACCGGCCCACAGACGTAGCCTCCCCAGCTGTGCTCACAGCGAGTCCAACCGCAGCCTGCATCCCTCCACGGGACACTTGGATTACTCCCACGATCCCCACGAGGTGCGGCACCCGCTGGCCGAATGGGCTGAGATCCTGCCCTTGTGGCGCCCTGTGGCCACCTCCGCCTCCCTCACGGTACTGGCCGAGGCCTCGGACCAGCGGGCCCCGGCTCCCAGCTCAGCGCTGCTCCTCCGCCCCTCTCACCTCCTGCCCGACGTCCAGGCTACCGAGCACCCTCCACCCCCGCCCACCTTCATGCCACTCAGCCGGAACCCGGGAGGCAATGCCAACTACCAGGTGTATCACAGTCTGGTGCTGAAGCGGCAACCGCAGGAGGGCCAAGCGCGGGCCAACTCGCTGCTACCTTCCACCTCGGCCTCCAGGCCCTCTCTGCACGGGAGCCAGACTGGGAAAATGAACTTACCAGCAGCAAATGGGGGCAGGGGCAGGGGGCGGCAGGGCATGGAGAGAGGAATAAAGAGCGCCAGAGTCCAGGAAACATTGGTGGTCTGTGGCTTGGAAGCGCCACTCCTTCTGCCAGCCTGGGTCCCTGCGCTTGGCTTCCTGCAATAAGAAGCCAGTGTCCCCTTCTTGGCCTGAGGGTCCCTTTGGTTTAGTGGCCACAGTTCTGCCAGCAGGCCCCTCCTGGTCCTATACCATGCACTAAGTACATCTGCAGCTGCAGACTCCAAACCCCTGGTCTCTGGGCACCTCCTCTGTGTCTCAGCTGTCCCTGTCCACAGAGAGCCTCATACAAGAAGTTGCTTCCAAACTGGGAGGTTCCACATCTGGGCAGGTCCAGCTCCAGGCCCAGTGAAGGGCATGAAGAAGGCTGAGGCTCTGGACTCCAGCCAGGCCTTCAGCAGGCCTCTGAGGCCAAGGTCTTCCTAGTCTCAAGAGGGGCCAAGAGACGCAATGTGTCATTTGAACAAGTGAGTCAGCGGGCGGTGAGCGAATGAATGACCGCTCGAGGGGATGTATGCCGGCCACCGGGCCCTGTTTGACTGTCCAGGCTCAGCTTACCTGACCCTGGTTACCAGGGAATGCCACTCTGGGCCCTCCTTTTCATCCCCCTCCCTCACTGTGACCTCACCACCTGCCCCATTATGACCCAGTCTGGCTCCCAGTTAAAACTGGAGGGCAGAGGGCCCAGGCAGTCCTGGGACCAACGGCCATGGGTGAGCGAAACTACTACCGAGCCGAGCCGTTCACTGGCCCCATCCCCAGGAAATGCCAGGAGCAAGGATACTCAATTCTTCTGATCCCGGTCAGCTTCATCTTGCTCAACGTGGGGATCAACATGGTGACTATGGTCAGGGCAGGATCTGTGCAGCGCGGTTGGGGGAGCCCTGGGGTCTTGAAGGGGCTGAGGTGGGAGGGCTGCTGGGGTGTGACCGGACAAGGGTTGGATTTCAGGGCTCACCCTGCTCCCGGCCTCCCCCCTCCCCTTCTTCCCTCAACTCTGGAGGCATCTGAAGAGATTCTTGCGGGCACTTTTCAATCGTATTTTCCACAAAGGTGAGTGGGCGCCGGCGTGGGTTCAGGGGATGTGGGCCTGTCCCCTTTCTTCTATCCCTGCCTTGATTCTCAGCCCCTCAGGAACCCAGGCCCTGACCCATCTCGCCTTTCCCCACAGACAAGCAAGCCAGCTGTGTAGGCACCCATGGCATGTGCATGCACTGCTCCGTGGATCCCAAGAACCTGTGCTCAAGAGTTTCTTCCCACTTCTGCCATCGCCCAAGCTTCCTGCTCGGGCAGGTAAACCACCTTGACTACTGCCTGCAGCGGGGCTCGGCGGGGGCGGAGCCGGCGGCCCCCCCGCCGCGGGCGAGTAAAGGAGAAGGCGGGCGGAGCGGGAGGCAAAAAGCCTACAGCACCCGGTATTCCCAGGCGGTCTCCCATCCAAGTACTAACCAGGCCCGACCCTGCTTAGCTTCCGAGATCAGACGAGATCGGGCGCGTTCAGGGTGGTATGGCCGTAGACGGGGGCGGGGGGCCGCGGGCGGCCTCTTGAGGCCCAGTTTCGCTGGCGCTGGCGCCTTAACGCCAGCCTGGCGGCCGGCCCGCCCCGGCAGGGCCCCCTCGCCCGCCCAGGCAGGGAGAACGGAGGTCTCGGGTATCGGGCGGCGGCGGAGGGTTTGGCGACCACCTCCCAGCCCAGGGCGGCCGTGACCCAGCAAACCCTTCGGCGCTTGGCGCCCCGCCCAAGATCCCGCACGTCGCTCACAGGGACGTGGCCCCGGAGGCTTCAGGGCCCGGGGCCCGCGGTCCCTTGGGCATCGGCCATGCCCGCCCACGCGGCGCTAGGCGCAGCCCGGCCGCAGCCCGGGCCGGCCCTCCTGCCCGACAGCAGCCGGCCCGAAGCCACCGGGAGCCACCATTGAGTCGCCACGGCCCCTCAGCCCCGGCAAGGCCACCCTTGCCCCCACACCCCCCGCCGAGCTCAGGACCCCGTCCCTGGTGGCCGGCAGGCCCGGTGAAGCGGCCCCTGCCCTTGATCCCGCTCCCGCACCCGGCCGCGGTGACACGCCAGAGGGGCGGGGTGGGGGGCGGCTTTTGTCGGAGGGAGCTGTGGAGGGACACACCGGCACACAGGTGGCGGCGCCGGGGCTGGGCGCCGGTGGGGGCGGCCAGGTGCAGGTCGAGGGGCTCGCGGGCCAAAAGGACGGCAACTGGGCCCATGGCGGAGTCTGGGTCTGGAGGGCTCTGAGCCTCCATCCGCTCTGGTGCCTCGGGTCTACCGGCCCGACGCCTGGTAGCGCGACACCCCACCGGCCCACAGACGTAGCCTCCCCAGCTGTGCTCACAGCGAGTCCAACCGCAGCCTGCATCCCTCCACGGGACACTTGGATTACTCCCACGATCCCCACGAGGTGCGGCACCCGCTGGCCGAATGGGCTGAGATCCTGCCCTTGTGGCGCCCTGTGGCCACCTCCGCCTCCCTCAAGGTACTGGCCGAGGCCTCGGACCAGCGGGCCCCGGCTCCCAGCTCAGCGCTGCTCCTCCGCCCCTCTCACCTCCTGCCCGACGTCCAGGCTACCGAGCACCCTCCACCCCCGCCCACCTTCATGCCACTCAGCCGGAACCCGGGAGGCAATGCCAACTACCAGGTGTGTATGACAGTCTGGTGCTGAAGCGGCAACCGCAGGAGGGCCAAGCGCGGGCCAACTCGCTGCTACCTTCCACCTCGGCCTCCAGGCCCTCTCTGCACGGGAGCCAGACTGGGAAAATGAACTTACCAGCAGCAAATGGGGGCAGGGGCAGGGGGCGGCAGGGCATGGAGAGAGGAATAAAGAGCGCCAGAGTCCAGGAAACATTGGTGGTCTGTGGCTTGGAAGCGCCACTCCTTCTGCCAGCCTGGGTCCCTGCGCTTGTCTTCCTGCAATAAGAAGCCAGTGTCCCCTTCTTGGCCTGAGGGTCCCTTTGGTTTAGTGGCCACAGTTGTGCCAGCAGGCCCCTCCTGGTCCTATACCATGCACTAAGTACATCTGCAGCTGCAGACTCCAAACCCCTGGTCTCTGGGCACCTCCTCTGTGTCTCAGCTGTCCCTGTCCACAGAGAGCCTCATACAAGAAGTTGCTTCCAAACTGGGAGGTTCCACATCTGGGCAGGTCCAGCTCCAGGCCCAGTGAAGGGCATGAAGAAGGCTGAGGCTCTGGACTCCAGCCAGGCCTTCAGCAGGCCTCTGAGGCCAAGGTCTTCCTAGTCTCAAGAGGGGCCAAGAGACGCAATGTGTCATTTGAACAAGTGAGTCAGCGGGCGGTGAGCGAATGAATGACCGCTCGAGGGGATGTATGCCGGCCACCGGGCCCTGTTTGACTGTCCAGGCTCAGCTTACCTGACCCTGGTTACCAGGGAATGCCACTCTGGGCCCTCCTTTTCATCCCCCTCCCTCACTGTGACCTCACCACCTGCCCCATTATGACCCAGTCTGGCTCCCAGTTAAAACTGGAGGGCAGAGGGCCCAGGCAGTCCTGGGACCAACGGCCATGGGTGAGCGAAACTACTACCGAGCCGAGCCGTTCACTGGCCCCATCCCCAGGAAATGCCAGGAGCAAGGATACTCAATTCTTCTGATCCCGGTCAGCTTCATCTTGCTCAACGTGGGGATCAACATGGTGACTATGGTCAGGGCAGGATCTGTGCAGCGCGGTTGGGGGAGCCCTGGGGTCTTGAAGGGGCTGAGGTGGGAGGGCTGCTGGGGTGTGACCGGACAAGGGTTGGATTTCAGGGCTCACCCTGCTCCCGGCCTCCCCCCTCCCCTTCTTCCCTCAACTCTGGAGGCATCTGAAGAGATTCTTGCGGGCACTTTTCAATCGTATTTTCCACAAAGGTGAGTGGGCGCCGGCGTGGGTTCAGGGGATGTGGGCCTGTCCCCTTTCTTCTATCCCTGCCTTGATTCTCAGCCCCTCAGGAACCCAGGCCCTGACCCATCTCGCCTTTCCCCACAGACAAGCAAGCCAGCTGTGTAGGCACCCATGGCATGTGCATGCGCTGCTCCGTGGATCCCAAGAACCTGTGCTCAAGAGTTTCTTCCCACTTCTGCCATCGCCCAAGCTTCCTGCTCGGGCAGGTAAACCACCTTGACTACTGCCTGCAGCGGGGCTCGGCGGGGGCGGAGCCGGCGGCCCCCCCGCCGCGGGCGAGTAAAGGAGAAGGCGGGCGGAGCGGGAGGCAAAAAGCCTACAGCACCCGGTATTCCCAGGCGGTCTCCCATCCAAGTACTAACCAGGCCCGACCCTGCTTAGCTTCCGAGATCAGACGAGATCGGGCGCGTTCAGGGTGGTATGGCCGTAGACGGGGGCGGGGGGCCGCGGGCGGCCTCTTGAGGCCCAGTTTCGCTGGCGCTGGCGCCTTAACGCCAGCCTGGCGGCCAGCCCGCCCAGGCAGGGCCCCCTCGCCCGCCCAGGCAGGGGGAACGGAGGTCCCGTGTATCGGGCGGCGGCGGAGGGTTTGGCGACCACCTCCCAGCCCAGGGCGGCCGTGACCCAGCAAACCCTTCGGCGCTTGGCGCCCCGCCCAAGATCCCGCACGTCGCTCACAGGGACGTGGCCCCGGAGGCTTCAGGGCCCGGGGCCCGCGGTCCCTTGGGCGTCGGCCCTGCCCGCCCACGCGGCGCTAGGCGCAGCCCGGCCGCAGCCCGGGCCGGCCCTCCTGTCCGACAGCAGCCGGCCCGAAGCCACCGGGAGCCACCATTGAGTCGCCACGGCCCCTCAGCCCCGGCAAGGCCACCCTTGCCCCCACACCCCCCGCCGAGCTCAGGACCCCGCCCCTGGTGGCCGGCCGGCCCGGGGAAGCGGCCCCTGCCCTCGATCCCGCTCCAGCACCCAACCGCGGTGACACGCCAGAGGGGCGGGGTGGTGGTGGGGCGGGGCTTTTGTCGGAGGGAGCTGTGGAGGGACACACCGGCACACAGGTGGCGGCGCCGGGGCTGGGCGCCGGTGGGGGCGGCCAGGTGCAGGTCGAGGGGCTCGCGGGCCGAAAGGACGGCCACTGGGCCTGCGGCGGAGTCTGGGTCCGGGTCAGCCACCCCGGGAGCGTCTGGGGTGCGGCTGCCTTCCAGGGCCGCCTTCTGGCCGCCTGGCCTGCCGGGCCGGCGGGGAGCGCCCCCGCCGGCGCGCGCCGTGGTGGGAGGGGCCTGAGGAGGTGGGGCCTGCAGCGGGGCCCGGCGGGGGCGGAGCCGGCGGCCCCCGCCGCGGGCGAGTAAAGGAGAAGGCGGGCGGAGCGGGAGGCAAAAAGCCTACAGCACCCGGTATTCCCAGGCGGTCTCCCATCCAAGTACTAACCAGGCCCGACCCTGCTTAGCTTCCGAGATCAGACGAGATCGGGCGCGTTCAGGGTGGTATGGCCGTAGACGGGGGCGGGGGGCCGCGGGCGGCCTCTTGAGGCCCAGTTTCGCTGGCGCTGGCGCCTTAACGCCAGCCTGGCGGCCGGCCCGCCCCGGCAGGGCCCCCTCGCCCTCCCAGGCAGGGGGAACGGAGGTCTCGGGTATCGGGCGGCGGCGGAGGGTTTGGCGACCACCTCCCAGCCCAGGGCGGCCGTGACCCAGCAAACCATTCGGCGCTTGGCGCCCCGCCCAAGATCCCGCACGTCGCTCACAGGGACGTGGCCCCGGAGGCTTCAGGGCCCGGGGCCCGCGGTCCCTTGGGCATCGGTCCTGCCCGCCCACGCGGCGCTAGGTGCAGCCCGGCCGCAGCCCGGGCCGGCCCTCCTGCCCGACAGCAGCCGGCCCGAAGCCACCGGGAGCCACCATTGAGTCGCCACGGCCCCTCTGCCCCGGCAAGGCCACCCTTGCCCCCACACCCCCCGCCGAGCTCAGGACCCCGCCCCTGGTGACCGGCAGGCCCGGGGAAGCGGCCCCTGCCCTCGATCCCGCTCCAGCACCCAACCGCGGTGACACACCAGAGGGGCGGGGTGGTGGTGGGGCGGGGCTTTTGTCGGAGGGAGCTGTGGAGGGACACACAGGCACACAGGTGGCGGCGCCGGGGCTGGGCGCCGGTGGGGGCGGCCAGGTGCAGGTCGAGGGGCTCGCGGGCCAAAAGGACGGCAACTGGGCCCATGGCGGAGTCTGGGTCTGGAGGGCTCTGAGCCTCCATCCGCTCTGGTGCCTCGGGTCTACCGGCCCGACGCCTGGTAGCGCGACACCCCACCGGCCCACAGACGTAGCCTCCCCAGCTGTGCTCACAGCGAGTCCAACCGCAGCCTGCATCCCTCCACGGGACACTTGGATTACTCCCGCGATCCCCACGAGGTGCGGCACCCGCTGGCCGAATGGGCTGAGATCCTGCCCTTGCGGCGCCCTGTGGCCACCTCCGCCTCCCTCACGGTACTGGCCGAGGCCTCGGACCAGCAGGCCCCGGCTCCCAGCTCAGCGCTGCTCCTCCGCCCCTCTCACCTCCTGCCCGACGTCCAGGCTACCGAGCACCCTCCACCCCCGCCCACCTTCATGCCACTCAGCCGGAACCCGGGAGGCAATGCCAACTACCAGGTGTGTATGACAGTCTGGTGCTGAAGCGGCAACCGCAGGAGGGCCAAGCGCGGGCCAACTCGCTGCTACCTTCCACCTCGGCCTCCAGGCCCTCTCTGCACGGGAGCCAGACTGGGAAAATGAACTTACCAGCAGCAAATGGGGGCAGGGGCAGGGGGCGGCAGGGCATGGAGAGAGGAATAAAGAGCGCCAGAGTCCAGGAAACATTGGTGGTCTGTGGCTTGGAAGCGCCACTCCTTCTGCCAGCCTGGGTCCCTGCGCTTGGCTTCCTGCAATAAGAAGCCAGTGTCCCCTTCTTGGCCTGAGGGTCCCTTTGGTTTAGTGGCCACAGTTCTGCCAGCAGGCCCCTCCTGGTCCTATACCATGCACTAAGTACATCTGCAGCTGCAGACTCCAAACCCCTGGTCTCTGGGCACCTCCTCTGTGTCTCAGCTGTCCCTGTCCACAGAGAGCCTCATACAAGAAGTTGCTTCCAAACTGGGAGGTTCCACATCTGGGCAGGTCCAGCTCCAGGCCCAGTGAAGGGCATGAAGAAGGCTGAGGCTCTGGACTCCAGCCAGGCCTTCAGCAGGCCTCTGAGGCCAAGGTCTTCCTAGTCTCAAGAGGGGCCAAGAGACGCAATGTGTCATTTGAACAAGTGAGTCAGCGGGCGGTGAGCGAATGAATGACCGCTCGAGGGGATGTATGCCGGCCACCGGGCCCTGTTTGACTGTCCAGGCTCAGCTTACCTGACCCTGGTTACCAGGGAATGCCACTCTGGGCCCTCCTTTTCATCCCCCTCCCTCACTGTGACCTCACCACCTGCCCCATTATGACCCAGTCTGGCTCCCAGTTAAAACTGGAGGGCAGAGGGCCCAGGCAGTCCTGGGACCAACGGCCATGGGTGAGCGAAACTACTACCGAGCCGAGCCGTTCACTGGCCCCATCCCCAGGAAATGCCAGGAGCAAGGATACTCAATTCTTCTGATCCCGGTCAGCTTCATCTTGCTCAACGTGGGGATCAACATGGTGACTATGGTCAGGGCAGGATCTGTGCAGCGCGGTTGGGGGAGCCCTGGGGTCTTGAAGGGGCTGAGGTGGGAGGGCTGCTGGGGTGTGACCGGACAAGGGTTGGATTTCAGGGCTCACCCTGCTCCCGGCCTCCCCCCTCCCCTTCTTCCCTCAACTCTGGAGGCATCTGAAGAGATTCTTGCGGGCACTTTTCAATCGTATTTTCCACAAAGGTGAGTGGGCGCCGGCGTGGGTTCAGGGGATGTGGGCCTGTCCCCTTTCTTCTATCCCTGCCTTGATTCTCAGCCCCTCAGGAACCCAGGCCCTGACCCATCTCGCCTTTCCCCACAGACAAGCAAGCCAGCTGTGTAGGCACCCATGGCATGTGCATGCGCTGCTCCGTGGATCCCAAGAACCTGTGCTCAAGAGTTTCTTCCCACTTCTGCCGTCGCCCAAGCTTCCTGCTCGGGCAGGTAAACCACCTTGACTACTGCCTGCAGCGGGGCTCGGCGGGGGCGGAGCCGGCGGCCCCCCCGCCGCGGGCGAGTAAAGGAGAAGGCGGGCGGAGCGGGAGGCAAAAAGCCTACAGCACCCGGTATTCCCAGGCGGTCTCCCATCCAAGTACTAACCAGGCCCGACCCTGCTTAGCTTCCGAGATCAGACGAGATCGGGCGCGTTCAGGGTGGTATGGCCGTAGACGGGGGCGGGGGGCCGCGGGCGGCCTCTTGAGGCCCAGTTTCGCTGGCGCTGGCGCCTTAACGCCAGCCTGGCGGCCGGCCCGCCCCGGCAGGGCCCCCTCGCCCGCCCAGGCAGGGGGAACGGAGGTCTCGGGTATCCGGCGGCGGCGGAGGGTTTGGCGACCACCTCCCAGCCCAGGGCGGCCGTGACCCAGCAAACCCTTCGGCGCTTGGCGCCCCGCCCAAGATCCCGCACGTCGCTCACAGGGACGTGGCCCCGGAGGCTTCAGGGCCCGGGGCCCGCGGTCCCATGGGCATCGGCCCTGCCCGCCCACGCGGCGCTAGGCGCAGCCCGGCCGCAGCCCGGGCCGGCCCTCCTGCCCGACAGCAGCCGGCCTGAAGCCACCGGGAGCCACCATTGAGTCGCCACGGCCCCTCAGCCCCGGCAAGGCCACCCTTGCCCCCACACCCCCCGCCGAGCTCAGGACCCCGCCCCTGGTGGCCGGCAGGCCCGGTGAAGCGGCCCCTGCCCTTGATCCCGCTCCCGCACCCGGCCGCGGTGACACGCCAGAGGGGCGGGGTGGGGGGCGGCTTTTGTCGGAGGGAGCTGTGGAGGGACACACAGGCACACAGGTGGCGGCGCCGGGGCTGGGCGCCGGTGGGGGCGGCCAGGTGCAGGTCGAGGGGCTCGCGGGCCGAAAGGACGGCCACTGGGCCCGCGGCTGAGTCTGGGTCCGGGCCAGCCACCCCGGGAGCGTCTGGGGTGCGGCTGCCTTCCAGGGCCGCCTTCTGGCCGCCTGGCCGGCCGGGCCGGCGGGGAGCGCCCCCGCCGGCGTGCGCCGTGGTGGGAGGGGCCTGAGGAGGTGGGGCCTGCAGCGGGGCCCGGCGGGGGCGGAGCCGGCGGCGCCCGCCGCGTGCGAGTAAAGGAGAAGGCGGGCGGAGCGGGAGGCAAAAAGCCTACAGCACCCGGTATTCCCAGGCGGTCTCCCATCCAAGTACTAACCAGGCCCGACCCTGCTTAGCTTCCGAGATCAGACGAGATCGGGCGCGTTCAGGGTGGTATGGCCGTAGACGGAGGCAGGGCCGCGGGCGGCCTCTTGAGGCCCAGTTTCGCTGGCGCTGGCGCCTTAACGCCAGCCTGGCGGCCGGCCCGCCCCGGCAGGGCCCCCTCGCCCGCCCAGGCAGGGGGAACGGAGGTCTCGGGTATCGGGCGGCGGCGGAGGGTTTGGCGACCACCTCCCAGCCCAGGGCGGCCGTGACCCAGCAAACCCTTCGGCGCTTGGCGCCCCGCCCAAGATCCCGCACGTCGCTCACAGGGACGTGGCCCCGGAGGCTTCAGGGCCCGGGGCCCGTGGTCCCTTGGGCATCGGCCCTGCCCGCCCACGCGGCGCTAGGCGCAGCCCGGCCGCAGCCCGGGCCGGCCCTCCTGCCCGACAGCAGCCGGCCCGAAGCCACCGGGAGCCACCATTGAGTCGCCACGGCCCCTCAGCCCCGGCAAGGCCACCCTTGCCCCCACACCACCCGCCGAGCTCAGGACCCCGCCCCTGGTGGCCGGCAGGCCCGGGGAAGCGGCCCCTGCCCTCGATCCCGCTCCCGCACCCAACCGCGGTGACACGCCAGAGGGGCGGGGTGGTGGTGGGGCGGGGCTTTTGTCGGAGGGAGCTGTGGAGGGACACACAGGCACACAGGTGGCGGCGCCGGGGCTGGGCGCCGGTGGGGGCGGCCAGGTGCAGGTCGATGGGATCGCGGACCAAAAGGACGGCAACTGGGCCCATGGCGGAGTCTGGGTCTGGAGGGCTCTGAGCCTCCATCCGCTCTCGTGCCTCGTGTCTACCGGCCCGACGCCTGGTAGCGCGCCACCCCACCGGCCCACAGACGTAGCCTCCCCAGCTGTGCTCACAGCGAGTCCAACCGCAGCCTGCATCCCTCCACGGGACACTTGGATTACTCCCGCGATCCCCACGAGGTGTGGCACCCGCTGGCCGAATGGGCTGAGATCCTGCCCTTGCGGCGCCCTGTGGCCACCTCCGCCTCCCTCACGGTACTGGCCGAGGCCTCGGACCAGCGGGCCCCGGCTCCCAGCTCAGCGCTTCTCCTCCGCCCCTCTCACCTCCTGCCCGACGTCCAGGCTACCGAGCACCCTCCACCCCCGCCCACCTTCATGCCACTCAGCCGGAACCCGGGAGGCAATGCCAACTACCAGGTGTATGACAGTCTGGTGCTGAATCGGCAACCGCAGGAGGGCGAAGCACGGGCCAACTCGCTGCTACCTTCCACCTCGGCCTCCAGGCCCTCTCTGCACGGGAGCCAGACTGGGAAAATGAACTTACCAGCAGCAAATGGGGGCAGGGGCAGGGGGCGACAGGGCATGGAGAGAGGAATAAAGAGCGCCAGAGTCCAGGAAACATTGGTGGTCTGTGGCTTGGAAGCGCCACTCCTTCTGCCAGCCTGGGTCCCTGCGCTTGGCTTCCTGCAATAAGAAGCCAGTGTCCCCTTCTTGGCCTGAGGGTCCCTTTGGTTTAGTGGCCACAGTTGTGCCAGCAGGCCCCTCCTGGTCCTATACCATGCACTAAGTACATCTGCAGCTGCAGACTCCAAACCCCTGGTCTCTGGGCACCTCCTCTGTGTCTCAGCTGTCCCTGTCCACAGAGAGCCTCATACAAGAAGTTGCTTCCAAACTGGGAGGTTCCACATCTGGGCAGGTCCAGCTCCAGGCCCAGTGAAGGGCATGAAGAAGGCTGAGGCTCTGGACTCCAGCCAGGCCTTCAGCAGGCCTCTGAGGCCAAGGTCTTCCTAGTCTCAAGAGGGGCCAAGAGACGCAATGTGTCATTTGAACAAGTGAGTCAGCGGGCGGTGAGCGAATGAATGACCGCTCGAGGGGATGTATGCCGGCCACCGGGCCCTGTTTGACTGTCCAGGCTCAGCTTACCTGACCCTGGTTACCAGGGAATGCCACTCTGGGCCCTCCTTTTCATCCCCCTCCCTCACTGTGACCTCACCACCTGCCCCATTATGACCCAGTCTGGCTCCCAGTTAAAACTGGAGGGCAGAGGGCCCAGGCAGTCCTGGGACCAACGGCCATGGGTGAGCGAAACTACTACCGAGCCGAGCCGTTCACTGGCCCCATCCCCAGGAAATGCCAGGAGCAAGGATACTCAATTCTTCTGATCCCGGTCAGCTTCATCTTGCTCAACGTGGGGATCAACATGGTGACTATGGTCAGGGCAGGATCTGTGCAGCGCGGTTGGGGGAGCCCTGGGGTCTTGAAGGGGCTGAGGTGGGAGGGCTGCTGGGGTGTGACCGGACAAGGGTTGGATTTCAGGGCTCACCCTGCTCCCGGCCTCCCCCCTCCCCTTCTTCCCTCAACTCTGGAGGCATCTGAAGAGATTCTTGCGGGCACTTTTCAATCGTATTTTCCACAAAGGTGAGTGGGCGCCGGCGTGGGTTCAGGGGATGTGGGCCTGTCCCCTTTCTTCTATCCCTGCCTTGATTCTCAGCCCCTCAGGAACCCAGGCCCTGACCCATCTCGCCTTTCCCCACAGACAAGCAAGCCAGCTGTGTAGGCACCCATGGCATGTGCATGCGCTGCTCCGTGGATCCCAAGAACCTGTGCTCAAGAGTTTCTTCCCACTTCTGCCATCGCCCAAGCTTCCTGTTCGGGCAGGTAAACCACCTTGACTACTGCCTGCAGCGGGGCTCGGCGGGGGCGGAGCCGGCGGCCCCCCCGCCGCGGGCGAGTAAAGGAGAAGGCGGGCGGAGCGGGAGGCAAAAAGCCTACAGCACCCGGTATTCCCAGGCGGTCTCCCATCCAAGTACTAACCAGGCCCGACCCTGCTTAGCTTCCGAGATCAGACGAGATCGGGCGCGTTCAGGGTGGTATGGCCGTAGACGGGGGCGGGGGGCCGCGGGCGGCCTCTTGAGGCCCAGTTTCGCTGGCGCTGGCGCCTTAACGCCAGCCTGGCGGCCGGCCCGCCCCGGCAGGGCACCCTCGCCCGCCCAGGCAGGGGGAACGGAGGTCTCGGGTATCCGGCGGCGGCGGAGGGTTTGGCGACCACCTCCCAGCCCAGGGCGGCCGTGACCCAGCAAACCCTTCGGCGCTTGGCGCCCCGCCCAAGATCCCGCACGTCGCTCACAGGGACGTGGCCCCGGAGGCTTCAGGGCCCGGGGCCCGCGGTCCCTTGGGCATCGGACATGCCCGCCCACGCGGCGCTAGGCGCAGCCCGGCCGCAGCCCGGGCCGGCCCTCCTGCCCGACAGCAGCCGGCCCGAAGCCACCGGGAGCCACCATTGAGTCGCCACGGCCCCTCAGCCCCGGCAAGGCCACCCTTGCCCCCACACCCCCCGCCGAGCTCAGGACCCCGCCCCTGGTGGCCGGCAGGCCCGGTGAAGCGGCCCCTGCCCTTGATCCCGCTCCCGCACCCGGCCGCGGTGACACGCCAGAGGGGCGGGGTGGGGGGCGGCTTTTGTCGGAGGGAGCTGTGGAGGGACACACCGGCACACAGGTGGCGGCGCCGGGGCTGGGCGCCGGTGGGGGCGGCCAGGTGCAGGTCGAGGGGCTCGCGGGCCAAAAGGACGGCAACTGGGCCCATGGCGGAGTCTGGGTCTGGAGGGCTCTGAGCCTCCATCCGCTCTGGTGCCTCGGGTCTACCGGCCCGACGCCTGGTTGCGCGACACCCCACCGGCCCACAGACGTAGCCTCCCCAGCTGTGCTCACAGCGAGTCCAACCGCAGCCTGCATCCCTCCACGGGACACTTGGATTACTCCCACGATCCCCACGAGGTGCGGCACCCGCTGGCCGAATGGGCTGAGATCCTGCCCTTGTGGCGCCCTGTGGCCACCTCCGCCTCCCTCACGGTACTGGCCGAGGCCTCGGACCAGCGGGCCCCGGCTCCCAGCTCAGCGCTGCTCCTCCGCCCCTCTCACCTCCTGCCCGACGTCCAGGCTACCGAGCACCCTCCACCCCCGCCCACCTTCATGCCACTCAGCCGGAACCCGGGAGGCAATGCCAACTACCAGGTGTGTATGACAGTCTGGTGCTGAAGCGGCAACCGCAGGAGGGCCAAGCGCGGGCCAACTCGCTGCTACCTTCCACCTCGGCCTCCAGGCCCTCTCTGCACGGGAGCCAGACTGGGAAAATGAACTTACCAGCAGCAAATGGGGGCAGGGGCAGGGGGCGGCAGGGCATGGAGAGAGGAATAAAGAGCGCCAGAGTCCAGGAAACATTGGTGGTCTGTGGCTTGGAAGCGCCACTCCTTCTGCCAGCCTGGGTCCCTGCGCTTGTCTTCCTGCAATAAGAAGCCAGTGTCCCCTTCTTGGCCTGAGGGTCCCTTTGGTTTAGTGGCCACAGTTGTGCCAGCAGGCCCCTCCTGGTCCTATACCATGCACTAAGTACATCTGCAGCTGCAGACTCCAAACCCCTGGTCTCTGGGCACCTCCTCTGTGTCTCAGCTGTCCCTGTCCACAGAGAGCCTCATACAAGAAGTTGCTTCCAAACTGGGAGGTTCCACATCTGGGCAGGTCCAGCTCCAGGCCCAGTGAAGGGCATGAAGAAGGCTGAGGCTCTGGACTCCAGCCAGGCCTTCAGCAGGCCTCTGAGGCCAAGGTCTTCCTAGTCTCAAGAGGGGCCAAGAGACGCAATGTGTCATTTGAACAAGTGAGTCAGCGGGCGGTGAGCGAATGAATGACCGCTCGAGGGGATGTATGCCGGCCACCGGGCCCTGTTTGACTGTCCAGGCTCAGCTTACCTGACCCTGGTTACCAGGGAATGCCACTCTGGGCCCTCCTTTTCATCCCCCTCCCTCACTGTGACCTCACCACCTGCCCCATTATGACCCAGTCTGGCTCCCAGTTAAAACTGGAGGGCAGAGGGCCCAGGCAGTCCTGGGACCAACGGCCATGGGTGAGCGAAACTACTACCGAGCCGAGCCGTTCACTGGCCCCATCCCCAGGAAATGCCAGGAGCAAGGATACTCAATTCTTCTGATCCCGGTCAGCTTCATCTTGCTCAACGTGGGGATCAACATGGTGACTATGGTCAGGGCAGGATCTGTGCAGCGCGGTTGGGGGAGCCCTGGGGTCTTGAAGGGGCTGAGGTGGGAGGGCTGCTGGGGTGTGACCGGACAAGGGTTGGATTTCAGGGCTCACCCTGCTCCCGGCCTCCCCCCTCCCCTTCTTCCCTCAACTCTGGAGGCATCTGAAGAGATTCTTGCGGGCACTTTTCAATCGTATTTTCCACAAAGGTGAGTGGGCGCCGGCGTGGGTTCAGGGGATGTGGGCCTGTCCCCTTTCTTCTATCCCTGCCTTGATTCTCAGCCCCTCAGGAACCCAGGCCCTGACCCATCTCGCCTTTCCCCACAGACAAGCAAGCCAGCTGTGTAGGCACCCATGACATGTGCATGCACTGCTCCGTGGATCCCAAGAACCTGTGCTCAAGAGTTTCTTCCCACTTCTGCCATCGCCCAAGCTTCCTGCTCGGGCAGGTAAACCACCTTGACTACTGCCTGCAGCGGGGCTCGGCGGGGGCGGAGCCGGCGGCCCCCCCGCCGCGGGCGAGTAAAGGAGAAGGCGGGCGGAGCGGGAGGCAAAAAGCCTACAGCACCCGGTATTCCCAGGCGGTCTCCCATCCAAGTACTAACCAGGCCCGACCCTGCTTAGCTTCCGAGATCAGACGAGATCGGGCGCGTTCAGGGTGGTATGGCCGTAGACGGGGGCGGGGGACCGCGGGCGGCCTCTTGAGGCCCAGTTTCGCTGGCGCTGGCGCCTTAACGCCAGCCTGGCGGCCAGCCCGCCCCGGCAGGGCCCCCTCGCCCGCCCAGGCAGGGGGAACGGAGGTCCCGTGTATCGGGCGGCGGCGGAGGGTTTGGCAACCACCTCCCAGCCCAGGGCGGCCGTGACCCAGCAAACCCTTCGGCGCTTGGCGCCCCGCCCAAGATCCCGCACGTCGCTCACAGGGACGTGGCCCCGGAGGCTTCAGGGCCGGGGCCCGCGGTCCCTTGGGCGTCGGCCCTGCCCGCCCACGCGGCGCTAGGCGCAGCCCGGCCGCAGCCCGGGCCGGCCCTCCTGTCCGACAGCAGCCGGCCCGAAGCCACCGGGAGCCACCATTGAGTCGCCACGGCCCCTCAGCCCCGGCAAGGCCACCCTTGCCCCCACACCCCCCGCCGAGCTCAGGACCCCGCCCCTGGTGGCCGGCCGGCCCGGGGAAGCGGCCCCTGCCCTCGATCCCGCTCCAGCACCCAACCGCGGTGACACGCCAGAGGGGCGGGGTGGTGGTGGGGCGGGGCTTTTGTCGGAGGGAGCTGTGGAGGGACACACCGGCACACAGGTGGCGGCGCCGGGGCTGGGCGCCGGTGGGGGCGGCCAGGTGCAGGTCGAGGGGCTCGCGGGCCGAAAGGACGGCCACTGGGCCTGCGGCGGAGTCTGGGTCCGGGTCAGCCACCCCGGGAGCGTCTGGGGTGCGGCTGCCTTCCAGGGCCGCCTTCTGGCCGCCTGGCCGGCCGGGCCGGCGGGGAGCGCACCCGCCGGCGCGCGCCGTGGTGGGAGGGGCCTGAGGAGGTGGGGCCTGCAGCGGGGCCCGGCGGGGGCGGAGCCGGCGGCCCCCGCCGCGGGCGAGTAAAGGAGAAGGCGGGCGGAGCGGGAGGCAAAAAGCCTACAGCACCCGGTATTCCCAGGCGGTCTCCCATCCAAGTACTAACCAGGCCCGACCCTGCTTAGCTTCCGAGATCAGACGAGATCGGGCGCGTTCAGGGTGGTATGGCCGTAGACGGGGGCGGGGGACCGCGGGCGGCCTCTTGAGGCCCAGTTTCGCTGGCGCTGGCGCCTTAACGCCAGCCTGGCGGCCAGCCCGCCCCGGCAGGGCCCCCTCGCCCGCCCAGGCAGGGGGAACGGAGGTCCCGTGTATCGGGCGGCGGCGGAGGGTTTGGCAACCACCTCCCAGCCCAGGGCGGCCGTGACCCAGCAAACCCTTCGGCGCTTGGCGCCCCGCCCAAGATCCCGCACGTCGCTCACAGGGACGTGGCCCCGGAGGCTTCAGGGCCGGGGCCCGCGGTCCCTTGGGCGTCGGCCCTGCCCGCCCACGCGGCGCTAGGCGCAGCCCGGCCGCAGCCCGGGCCGGCCCTCCTGTCCGACAGCAGCCGGCCCGAAGCCACCGGGAGCCACCATTGAGTCGCCACGGCCCCTCAGCCCCGGCAAGGCCACCCTTGCCCCCACACCCCCCGCCGAGCTCAGGACCCCGCCCCTGGTGGCCGGCCGGCCCGGGGAAGCGGCCCCTGCCCTCGATCCCGCTCCAGCACCCAACCGCGGTGACACGCCAGAGGGGCGGGGTGGTGGTGGGGCGGGGCTTTTGTCGGAGGGAGCTGTGGAGGGACACACCGGCACACAGGTGGCGGCGCCGGGGCTGGGCGCCGGTGGGGGCGGCCAGGTGCAGGTCGAGGGGCTCGCGGGCCGAAAGGACGGCCACTGGGCCTGCGGCGGAGTCTGGGTCCGGGTCAGCCACCCCGGGAGCGTCTGGGGTGCGGCTGCCTTCCAGGGCCGCCTTCTGGCCGCCTGGCCGGCCGGGCCGGCGGGGAGCGCACCCGCCGGCGCGCGCCGTGGTGGGAGGGGCCTGAGGAGGTGGGGCCTGCAGCGGGGCCCGGCGGGGGCGGAGCCGGCGGCCCCCGCCGCGGGCGAGTAAAGGAGAAGGCGGGCGGAGCGGGAGGCAAAAAGCCTACAGCACCCGGTATTCCCAGGCGGTCTCCCATCCAAGTACTAACCAGGCCCGACCCTGCTTAGCTTCCGAGATCAGACGAGATCGGGCGCGTTCAGGGTGGTATGGCCGTAGACGGGGGCGGGGGGCCGAGGGCGGCCTCTTGAGGCCCAGTTTCGCTGGCGCTGGCGCCTTAACGCCAGCCTGGCGGCCGGCCCGCCCCGGCAGGGCCCCCTCGCCCGCCCAGGCAGGGGGAACGGAGGTCTCGGGTATCGGGCGGCGGCGGAGGGTTTGGCGACCACCTCCCAGCCCAGGGCGGCCGTGACCCAGCAAACCCTTCGGCGCTTGGCGCCCCGCCCAAGATCCCGCACGTCGCTCACAGGGACGTGGCCCCGGAGGCTTCAGGGCCCGGGGCCCGCGGTCCCTTGGGCATCGGTCCTGCCCGCCCACGCGGCGCTAGGTGCAGCCCGGCCGCAGCCCGGGCCGGCCCTCCTGCCCGACAGCAGCCGGCCTGAAGCCACCGGGAGCCACCATTGAGTCGCCACGGCCCCTCTGCCCCGGCAAGGCCACCCTTGCCCCCACACCCCCTGCCGAGCTCAGGACCCCGCCCCTGGTGGCCGGCAGGCCCGGGGAAGCGGCCCCTGCCCTCGATCCCGCTCCCGCACCCAACCGCGGTGACACGCCAGAGGGGCGGGGTGGTGGTGGGGCGGGGCTTTTGTCGGAGGGAGCTGTGGAGGGACACACAGGCACACAGGTGGCGGCGCCGGGGCTGGGCGCCGGTGGGGGCGGCCAGGTGCAGGTCGAGGGGCTCGCGGGCCAAAAGGACGGCAACTGGGCCCATGGCGGAGTCTGGGTCTGGAGGGCTCTGAGCCTCCATCCGCTCTGGTGCCTCGGGTCTACCGGCCCGAAGCCTGGTAGCGCGACACCCCACCGGCCCACAGACGTAGCCTCCCCAGCTGTGCTCACAGCGAGTCCAACCGCAGCCTGCATCCCTCCACGGGACACTTGGATTACTCCCGCGATCCCCACGAGGTGCGGCACCCGCTGGCCGAATGGGCTGAGATCCTGCCCTTGCGGCGCCCTGTGGCCACCTCCGCCTCCCTCACGGTACTGGCCGAGGCCTCGGACCAGCGGGCCCCGGCTCCCAGCTCAGCGCTGCTCCTCCGCCCCTCTCACCTCCTGCCCGACGTCCAGGCTACCGAGCACCCTCCACCCCCGCCCACCTTCATGCCACTCAGCCGGAACCCGGGAGGCAATGCCAACTACCAGGTGTGTATGACAGTCTGGTGCTGAAGCGGCAACCGCAGGAGGGCCAAGCGCGGGCCAACTCGCTGCTACCTTCCACCTCGGCCTCCAGGCCCTCTCTGCACGGGAGCCAGACTGGGAAAATGAACTTACCAGCAGCAAATGGGGGCAGGGGCAGGGGGCGGCAGGGCATGGAGAGAGGAATAAAGAGCTCCAGAGTCCAGGAAACATTGGTGGTCTGTGGCTTGGAAGCGCCACTCCTTCTGCCAGCCTGGGTCCCTGCGCTTGGCTTCCTGCAATAAGAAGCCAGTGTCCCCTTCTTGGCCTGAGGGTCCCTTTGGTTTAGTGGCCACAGTTCTGCCAGCAGGCCCCTCCTGGTCCTATACCATGCACTAAGTACATCTGCAGCTGCAGACTCCAAACCCCTGGTCTCTGGGCACCTCCTCTGTGTCTCAGCTGTCCCTGTCCACAGAGAGCCTCATACAAGACGTTGCTTCCAAACTGGGAGGTTCCACATCTGGGCAGGTCCAGCTCCAGGCCCAGTGAAGGGCATGAAGAAGGCTGAGGCTCTGGACTCCAGCCAGGCCTTCAGCAGGCCTCTGAGGCCAAGGTCTTCCTAGTCTCAAGAGGGGCCAAGAGACGCAATGTGTCATTTGAACAAGTGAGTCAGCGGGCGGTGAGCGAATGAGTGACCGCTCGAGGGGATGTATGCCGGCCACCGGGCCCTGTTTGACTGTCCAGGCTCAGCTTACCTGACCCTGGTTACCAGGGAATGCCACTCTGGGCCCTCCTTTTCATCCCCCTCCCTCACTGTGACCTCACCACCTGCCCCATTATGACCCAGTCTGGCTCCCAGTTAAAACTGGAGGGCAGAGGGCCCAGGCAGTCCTGGGACCAACGGCCATGGGTGAGCGAAACTACTACCGAGCCGAGCCGTTCACTGGCCCCATCCCCAGGAAATGCCAGGAGCAAGGATACTCAATTCTTCTGATCCCGGTCAGCTTCATCTTGCTCAACGTGGGGATCAACATGGTGACTATGGTCAGGGCAGGATCTGTGCAGCGCGGTTGGGGGAGCCCTGGGGTCTTGAAGGGGCTGAGGTGGGAGGGCTGCTGGGGTGTGACAGGACAAGGGTTGGATTTCAGGGCTCACCCTGCTCCCGGCCTCCCCCCTCCCCTTCTTCCCTCAACTCTGGAGGCATCTGAAGAGATTCTTGCGGGCACTTTTCAATCGTATTTTCCACAAAGGTGAGTGGGCGCCGGCGTGGGTTCAGGGGATGTGGGCCTGTCCCCTTTCTTCTATCCCTGCCTTGATTCTCAGCCCCTCAGGAACCCAGGCCCTGACCCATCTCGCCTTTCCCCACAGACAAGCAAGCCAGCTGTGTAGGCACCCATGGCATGTGCATGCGCTGCTCCGTGGATCCCAAGAACCTGTGCTCAAGAGTTTCTTCCCACTTCTGCCGTCGCCCAAGCTTCCTGCTCGGGCAGGTAAACCACCTTGACTACTGCCTGCAGCGGGGCTCGGCGGGGGCGGAGCCGGCGGCCCCCCCGCCGCGGGCGAGTAAAGGAGAAGGCGGGCGGAGCGGGAGGCAAAAAGCCTACAGCACCCGGTATTCCCAGGCGGTCTCCCATCCAAGTACTAACCAGGCCCGACCCTGCTTAGCTTCCGAGATCAGACGAGATCGGGCGCGTTCAGGGTGGTATGGCCGTAGACGGGGGCGGGGGCCGACGGCTGCCTCTTGAGGCCCAGTTTCGCTGGCGCTGGCGCCTTAACGCCAGCCTGGCGGCCGGCCCGCCCCGACAGGGCCCCCTCGCCCGCCCAGGCAGGGGGAACGGAGGTCTCGGGTATCGGGCGGCGGCGGAGGGTTTGGCGACCACCTCCCAGCCCAGGGCGGCCGTGACCCAGCAAACCCTTCGGCGCTTGGCGCCCCGCCCAAGATCCCGCACGTCGCTCACAGGGACGTGGCCCCGGAGGCTTCAGGCCCCGGGGCCCGTGGTCCCTTGGGCATCGGTCCTGCCCGCCCACGCGGAGCTAGGCGCAGCCCGGCCGCAGCCCGGGCCGGCCCTCCTGCCTGACAGCAGCCGGCCCGAAGCCACCGGGAGCCACAGGTGGCGGCGCCGGGGCTGGGCGCCGGTGGGGGCGGCCAGGTGCAGGTCGAGGGGCTCGCGGGCCGAAATGACGGCAACTGGGCCCATGGCGGAGTCTGGGTCTGGAGGGCTCTGAGCCTCCATCCGCTCTGGTGCCTCGGGTCTACCGGCCCGAAGCCTGGTAGCGCGACACCCCACCGGCCCACAGACGTAGCCTCCCCAGCTGTGCTCACAGCGAGTCCAACCGCAGCCTGCATCCCTCCACGGGACACTTGGATTACTCCCGCGATCCCCACGAGGTGCGGCACCCGCTGGCCGAATGGGCTGAGATCCTGCCCTTGCGGCGCCCTGTGGCCACCTCCGCCTCCCTCACGGTACTGGCCGAGGCCTCGGACCAGCGGGCCCCGGCTCCCAGCTCAGCGCTGCTCCTCCGCCCCTCTCACCTCCTGCCCGACGTCCAGGCTACCGAGCACCCTCCACCCCCGCCCACCTTCATGCCACTCAGCCGGAACCCGGGAGGCAATGCCAACTACCAGGTGTGTATGACAGTCTGGTGCTGAAGCGGCAACCGCAGGAGGGCCAAGCGCGGGCCAACTCGCTGCTACCTTCCACCTCGGCCTCCAGGCCCTCTCTGCACGGGAGCCAGACTGGGAAAATGAACTTACCAGCAGCAAATGGGGGCAGGGGCAGGGGGCGGCAGGGCATGGAGAGAGGAATAAAGAGCTCCAGAGTCCAGGAAACATTGGTGGTCTGTGGCTTGGAAGCGCCACTCCTTCTGCCAGCCTGGGTCCCTGCGCTTGGCTTCCTGCAATAAGAAGCCAGTGTCCCCTTCTTGGCCTGAGGGTCCCTTTGGTTTAGTGGCCACAGTTCTGCCAGCAGGCCCCTCCTGGTCCTATACCATGCACTAAGTACATCTGCAGCTGCAGACTCCAAACCCCTGGTCTCTGGGCACCTCCTCTGTGTCTCAGCTGTCCCTGTCCACAGAGAGACTCATACAAGACGTTGCTTCCAAACTGGGAGGTTCCACATCTGGGCAGGTCCAGCTCCAGGCCCAGTGAAGGGCATGAAGAAGGCTGAGGCTCTGGACTCCAGCCAGGCCTTCAGCAGGCCTCTGAGGCCAAGGTCTTCCTAGTCTCAAGAGGGTCCAAGAGACGCAATGTGTCATTTGAACAAGTGAGTCAGCGGGCGGTGAGCGAATGAGTGACCGCTCGAGGGGATGTATGCCGGCCACCGGGCCCTGTTTGACTGTCCAGGCTCAGCTTACCTGACCCTGGTTACCAGGGAATGCCACTCTGGGCCCTCCTTTTCATCCCCCTCCCTCACTGTGACCTCACCACCTGCCCCATTATGACCCAGTCTGGCTCCCAGTTAAAACTGGAGGGCAGAGGGCCCAGGCAGTCCTGGGACCAACGGCCATGGGTGAGCGAAACTACTACCGAGCCGAGCCGTTCACTGGCCCCATCCCCAGGAAATGCCAGGAGCAAGGATACTCAATTCTTCTGATCCCGGTCAGCTTCATCTTGCTCAACGTGGGGATCAACATGGTGACTATGGTCAGGGCAGGATCTGTGCAGCGCGGTTGGGGGAGCCCTGGGGTCTTGAAGGGGCTGAGGTGGGAGGGCTGCTGGGGTGTGACAGGACAAGGGTTGGATTTCAGGGCTCACCCTGCTCCCGGCCTCCCCCCTCCCCTTCTTCCCTCAACTCTGGAGGCATCTGAAGAGATTCTTGCGGGCACTTTTCAATCGTATTTTCCACAAAGGTGAGTGGGCGCCGGCGTGGGTTCAGGGGATGTGGGCCTGTCCCCTTTCTTCTATCCCTGCCTTGATTCTCAGCCCCTCAGGAACCCAGGCCCTGACCCATCTCGCCTTTCCCCACAGACAAGCAAGCCAGCTGTGTAGGCACCCATGGCATGTGCATGCGCTGCTCCGTGGATCCCAAGAACCTGCGCTCAAGAGTTTCTTCCCACTTCTGCCGTCGCCCAAGCTTCCTGCTCGGGCAGGTAAACCACCTTGACTACTGCCTGCAGCGGGGCTCGGCGGGGGCGGAGCCGGCGGCCCCCCCGCCGCGGGCGAGTAAAGGAGAAGGCGGGCGGAGCGGGAGGCAAAAAGCCTACAGCACCCGGTATTCCCAGGCGGTCTCCCATCCAAGTACTAACCAGGCCCGACCCTGCTTAGCTTCCGAGATCAGACGAGATCGGGCGCGTTCAGGGTGGTATGGCCGTAGACGGGGGCGGGGGGCCGCGGGCGGCCTCTTGAGGCCCAGTTTCGCTGGCGCTGGCGCCTTAACGCCAGCCTGGCGGCCGGCCCGCCCCGGCAGGGCCCCCTCGCCCGCCCAGGCAGGGGGAACGGAGGTCTCGGGTATCGGGCGGCGGCGGAGGGTTTGGCGACCACCTCCCAGCCCAGGGCGGCCGTGACCCAGCAAACCCTTCGGCGCTTGGCGCCCCGCCCAAGATCCCGCACGTCGCTCACAGGGACGTGGCCCCGGAGGCTTCAGGGCCCGGGGCCCGCGGTCCCTTGGGCATCGGTCCTGCCCACCCACGCGGCGCTAGGCGCAGCCCGGCCGCAGCCCGGGCCGGCCCTCCTGCCCGACAGCAGCCGGCCCGAAGCCACCGGGAGCCACCATTGAGTCGCCACGGCCCCTCTGCCCCGGCAAGGCCACCCTTGCCCCCACACCCCCCGCCGAGCTCAGGACCCCGCCCCTGGTGGCCGGCAGGCCCGGGGAAGCGGCCCCTGCCCTCGATCCCGCTCCCGCACCCAACCGCGGTGACACGCCAGAGGGGCGGGGTGGTGGTGGGGCGGGGCTTTTGTCGGAGGGAGCTGTGGAGGGACACACAGGCACACAGGTGGCGGCGCCGGGGCTGGGCGCCGGTGGGGGCGGCCAGGTGCAGGTCGAGGGGCTCGCGGGCCGAAAGGACGGCCACTGGGCCCGCGGCGGAGTCTGGGTCCGGGCCAGCCACCCCGGGAGCGTCTGGGGTGCGGCTGCCTTCCAGGACCGCCTTCTGGCCGCCTGGCCGGCCGGGCCGGCGGGGAGCGCCCCCGCCGGCGCGCGCCGTGGTGGGAGGGGCCTGAGGAGGTGGGGCCTGCAGCGGGGCCCGGCGGGGGCGGAGCCGGCGGCCCCCGCCGCGGGCGAGTAAAGGAGAAGGCGGGCGGAGCGGGAGGCAAAAAGCCTACAGCACCCGGTATTCCCAGGCGGTCTCCCATCCAAGTACTAACCAGGCCCGACCCTGCTTAGCTTCCGAGATCAGACGAGATCGGGCGCGTTCAGGGTGGTATGGCCGTAGACGGGGGCGGGGGCCGACGGCTGCCTCTTGAGGCCCAGTTTCGCTGGCGCTGGCGCCTTAACGCCAGCCTGGCGGCCGGCCCGCCCCGACAGGGCCCCCTCGCCCGCCCAGGCAGGGGGAACGGAGGTCTCGGGTATCGGGCGGCGGCGGAGGGTTTGGCGACCACCTCCCAGCCCAGGGCGGCCGTGACCCAGCAAACCCTTCGGCGCTTGGCGCCCCGCCCAAGATCCCGCACGTCGCTCACAGGGACGTGGCCCCGGAGGCTTCAGGGCCCGGGGCCCGCGGTCCCTTGGGCATCGGCCCTGCCCGCCCACGCGGCGCTAGGCGCAGCCCGGCCGCAGCCCGGGCCGGCCCTCCTGCCCGACAGCAGCCGGCCCGAAGCCACCGGGAGCCACCATTGAGTCGCCACGGCCCCTCAGCCCCGGCAAGGCCACCCTTGCCCCCACACCCCCCGCCGAGCTCAGGACCCCGCCCCTGGTGGCCGGCAGGCCCGGGGAAGCGGCCCCTGCCCTCGATCCCGCTCCCGCACCCGGCCGCGGTGACACGCCACAGGGGCGGGGTGTGGGGGGGCTTTTGTCGGAGGGAGCTGTGGAGGGACACACCGGCACACAGGTGGCGGCGCCGGGGCTGGGCGCCGGTGGGGGCGGCCAGGTGCAGGTCGAGGGGCTCGCGGGCCGAAATGACGGCAACTGGGCCCATGGCGGAGTCTGGGTCTGGAGGGCTCTGAGCCTCCATCCGCTCTGGTGCCTCGGGTCTACCGGCCCGAAGCCTGGTAGCGCGACACCCCACCGGCCCACAGACGTAGCCTCCCCAGCTGTGCTCACAGCGAGTCCAACCGCAGCCTGCATCCCTCCACGGGACACTTGGATTACTCCCGCGATCCCCACGAGGTGCGGCACCCGCTGGCCGAATGGGCTGAGATCCTGCCCTTGCGGCGCCCTGTGGCCACCTCCGCCTCCCTCACGGTACTGGCCGAGGCCTCGGACCAGCGGGCCCCGGCTCCCAGCTCAGCGCTGCTCCTCCGCCCCTCTCACCTCCTGCCCGACGTCCAGGCTACCGAGCACCCTCCACCCCCGCCCACCTTCATGCCACTCAGCCGGAACCCGGGAGGCAATGCCAACTACCAGGTGTGTATGACAGTCTGGTGCTGAAGCGGCAACCGCAGGAGGGCCAAGCGCGGGCCAACTCGCTGCTACCTTCCACCTCGGCCTCCAGGCCCTCTCTGCACGGGAGCCAGACTGGGAAAATGAACTTACCAGCAGCAAATGGGGGCAGGGGCAGGGGGCGGCAGGGCATGGAGAGAGGAATAAAGAGCTCCAGAGTCCAGGAAACATTGGTGGTCTGTGGCTTGGAAGCGCCACTCCTTCTGCCAGCCTGGGTCCCTGCGCTTGGCTTCCTGCAATAAGAAGCCAGTGTCCCCTTCTTGGCCTGAGGGTCCCTTTGGTTTAGTGGCCACAGTTCTGCCAGCAGGCCCCTCCTGGTCCTATACCATGCACTAAGTACATCTGCAGCTGCAGACTCCAAACCCCTGGTCTCTGGGCACCTCCTCTGTGTCTCAGCTGTCCCTGTCCACAGAGAGCCTCATACAAGACGTTGCTTCCAAACTGGGAGGTTCCACATCTGGGCAGGTCCAGCTCCAGGCCCAGTGAAGGGCATGAAGAAGGCTGAGGCTCTGGACTCCAGCCAGGCCTTCAGCAGGCCTCTGAGGCCAAGGTCTTCCTAGTCTCAAGAGGGGCCAAGAGACGCAATGTGTCATTTGAACAAGTGAGTCAGCGGGCGGTGAGCGAATGAGTGACCGCTCGAGGGGATGTATGCCGGCCACCGGGCCCTGTTTGACTGTCCAGGCTCAGCTTACCTGACCCTGGTTACCAGGGAATGCCACTCTGGGCCCTCCTTTTCATCCCCCTCCCTCACTGTGACCTCACCACCTGCCCCATTATGACCCAGTCTGGCTCCCAGTTAAAACTGGAGGGCAGAGGGCCCAGGCAGTCCTGGGACCAACGGCCATGGGTGAGCGAAACTACTACCGAGCCGAGCCGTTCACTGGCCCCATCCCCAGGAAATGCCAGGAGCAAGGATACTCAATTCTTCTGATCCCGGTCAGCTTCATCTTGCTCAACGTGGGGATCAACATGGTGACTATGGTCAGGGCAGGATCTGTGCAGCGCGGTTGGGGGAGCCCTGGGGTCTTGAAGGGGCTGAGGTGGGAGGGCTGCTGGGGTGTGACAGGACAAGGGTTGGATTTCAGGGCTCACCCTGCTCCCGGCCTCCCCCCTCCCCTTCTTCCCTCAACTCTGGAGGCATCTGAAGAGATTCTTGCGGGCACTTTTCAATCGTATTTTCCACAAAGGTGAGTGGGCGCCGGCGTGGGTTCAGGGGATGTGGGCCTGTCCCCTTTCTTCTATCCCTGCCTTGATTCTCAGCCCCTCAGGAACCCAGGCCCTGACCCATCTCGCCTTTCCCCACAGACAAGCAAGCCAGCTGTGTAGGCACCCATGGCATGTGCATGCGCTGCTCCGTGGATCCCAAGAACCTGCGCTCAAGAGTTTCTTCCCACTTCTGCCGTCGCCCAAGCTTCCTGCTCGGGCAGGTAAACCACCTTGACTACTGCCTGCAGCGGGGCTCGGCGGGGGCGGAGCCGGCGGCCCCCCCGCCGCGGGCGAGTAAAGGAGAAGGCGGGCGGAGCGGGAGGCAAAAAGCCTACAGCACCCGGTATTCCCAGGCGGTCTCCCATCCAAGTACTAACCAGGCCCGACCCTGCTTAGCTTCCGAGATCAGACGAGATCGGGCGCGTTCAGGGTGGTATGGCCGTAGACGGGGGCGGGGGCCGACGGCTGCCTCTTGAGGCCCAGTTTCGCTGGCGCTGGCGCCTTAACGCCAGCCTGGCGGCCGGCCCGCCCCGGCAGGGCCCCCTCGCCCGCCCAGGCAGGGGGAACGGAGGTCTCGGGTATCGGGCGGCGGCGGAGGGTTTGGCGACCACCTCCCAGCCCAGGGCGGCCGTGACCCAGCAAACCCTTCGGCGCTTGGCGCCCCGCCCAAGATCCCGCACGTCGCTCACAGGGACGTGGCCCCGGAGGCTTCAGGGCCCGGGGCCCGCGGTCCCTTGGGCATCGGTCCTGCCCGCCCACGCGGCGCTAGGCGCAGCCCGGCCGCAGCCCGGGCCGGCCCTCCTGCCCGACAGCAGCCGGCCCGAAGCCACCGGGAGCCACCATTGAGTCGCCACGGCCCCTCTGCCCCGGCAAGGCCACCCTTGCCCCCACACCCCCCGCCGAGCTCAGGACCCCGCCCCTGGTGGCCGGCAGGCCCGGGGAAGCGGCCCCTGCCCTCGATCCCGCTCCCGCACCCAACCGCGGTGACACGCCAGAGGGGCGGGGTGGTGGTGGGGCGGGGCTTTTGTCGGAGGGAGCTGTGGAGGGACACACAGGCACACAGGTGGCGGCGCCGGGGCTGGGCGCCGGTGGGGGCGGCCAGGTGCAGGTCGAGGGGCTCGCGGGCCGAAAGGACGGCCACTGGGCCCGCGGCGGAGTCTGGGTCCGGGCCAGCCACCCCGGGAGCGTCTGGGGTGCGGCTGCCTTCCAGGGCCGCCTTCTGGCCGCCTGGCCGGCCGGGCCGGCGGGGAGCGACCCCGCCGGCGCGCGCCGTGGTGGGAGGGGCCTGAGGAGGTGGGGCCTGCAGCGGGGCCCGGCGGGGGCGGAGCCGGCGGCCCCCGCCGCGGGCGAGTAAAGGAGAAGGCGGGCGGAGCGGGAGGCAAAAAGCCTACAGCACCCGGTATTCCCAGGCGGTCTCCCATCCAAGTACTAACCAGGCCCGACCCTGCTTAGCTTCCGAGATCAGACGAGATCGGGCGCGTTCAGGGTGGTATGGCCGTAGACGGGGGCGGGGGCCGACGGCTGCCTCTTGAGGCCCAGTTTCGCTGGCGCTGGCGCCTTAACGCCAGCCTGGCGGCCGGCCCGCCCCGACAGGGCCCCCTCGCCCGCCCAGGCAGGGGGAACGGAGGTCTCGGGTATCGGGCGGCGGCGGAGGGTTTGGCGACCACCTCCCAGCCCAGGGCGGCCGTGACCCAGCAAACCCTTCGGCGCTTGGCGCCCCGCCCAAGATCCCGCACGTCGCTCACAGGGACGTGGCCCCGGAGGCTTCAGGGCCCGGGGCCCGCGGTCCCTTGGGCATCGGCCCTGCCCGCCCACGCGGCGCTAGGCGCAGCCCGGCCGCAGCCCGGGCCGGCCCTCCTGCCCGACAGCAGCCGGCCCGAAGCCACCGGGAGCCACCATTGAGTCGCCACGGCCCCTCAGCCCCGGCAAGGCCACCCTTGCCCCCACACCCCCCGCCGAGCTCAGGACCCCGCCCCTGGTGGCCGGCAGGCCCGGGGAAGCGGCCCCTGCCCTCGATCCCGCTCCCGCACCCGGCCGCGGTGACACGCCACAGGGGCGGGGTGTGGGGGGGCTTTTGTCGGAGGGAGCTGTGGAGGGACACACCGGCACACAGGTGGCGGCGCCGGGGCTGGGCGCCGGTGGGGGCGGCCAGGTGCAGGTCGAGGGGCTCGCGGGCCGAAATGACGGCAACTGGGCCCATGGCGGAGTCTGGGTCTGGAGGGCTCTGAGCCTCCATCCGCTCTGGTGCCTCGGGTCTACCGGCCCGAAGCCTGGTAGCGCGACACCCCACCGGCCCACAGACGTAGCCTCCCCAGCTGTGCTCACAGCGAGTCCAACCGCAGCCTGCATCCCTCCACGGGACACTTGGATTACTCCCGCGATCCCCACGAGGTGCGGCACCCGCTGGCCGAATGGGCTGAGATCCTGCCCTTGCGGCGCCCTGTGGCCACCTCCGCCTCCCTCACGGTACTGGCCGAGGCCTCGGACCAGCGGGCCCCGGCTCCCAGCTCAGCGCTGCTCCTCCGCCCCTCTCACCTCCTGCCCGACGTCCAGGCTACCGAGCACCCTCCACCCCCGCCCACCTTCATGCCACTCAGCCGGAACCCGGGAGGCAATGCCAACTACCAGGTGTGTATGACAGTCTGGTGCTGAAGCGGCAACCGCAGGAGGGCCAAGCGCGGGCCAACTCGCTGCTACCTTCCACCTCGGCCTCCAGGCCCTCTCTGCACGGGAGCCAGACTGGGAAAATGAACTTACCAGCAGCAAATGGGGGCAGGGGCAGGGGGCGGCAGGGCATGGAGAGAGGAATAAAGAGCTCCAGAGTCCAGGAAACATTGGTGGTCTGTGGCTTGGAAGCGCCACTCCTTCTGCCAGCCTGGGTCCCTGCGCTTGGCTTCCTGCAATAAGAAGCCAGTGTCCCCTTCTTGGCCTGAGGGTCCCTTTGGTTTAGTGGCCACAGTTCTGCCAGCAGGCCCCTCCTGGTCCTATACCATGCACTAAGTACATCTGCAGCTGCAGACTCCAAACCCCTGGTCTCTGGGCACCTCCTCTGTGTCTCAGCTGTCCCTGTCCACAGAGAGCCTCATACAAGACGTTGCTTCCAAACTGGGAGGTTCCACATCTGGGCAGGTCCAGCTCCAGGCCCAGTGAAGGGCATGAAGAAGGCTGAGGCTCTGGACTCCAGCCAGGCCTTCAGCAGGCCTCTGAGGCCAAGGTCTTCCTAGTCTCAAGAGGGGCCAAGAGACGCAATGTGTCATTTGAACAAGTGAGTCAGCGGGCGGTGAGCGAATGAGTGACCGCTCGAGGGGATGTATGCCGGCCACCGGGCCCTGTTTGACTGTCCAGGCTCAGCTTACCTGACCCTGGTTACCAGGGAATGCCACTCTGGGCCCTCCTTTTCATCCCCCTCCCTCACTGTGACCTCACCACCTGCCCCATTATGACCCAGTCTGGCTCCCAGTTAAAACTGGAGGGCAGAGGGCCCAGGCAGTCCTGGGACCAACGGCCATGGGTGAGCGAAACTACTACCGAGCCGAGCCGTTCACTGGCCCCATCCCCAGGAAATGCCAGGAGCAAGGATACTCAATTCTTCTGATCCCGGTCAGCTTCATCTTGCTCAACGTGGGGATCAACATGGTGACTATGGTCAGGGCAGGATCTGTGCAGCGCGGTTGGGGGAGCCCTGGGGTCTTGAAGGGGCTGAGGTGGGAGGGCTGCTGGGGTGTGACAGGACAAGGGTTGGATTTCAGGGCTCACCCTGCTCCCGGCCTCCCCCCTCCCCTTCTTCCCTCAACTCTGGAGGCATCTGAAGAGATTCTTGCGGGCACTTTTCAATCGTATTTTCCACAAAGGTGAGTGGGCGCCGGCGTGGGTTCAGGGGATGTGGGCCTGTCCCCTTTCTTCTATCCCTGCCTTGATTCTCAGCCCCTCAGGAACCCAGGCCCTGACCCATCTCGCCTTTCCCCACAGACAAGCAAGCCAGCTGTGTAGGCACCCATGGCATGTGCATGCGCTGCTCCGTGGATCCCAAGAACCTGTGCTCAAGAGTTTCTTCCCACTTCTGCCGTCGCCCAAGCTTCCTGCTCGGGCAGGTAAACCACCTTGACTACTGCCTGCAGCGGGGCTCGGCGGGGGCGGAGCCGGCGGCCCCCCCGCCGCGGGCGAGTAAAGGAGAAGGCGGGCGGAGCGGGAGGCAAAAAGCCTACAGCACCCGGTATTCCCAGGCGGTCTCCCATCCAAGTACTAACCAGGCCCGACCCTGCTTAGCTTCCGAGATCAGACGAGATCGGGCGCGTTCAGGGTGGTATGGCCGTAGACGGGGGCGGGGGCCGACGGCTGCCTCTTGAGGCCCAGTTTCGCTGGCGCTGGCGCCTTAACGCCAGCCTGGCGGCCGGCCCGCCCCGACAGGGCCCCCTCGCCCGCCCAGGCAGGGGGAACGGAGGTCTCGGGTATCGGGCGGCGGCGGAGGGTTTGGCGACCACCTCCCAGCCCAGGGCGGCCGTGACCCAGCAAACCCTTCGGCGCTTGGCGCCCCGCCCAAGATCCCGCACGTCGCTCACAGGGACGTGGCCCCGGAGGCTTCAGGCCCCGGGGCCCGTGGTCCCTTGGGCATCGGTCCTGCCCGCCCACGCGGAGCTAGGCGCAGCCCGGCCGCAGCCCGGGCCGGCCCTCCTGCCTGACAGCAGCCGGCCCGAAGCCACCGGGAGCCACCATTGAGTCGCCACGGCCCCTCAGCCCCGGCAAGGCCACCCTTGCCCCCACACCCCCCGCCGAGCTCAGGACCCCGCCCCTGGTGGCCGGCAGGCCCGGGGAAGCGGCCCCTGCCCTTGATCCCGCTCCAGCACCCAACCGCGGTGACACGCCAGAGGGGCGGGGTGGTGGTGGGGCGGGGCTTTTGTCGGAGGGAGCTGTGGAGGGACACACCGGCACACAGATGGCGGCGCCTGGGCTAGGCGCCGGTGGGGGCGGCCAGGTGCAGGTCGAGGGGCTCGCGGGCCGAAAGGACGGCCACTGGGCCCGCGGCGGAGTCTGGGTCTGGGCCAGCCACCCCGGGAGCGTCTGGGGTGCGGCTGCCTTCCAGGGCCGCCTTCTGGCCGCCTGGCCGGCCGGGCCGGCGGGGAGCGCCCCCGCCGGCGCGCGCCGTGGTGGGAGGGGCCTGAGGAGGTGGGTCCTGCAGCGGGGCCCGGCGGGGGCGGAGCCGGCGGCCCCCGCCGCGGGCGAGTAAAGGAGAAGGCGGGCGGAGCGGGAGGCAAAAAGCCTACAGCACCCGGTATTCCCAGGCGGTCTCCCATCCAAGTACTAACCAGGCCCGACCCTGCTTAGCTTCCGAGATCAGACGAGATCGGGCGCGTTCAGGGTGGTATGGCCGTAGACGGGGGCGGGGGGCCGCGGGCGGCCTCTTGAGGCCCAGTTTCGCTGGCGCTGGCGCCTTAACGCCAGCCTGGCGGCCGGCCCGCCCCGGCAGGGCCCCCTCGCCCGCCCAGGCAGGGGGAACGGAGGTCTCGGGTATCGGGCGGCGGCGGAGGGTTTGGCGACCACCTCCCAGCCCAGGGCGGCCGTGACCCAGCAAACCCTTCGGCGCTTGGCGCCCCGCCCAAGATCCCGCACGTCGCTCACAGGGACGTGGCCCCGGAGGCTTCAGGGCCCGGGGCCCGCGGTCCCTTGGGCATCGGTCCTGCCCGCCCACGCGGCGCTAGGCGCAGCCCGGCCGCAGCCCGGGCCGGCCCTCCTGCCCGACAGCAGCCGGCCCGAAGCCACCGGGAGCCACCATTGAGTCGCCACGGCCCCTCTGCCCCGGCAAGGCCACCCTTGCCCCCACACCCCCCGCCGAGCTCAGGACCCCGCCCCTGGTGGCCGGCAGGCCCGGGGAAGCGGCCCCTGCCCTCGATCCCGCTCCCGCACCCAACCGCGGTGACACGCCAGAGGGGCGGGGTGGTGGTGGGGCGGGGCTTTTGTCGGAGGGAGCTGTGGAGGGACACACAGGCACACAGGTGGCGGCGCCGGGGCTGGGCGCCGGTGGGGGCGGCCAGGTGCAGGTCGAGGGGCTCGCGGGCCGAAAGGACGGCCACTGGGCCCGCGGCGGAGTCTGGGTCCGGGCCAGCCACCCCGGGAGCGTCTGGGGTGCGGCTGCCTTCCAGGGCCGCCTTCTGGCCGCCTGGCCGGCCGGGCCGGCGGGGAGCGCCCCCGCCGGCGCGCGCCGTGGTGGGAGGGGCCTGAGGAGGTGGGGCCTGCAGCGGGGCCCGGCGGGGGCGGAGCCGGCGGCCCCCGCCGCGGGCGAGTAAAGGAGAAGGCGGGCGGAGCGGGAGGCAAAAAGCCTACAGCACCCGGTATTCCCAGGCGGTCTCCCATCCAAGTACTAACCAGGCCCGACCCTGCTTAGCTTCCGAGATCAGACGAGATCGGGCGCGTTCAGGGTGGTATGGCCGTAGACGGGGGCGGGGGCCGACGGCTGCCTCTTGAGGCCCAGTTTCGCTGGCGCTGGCGCCTTAACGCCAGCCTGGCGGCCGGCCCGCCCCGACAGGGCCCCCTCGCCCGCCCAGGCAGGGGGAACGGAGGTCTCGGGTATCGGGCGGCGGCGGAGGGTTTGGCGACCACCTCCCAGCCCAGGGCGGCCGTGACCCAGCAAACCCTTCGGCGCTTGGCGCCCCGCCCAAGATCCCGCACGTCGCTCACAGGGACGTGGCCCCGGAGGCTTCAGGGCCCGGGGCCCGCGGTCCCTTGGGCATCGGCCCTGCCCGCCCACGCGGCGCTAGGCGCAGCCCGGCCGCAGCCCGGGCCGGCCCTCCTGCCCGACAGCAGCCGGCCCGAAGCCACCGGGAGCCACCATTGAGTCGCCACGGCCCCTCAGCCCCGGCAAGGCCACCCTTGCCCCCACACCCCCCGCCGAGCTCAGGACCCCGCCCCTGGTGGCCGGCAGGCCCGGGGAAGCGGCCCCTGCCCTCGATCCCGCTCCCGCACCCAACCGCGGTGACACGCCAGAGGGGCGGGGTGGTGGTGGGGCGGGGCTTTTGTCGGAGGGAGCTGTGGAGGGACACACAGGCACACAGGTGGCGGCGCCGGGGCTGGGCGCCGGTGGGGGCGGCCAGGTGCAGGTCGAGGGGCTCGCGGGCCGAAAGGACAGCAACTGGGCCCATGGCGGAGTCTGGGTCTGGAGGGCTCTGAGCCTCCATCCGCTCTGGTGCCTCGGGTCTACCGGCCCGACGCCTGGTAGCGCGACACCCCACCGGCCCACAGACGTAGCCTCCCCAGCTGTGCTCACAGCGAGTCCAACCGCAGCCTGCATCCCTCCACGGGACACTTGGATTACTCCCGCGATTCCCACGAGGTGCGGCACCCGCTGGCCGAATGGGCTGAGATCCTGCCCTTGCGGCGCCCTGTGGCCACCTCCGCCTCCCTCACGGTACTGGCCGAGGCCTCGGACCAGCGGGCCCCGGCTCCCAGCTCAGCGCTGCTCCTCCGCCCCTCTCACCTCCTGCCCGACGTCCAGGCTACCGAGCACCCTCCACCCCCGCCCACCTTCATGCCACTCAGCCGGAACCCGGGAGGCAATGCCAACTACCAGGTGTATGACAGTCTGGTGCTGAAGCGGCAACCGCAGGAGGGCCAAGCGCGGGCCAACTCGCTGCTACCTTCCACCTCGGCCTCCAGGCCCTCTCTGCATGGGAGCCAGACTGGGAAAATGAACTTACCAGCAGCAAATGGGGGCAGGGGCAGGGGGCGGCAGGGCATGGAGAGAGGAATAAAGAGCTCCAGAGTCCAGGAAACATTGGTGGTCTGTGGCTTGGAAGCGCCACTCCTTCTGCCAGCCTGGGTCCCTGCGCTTGGCTTCCTGCAATAAGAAGCCAGTGTCCCCTTCTTGGCCTGAGGGTCCCTTTGGTTTAGTGGCCACAGTTCTGCCAGCAGGCCCCTCCTGGTCCTATACCATGCACTAAGTACATCTGCAGCTGCAGACTCCAAACCCCTGGTCTCTGGGCACCTCCTCTGTGTCTCAGCTGTCCCTGTCCACAGAGAGCCTCATACAAGACGTTGCTTCCAAACTGGGAGGTTCCACATCTGGGCAGGTCCAGCTCCAGGCCCAGTGAAGGGCATGAAGAAGGCTGAGGCTCTGGACTCCAGCCAGGCCTTCAGCAGGCCTCTGAGGCCAAGGTCTTCCTAGTCTCAAGAGGGGCCAAGAGACGCAATGTGTCATTTGAACAAGTGAGTCAGCGGGCGGTGAGCGAATGAGTGACCGCTCGAGGGGATGTATGCCGGCCACCGGGCCCTGTTTGACTGTCCAGGCTCAGCTTACCTGACCCTGGTTACCAGGGAATGCCACTCTGGGCCCTCCTTTTCATCCCCCTCCCTCACTGTGACCTCACCACCTGCCCCATTATGACCCAGTCTGGCTCCCAGTTAAAACTGGAGGGCAGAGGGCCCAGGCAGTCCTGGGACCAACGGCCATGGGTGAGCGAAACTACTACCGAGCCGAGCCGTTCACTGGCCCCATCCCCAGGAAATGCCAGGAGCAAGGATACTCAATTCTTCTGATCCCGGTCAGCTTCATCTTGCTCAACGTGGGGATCAACATGGTGACTATGGTCAGGGCAGGATCTGTGCAGCGCGGTTGGGGGAGCCCTGGGGTCTTGAAGGGGCTGAGGTGGGAGGGCTGCTGGGGTGTGACAGGACAAGGGTTGGATTTCAGGGCTCACCCTGCTCCCGGCCTCCCCCCTCCCCTTCTTCCCTCAACTCTGGAGGCATCTGAAGAGATTCTTGCGGGCACTTTTCAATCGTATTTTCCACAAAGGTGAGTGGGCGCCGGCGTGGGTTCAGGAGATGTGGGCCTGTCCCCTTTCTTCTATCCCTGCCTTGATTCTCAGCCCCTCAGGAACCCAGGCCCTGACCCATCTCGCCTTTCCCCACAGACAAGCAAGCCAGCTGTGTAGGCACCCATCGCATGTGCATGCGCTGCTCCGTGGATCCCAAGAACCTGCGCTCAAGAGTTTCTTCCCACTTCTGCCATCGCCCAAGCTTCCTGCTCGGGCAGGTAAACCACCTTGACTACTGCCTGCAGCGGGGCTCGGCGGGGGCGGAGCCGGCGGCCCCCCCGCCGCGGGCGAGTAAAGGAGAAGGCGGGCGGAGCGGGAGGCAAAAAGCCTACAGCACCCGGTATTCCCAGGCGGTCTCCCATCCAAGTACTAACCAGGCCCGACCCTGCTTAGCTTCCGAGATCAGACGAGATCGGGCGCGTTCAGGGTGGTATGGCCGTAGACGGGGGCGGGGGCCGACGGCTGCCTCTTGAGGCCCAGTTTCGCTGGCGCTGGCGCCTTAACGCCAGCCTGGCGGCCGGCCCGCCCCGACAGGGCCCCCTCGCCCGCCCAGGCAGGGGGAACGGAGGTCTCGGGTATCGGGCGGCGGCGGAGGGTTTGGCGACCACCTCCCAGCCCAGGGCGGCCGTGACCCAGCAAACCCTTCGGCGCTTGGCGCCCCGCCCAAGATCCCGCACGTCGCTCACAGGGACGTGGCCCCAGAGGCTTCAGGGCCCGGGGCCCGCGGTCCCTTGGGCATCGGCCCTGCCCGCCCACGCGGCGCTAGGCGCAGCCCGGCCGCAGCCCGGGCCGGCCCTCCTGCCCGACAGCAGCCGGCCCGAAGCCACCGGGAGCCACCATTGAGTCGCCACGGCCCCTCAGCCCCGGCAAGGCCACCCTTGCCCCCACACCCCCCGCCGAGCTCAGGACCCCGCCCCTGGTGGCCGGCAGGCCCGGGGAAGCGGCCCCTGCCCTCGATCCCGCTCCCGCACCCAACCGCGGTGACACGCCAGAGGGGCGGGGTGGTGGTGGGGCGGGGCTTTTGTCGGAGGGAGCTGTGGAGGGACACACAGGCACACAGGTGGCGGCGCCGGGGCTGGGCGCCGGTGGGGGCGGCCAGGTGCAGGTCGAGGGGCTCGCGGGCCAAAAGGACAGCAACTGGGCCCATGGCGGAGTCTGGGTCTGGAGGGCTCTGAGCCTCCATCCGCTCTGGTGCCTCGGGTCTACCGGCCCGACGCCTGGTAGCGCGACACCCCACCGGCCCACAGACGTAGCCTCCCCAGCTGTGCTCACAGCGAGTCCAACCGCAGCCTGCATCCCTCCACGGGACACTTGGATTACTCCCGCGATTCCCACGAGGTGCGGCACCCGCTGGCCGAATGGGCTGAGATCCTGCCCTTGCGGCGCCCTGTGGCCACCTCCGCCTCCCTCACGGTACTGGCCGAGGCCTCGGACCAGCGGGCCCCGGCTCCCAGCTCAGCGCTGCTCCTCCGCCCCTCTCACCTCCTGCCCGACGTCCAGGCTACCGAGCACCCTCCACCCCCGCCCACCTTCATGCCACTCAGCCGGAACCCGGGAGGCAATGCCAACTACCAGGTGTATGACAGTCTGGTGCTGAAGCGGCAACCGCAGGAGGGCCAAGCGCGGGCCAACTCGCTGCTACCTTCCACCTCGGCCTCCAGGCCCTCTCTGCATGGGAGCCAGACTGGGAAAATGAACTTTCCAGCAGCAAATGGGGGCAGGGGCAGGGGGCGGCAGGGCATGGAGAGAGGAATAAAGAGCTCCAGAGTCCAGGAAACATTGGTGGTCTGTGGCTTGGAAGCGCCACTCCTTCTGCCAGCCTGGGTCCCTGCGCTTGGCTTCCTGCAATAAGAAGCCAGTGTCCCCTTCTTGGCCTGAGGGTCCCTTTGGTTTAGTGGCCACAGTTCTGCCAGCAGGCCCCTCCTGGTCCTATACCATGCACTAAGTACATCTGCAGCTGCAGACTCCAAACCCCTGGTCTCTGGGCACCTCCTCTGTGTCTCAGCTGTCCCTGTCCACAGAGAGCCTCATACAAGACGTTGCTTCCAAACTGGGAGGTTCCACATCTGGGCAGGTCCAGCTCCAGGCCCAGTGAAGGGCATGAAGAAGGCTGAGGCTCTGGACTCCAGCCAGGCCTTCAGCAGGCCTCTGAGGCCAAGGTCTTCCTAGTCTCAAGAGGGGCCAAGAGACGCAATGTGTCATTTGAACAAGTGAGTCAGCGGGCGGTGAGCGAATGAGTGACCGCTCGAGGGGATGTATGCCGGCCACCGGGCCCTGTTTGACTGTCCAGGCTCAGCTTACCTGACCCTGGTTACCAGGGAATGCCACTCTGGGCCCTCCTTTTCATCCCCCTCCCTCACTGTGACCTCACCACCTGCCCCATTATGACCCAGTCTGGCTCCCAGTTAAAACTGGAGGGCAGAGGGCCCAGGCAGTCCTGGGACCAACGGCCATGGGTGAGCGAAACTACTACCGAGCCGAGCCGTTCACTGGCCCCATCCCCAGGAAATGCCAGGAGCAAGGATACTCAATTCTTCTGATCCCGGTCAGCTTCATCTTGCTCAACGTGGGGATCAACATGGTGACTATGGTCAGGGCAGGATCTGTGCAGCGCGGTTGGGGGAGCCCTGGGGTCTTGAAGGGGCTGAGGTGGGAGGGCTGCTGGGGTGTGACAGGACAAGGGTTGGATTTCAGGGCTCACCCTGCTCCCGGCCTCCCCCCTCCCCTTCTTCCCTCAACTCTGGAGGCATCTGAAGAGATTCTTGCGGGCACTTTTCAATCGTATTTTCCACAAAGGTGAGTGGGCGCCGGCGTGGGTTCAGGAGATGTGGGCCTGTCCCCTTTCTTCTATCCCTGCCTTGATTCTCAGCCCCTCAGGAACCCAGGCCCTGACCCATCTCGCCTTTCCCCACAGACAAGCAAGCCAGCTGTGTAGGCACCCATCGCATGTGCATGCGCTGCTCCGTGGATCCCAAGAACCTGCGCTCAAGAGTTTCTTCCCACTTCTGCCATCGCCCAAGCTTCCTGCTCGGGCAGGTAAACCACCTTGACTACTGCCTGCAGCGGGGCTCGGCGGGGGCGGAGCCGGCGGCCCCCCCGCCGCGGGCGAGTAAAGGAGAAGGCGGGCGGAGCGGGAGGCAAAAAGCCTACAGCACCCGGTATTCCCAGGCGGTCTCCCATCCAAGTACTAACCAGGCCCGACCCTGCTTAGCTTCCGAGATCAGACGAGATCGGGCGCGTTGAGGGTGGTATGGCCGTAGACGGGGGCGGGGGTCCGCGGGCGGCCTCTTGAGGCCCAGTTTCGCTGGCGCTGGCGCCTTAACGCCAGCCTGGCGGCCGGCCCGCCCCGGCAGGGCCCCCTCGCCCGCCCAGGCAGGGGGAACGGAGGTCTCGGGTATCGGGCGGCGGCGGAGGGTTTGGCGACCACCTCCCAGCCCAGGGCGGCCGTGACCCAGCAAACCCTTCGGCGCTTGGCGCCCCGCCCAAGATCCCGCACGTCGCTCACAGGGACGTGGCCCCGGAGGCTTCAGGGCCCGGGGCCCGCGGTCCCTTGGGCATCGGTCCTGCCCGCCCACGCGGCGCTAGGCGCAGCCCGGCCGCAGCCCGGGCCGGCCCTCCTGCCCGACAGCAGCCGGCCCGAAGCCACCGGGAGCCACCATTGAGTCGCCACGGCCCCTCTGCCCCGGCAAGGCCACCCTTGCCCCCACACCCCCCGCCGAGCTCAGGACCCCGCCCCTGGTGGCCGGCAGGCCCGGGGAAGCGGCCCCTGCCCTCGATCCCGCTCCCGCACCCAACCGCGGTGACACGCCAGAGGGGCGGGGTGGTGGTGGGGCGGGGCTTTTGTCGGAGTGAGCTGTGGAGGGACACACAGGCACACAGGTGGCGGCGCCGGGTCTGGGCGCCGGTGGGGGCGGCCAGGTGCAGGTCGAGGGGCTCGCGGGCCGAAAGGACGGCCACTGGGCCCGCGGCGGAGTCTGGGTCCGGGCCAGCCACCCCGGGAGCGTCTGGGGTGCGGCTGCCTTCCAGGGCCGCCTTCTGGCCGCCTGGCCGGCCGGGCCGGCGGGGAGCGCCCCCGCCGGCGCGCGCCGTGGTGGGAGGGGCCTGAGGAGGTGGGGCCTGCAGCGGGGCCCGGCGGGGGCGGAGCCGGCGGCCCCCGCCGCGGGCGAGTAAAGGAGAAGGCGGGCGGAGCGGGAGGCAAAAAGCCTACAGCACCCGGTATTCCCAGGCGGTCTCCCATCCAAGTACTAACCAGGCCCGACCCTGCTTAGCTTCCGAGATCAGACGAGATCGGGCGCGTTCAGGGTGGTATGGCCGTAGACGGGGGCGGGGGCCGACGGCTGCCTCTTGAGGCCCAGTTTCGCTGGCGCTGGCGCCTTAACGCCAGCCTGGCGGCCGGCCCGCCCCGACAGGGCCCCCTCGCCCGCCCAGGCAGGGGGAACGGAGGTCTCGGGTATCGGGCGGCGGCGGAGGGTTTGGCGACCACCTCCCAGCCCAGGGCGGCCGTGACCCAGCAAACCCTTCGGCGCTTGGCGCCCCGCCCAAGATCCCGCACGTCGCTCACAGGGACGTGGCCCCGGAGGCTTCAGGGCCCGGGGCCCGCGGTCCCTTGGGCATCGGCCCTGCCCGCCCACGCGGCGCTAGGCGCAGCCCGGCCGCAGCCCGGGCCGGCCCTCCTGCCCGACAGCAGCCGGCCCGAAGCCACCGGGAGCCACCATTGAGTCGCCACGGCCCCTCAGCCCCGGCAAGGCCACCCTTGCCCCCACACCCCCCGCCGAGCTCAGGACCCCGCCCCTGGTGGCCGGCAGGCCCGGGGAAGCGGCCCCTGCCCTCGATCCCGCTCCCGCACCCAACCGCGGTGACACGCCAGAGGGGCGGGGTGGTGGTGGGGCGGGGCTTTTGTCGGAGGGAGCTGTGGAGGGACACACAGGCACACAGGTGGCGGCGCCGGGGCTTGGCGCCGGTGGGGGCGGCCAGGTGCAGGTCGAGGGGCTCGCGGGCCAAAAGGACAGCAACTGGGCCCATGGCGGAGTCTGGGTCTGGAGGGCTCTGAGCCTCCATCCGCTCTGGTGCCTCGGGTCTACCGGCCCGACGCCTGGTAGCGCGACACCCCACCGGCCCACAGACGTAGCCTCCCCAGCTGTGCTCACAGCGAGTCCAACCGCAGCCTGCATCCCTCCACGGGACACTTGGATTACTCCCGCGATCCCCACGAGGTGCGGCACCCGCTGGCCGAATGGGCTGAGATCCTGCCCTTGCGGCGCCCTGTGGCCACCTCCGCCTCCCTCACGGTACTGGCCGAGGCCTCGGACCAGCGGGCCCCGGCTCCCAGCTCAGCGCTGCTCCTCCGCCCCTCTCACCTCCTGCCCGACGTCCAGGCTACCGAGCACCCTCCACCCCCGCCCACCTTCATGCCACTCAGCCGGAACCCGGGAGGCAATGTCAACTACCAGGTGTATGACAGTCTGGTGCTGAAGCGGCAACCGCAGGAGGGCCAAGCGCGGGCCAACTCGCTGCTACCTTCCACCTCGGCCTCCAGGCCCTCTCTGCATGGGAGCCAGACTGGGAAAATGAACTTTCCAGCAGCAAATGGGGGCAGGGGCAGGGGGCGGCAGGGCATGGAGAGAGGAATAAAGAGCTCCAGAGTCCAGGAAACATTGGTGGTCTGTGGCTTGGAAGCGCCACTCCTTCTGCCAGCCTGGGTCCCTGCGCTTGGCTTCCTGCAATAAGAAGCCAGTGTCCCCTTCTTGGCCTGAGGGTCCCTTTGGTTTAGTGGCCACAGTTCTGCCAGCAGGCCCCTCCTGGTCCTATACCATGCACTAAGTACATCTGCAGCTGCAGACTCCAAACCCCTGGTCTCTGGGCACCTCCTCTGTGTCTCAGCTGTCCCTGTCCACAGAGAGCCTCATACAAGACGTTGCTTCCAAACTGGGAGGTTCCACATCTGGGCAGGTCCAGCTCCAGGCCCAGTGAAGGGCATGAAGAAGGCTGAGGCTCTGGACTCCAGCCAGGCCTTCAGCAGGCCTCTGAGGCCAAGGTCTTCCTAGTCTCAAGAGGGGCCAAGAGACGCAATGTGTCATTTGAACAAGTGAGTCAGCGGGCGGTGAGCGAATGAGTGACCGCTCGAGGGGATGTATGCCGGCCACCGGGCCCTGTTTGACTGTCCAGGCTCAGCTTACCTGACCCTGGTTACCAGGGAATGCCACTCTGGGCCCTCCTTTTCATCCCCCTCCCTCACTGTGACCTCACCACCTGCCCCATTATGACCCAGTCTGGCTCCCAGTTAAAACTGGAGGGCAGAGGGCCCAGGCAGTCCTGGGACCAACGGCCATGGGTGAGCGAAACTACTACCGAGCCGAGCCGTTCACTGGCCCCATCCCCAGGAAATGCCAGGAGCAAGGATACTCAATTCTTCTGATCCCGGTCAGCTTCATCTTGCTCAACGTGGGGATCAACATGGTGACTATGGTCAGGGCAGGATCTGTGCAGCGCGGTTGGGGGAGCCCTGGGGTCTTGAAGGGGCTGAGGTGGGAGGGCTGCTGGGGTGTGACAGGACAAGGGTTGGATTTCAGGGCTCACCCTGCTCCCGGCCTCCCCCCTCCCCTTCTTCCCTCAACTCTGGAGGCATCTGAAGAGATTCTTGCGGGCACTTTTCAATCGTATTTTCCACAAAGGTGAGTGGGCGCCGGCGTGGGTTCAGGGGATGTGGGCCTGTCCCCTTTCTTCTATCCCTGCCTTGATTCTCAGCCCCTCAGGAACCCAGGCCCTGACCCATCTCGCCTTTCCCCACAGACAAGCAAGCCAGCTGTGTAGGCACCCATGGCATGTGCATGCGCTGCTCCGTGGATCCCAAGAACCTGCGCTCAAGAGTTTCTTCCCACTTCTGCCGTCGCCCAAGCTTCCTGCTCGGGCAGGTAAACCACCTTGACTACTGCCTGCAGCGGGGCTCGGCGGGGGCGGAGCCGGCGGCCCCCCCGCCGCGGGCGAGTAAAGGAGAAGGCGGGCGGAGCGGGAGGCAAAAAGCCTACAGCACCCGGTATTCCCAGGCGGTCTCCCATCCAAGTACTAACCAGGCCCGACCCTGCTTAGCTTCCGAGATCAGACGAGATCGGGCGCGTTCAGGGTGGTATGGCCGTAGACGGGGGCGGGGGCCGACGGCTGCCTCTTGAGGCCCAGTTTCGCTGGCGCTGGCGCCTTAACGCCAGCCTGGCGGCCGGCCCACCCCGGCAGGGCCCCCTCGCCCGCCCAGGCAGGGGGAACGGAGGTCTCGGGTATCGGGCGGCGGCGGAGGGTTTGGCGACCACCTCCCAGCCCAGGGCGGCCGTGACCCAGCAAACCCTTCGGCGCTTGGCGCCCCGCCCAAGATCCCGCACGTCGCTCACAGGGACGTGGCCCCGGAGGCTTCAGGCCCCGGGGCCCGTGGTCCCTTGGGCATCGGTCCTGCCCGCCCACGCGGAGCTAGGCGCAGCCCGGCCGCAGCCCGGGCCGGCCCTCCTGCCCGACAGCAGCCGGCCCGAAGCCACCGGGAGCCACCATTGAGTCGCCACGGCCCCTCAGCCCCGGCAAGGCCACCCTTGCCCCCACAGCCCCCGCCGAGCTCAGGACCCCGCCCCTGGTGGCCGGCAGGCCCGGGGAAGCGGCCCCTGCCCTCGATCCCGCTCCCGCACCCAACCGCGGTGACACGCCAGAGGGGCGGGGTGGTGGTGGGGCGGGGCTTTTGTCGGAGGGAGCTGTGGAGGGACACACCGGCACACAGATGGCGGCGCCGGGGCTAGGCGCCGGTGGGGGCGGCCAGGTGCAGGTCGAGGGGCTCGCGGGCCGAAAGGACGGCCACTGGGCCCGCGGCGGAGTCTGGGTCTGGGCCAGCCACCCCGGGAGCGTCTGGGGTGCGGCTGCCTTCCAGGGCCGCCTTCTGGCCGCCTGGCCGGCCGGGCCGGCGGGGAGCGCCCCCGCCGGCGCGCGCCGTGGTGGGAGGGGCCTGAGGAGGTGGGGCCTGCAGCGGGGCCCGGCGGGGGCGGAGCCGGCGGCCCCCGCCGCGGGCGAGTAAAGGAGAAGGCGGGCGGAGCGGGAGGCAAAAAGCCTACAGCACCCGGTATTCCCAGGCGGTCTCCCATCCAAGTACTAACCAGGCCCGACCCTGCTTAGCTTCCGAGATCAGACGAGATCGGGCGCGTTGAGGGTGGTATGGCCGTAGACGGGGGCGGGGGGCCGCGGGCGGCCTCTTGAGGCCCAGTTTCGCTGGCGCTGGCGCCTTAACGCCAGCCTGGCGGCCGGCCCGCCCCGGCAGGGCCCCCTCGCCCGCCCAGGCAGGGGGAACGGAGGTCTCGGGTATCGGGCGGCGGCGGAGGGTTTGGCGACCACCTCCCAGCCCAGGGCGGCCGTGACCCAGCAAACCCTTCGGCGCTTGGCGCCCCGCCCAAGATCCCGCACGTCGCTCACAGGGACGTGGCCCCGGAGGCTTCAGGGCCCGGGGCCCGCGGTCCCTTGGGCATCGGTCCTGCCCGCCCACGCGGCGCTAGGCGCAGCCCGGCCGCAGCCCGGGCCGGCCCTCCTGCCCGACAGCAGCCGGCCCGAAGCCACCGGGAGCCACCATTGAGTCGCCACGGCCCCTCTGCCCCGGCAAGGCCACCCTTGCCCCCACACCCCCCGCCGAGCTCAGGACCCCGCCCCTGGTGGCCGGCAGGCCCGGGGAAGCGGCCCCTGCCCTCGATCCCGCTCCCGCACCCAACCGCGGTGACACGCCAGAGGGGCGGGGTGGTGGTGGGGCGGGGCTTTTGTCGGAGGGAGCTGTGGAGGGACACACAGGCACACAGGTGGCGGCGCCGGGGCTGGGCGCCGGTGGGGGCGGCCAGGTGCAGGTCGAGGGGCTCGCGGGCCGAAAGGACGGCCACTGGGCCCGCGGCGGAGTCTGGGTCCGGGCCAGCCACCCCGGGAGCGTCTGGGGTGCGGCTGCCTTCCAGGGCCGCCTTCTGGCCGCCTGGCCGGCCGGGCCGGCGGGGAGCGCCCCCGCCGGCGCGCGCCGTGGTGGGAGGGGCCTGAGGAGGTGGGGCCTGCAGCGGGGCCCGGCGGGGGCGGAGCCGGCGGCCCCCGCCGCGGGCGAGTAAAGGAGAAGGCGGGCGGAGCGGGAGGCAAAAAGCCTACAGCACCCGGTATTCCCAGGCGGTCTCCCATCCAAGTACTAACCAGGCCCGACCCTGCTTAGCTTCCGAGATCAGACGAGATCGGGCGCGTTCAGGGTGGTATGGCCGTAGACGGGGGCGGGGGCCGACGGCTGCCTCTTGAGGCCCAGTTTCGCTGGCGCTGGCGCCTTAACGCCAGCCTGGCGGCCGGCCCGCCCCGACAGGGCCCCCTCGCCCGCCCAGGCAGGGGGAACGGAGGTCTCGGGTATCGGGCGGCGGCGGAGGGTTTGGCGACCACCTCCCAGCCCAGGGCGGCCGTGACCCAGCAAACCCTTCGGCGCTTGGCGCCCCGCCCAAGATCCCGCACGTCGCTCACAGGGACGTGGCCCCGGAGGCTTCAGGGCCCGGGGCCCGCGGTCCCTTGGGCATCGGCCCTGCCCGCCCACGCGGCGCTAGGCGCAGCCCGGCCGCAGCCCGGGCCGGCCCTCCTGCCCGACAGCAGCCGGCCCGAAGCCACCGGGAGCCACCATTGAGTCGCCACGGCCCCTCAGCCCCGGCAAGGCCACCCTTGCCCCCACACCCCCCGCCGAGCTCAGGACCCCGCCCCTGGTGGCCGGCAGGCCCGGGGAAGCGGCCCCTGCCCTCGATCCCGCTCCCGCACCCAACCGCGGTGACACGCCAGAGGGGCGGGGTGGTGGTGGGGCGGGGCTTTTGTCGGAGGGAGCTGTGGAGGGACACACAGGCACACAGGTGGCGGCGCCGGGGCTGGGCGCCGGTGGGGGCGGCCAGGTGCAGGTCGAGGGGCTCGCGGGCCAAAAGGACAGCAACTGGGCCCATGGCGGAGTCTGGGTCTGGAGGGCTCTGAGCCTCCATCCGCTCTGGTGCCTCGGGTCTACCGGCCCGACGCCTGGTAGCGCGACACCCCACCGGCCCACAGACGTAGCCTCCCCAGCTGTGCTCACAGCGAGTCCAACCGCAGCCTGCATCCCTCCACGGGACACTTGGATTACTCCCGCGATCCCCACGAGGTGCGGCACCCGCTGGCCGAATGGGCTGAGATCCTGCCCTTGCGGCGCCCTGTGGCCACCTCCGCCTCCCTCACGGTACTGGCCGAGGCCTCGGACCAGCGGGCCCCGGCTCCCAGCTCAGCGCTGCTCCTCCGCCCCTCTCACCTCCTGCCCGACGTCCAGGCTACCGAGCACCCTCCACCCCCGCCCACCTTCATGCCACTCAGCCGGAACCCGGGAGGCAATGCCAACTACCAGGTGTATGACAGTCTGGTGCTGAAGCGGCAACCGCAGGAGGGCCAAGCGCGGGCCAACTCGCTGCTACCTTCCACCTCGGCCTCCAGGCCCTCTCTGCATGGGAGCCAGACTGGGAAAATGAACTTACCAGCAGCAAATGGGGGCAGGGGCAGGGGGCGGCAGGGCATGGAGAGAGGAATAAAGAGCTCCAGAGTCCAGGAAACATTGGTGGTCTGTGGCTTGGAAGCGCCACTCCTTCTGCCAGCCTGGGTCCCTGCGCTTGGCTTCCTGCAATAAGAAGCCAGTGTCCCCTTCTTGGTCTGAGGGTCCCTTTGGTTTAGTGGCCACAGTTCTGCCAGCAGGCCCCTCCTGGTCCTATACCATGCACTAAGTACATCTGCAGCTGCAGACTCCAAACCCCTGGTCTCTGGGCACCTCCTCTGTGTCTCAGCTGTCCCTGTCCACAGAGAGCCTCATACAAGACGTTGCTTCCAAACTGGGAGGTTCCACATCTGGGCAGGTCCAGCTCCAGGCCCAGTGAAGGGCATGAAGAAGGCTGAGGCTCTGGACTCCAGCCAGGCCTTCAGCAGGCCTCTGAGGCCAAGGTCTTCCTAGTCTCAAGAGGGGCCAAGAGACGCAATGTGTCATTTGAACAAGTGAGTCAGCGGGCGGTGAGCGAATGAGTGACCGCTCGAGGGGATGTATGCCGGCCACCGGGCCCTGTTTGACTGTCCAGGCTCAGCTTACCTGACCCTGGTTACCAGGGAATGCCACTCTGGGCCCTCCTTTTCATCCCCCTCCCTCACTGTGACCTCACCACCTGCCCCATTATGACCCAGTCTGGCTCCCAGTTAAAACTGGAGGGCAGAGGGCCCAGGCAGTCCTGGGACCAACGGCCATGGGTGAGCGAAACTACTACCGAGCCGAGCCGTTCACTGGCCCCATCCCCAGGAAATGCCAGGAGCAAGGATACTCAATTCTTCTGATCCCGGTCAGCTTCATCTTGCTCAACGTGGGGATCAACATGGTGACTATGGTCAGGGCAGGATCTGTGCAGCGCGGTTGGGGGAGCCCTGGGGTCTTGAAGGGGCTGAGGTGGGAGGGCTGCTGGGGTGTGACAGGACAAGGGTTGGATTTCAGGGCTCACCCTGCTCCCGGCCTCCCCCCTCCCCTTCTTCCCTCAACTCTGGAGGCATCTGAAGAGATTCTTGCGGGCACTTTTCAATCGTATTTTCCACAAAGGTGAGTGGGCGCCGGCGTGGGTTCAGGGGATGTGGGCCTGTCCCCTTTCTTCTATCCCTGCCTTGATTCTCAGCCCCTCAGGAACCCAGGCCCTGACCCATCTCGCCTTTCCCCACAGACAAGCAAGCCAGCTGTGTAGGCACCCATGGCATGTGCATGCGCTGCTCCGTGGATCCCAAGAACCTGCGCTCAAGAGTTTCTTCCCACTTCTGCCGTCGCCCAAGCTTCCTGCTCGGGCAGGTAAACCACCTTGACTACTGCCTGCAGCGGGGCTCGGCGGGGGCGGAGCCGGCGGCCCCCCCGCCGCGGGCGAGTAAAGGAGAAGGCGGGCGGAGCGGGAGGCAAAAAGCCTACAGCACCCGGTATTCCCAGGCGGTCTCCCATCCAAGTACTAACCAGGCCCGACCCTGCTTAGCTTCCGAGATCAGACGAGATCGGGCGCGTTCAGGGTGGTATGGCCGTAGACGGGGGCGGGGGCCGACGGCTGCCTCTTGAGGCCCAGTTTCGCTGGCGCTGGCGCCTTAACGCCAGCCTGGCGGCCGGCCCACCCCGGCAGGGCCCCCTCGCCCGCCCAGGCAGGGGGAACGGAGGTCTCGGGTATCGGGCGGCGGCGGAGGGTTTGGCGACCACCTCCCAGCCCAGGGCGGCCGTGACCCAGCAAACCCTTCGGCGCTTGGCGCCCCGCCCAAGATCCCGCACGTCGCTCACAGGGACGTGGCCCCGGAGGCTTCAGGCCCCGGGGCCCGTGGTCCCTTGGGCATCGGTCCTGCCCGCCCACGCGGAGCTAGGCGCAGCCCGGCCGCAGCCCGGGCCGGCCCTCCTGCCCGACAGCAGCCGGCCCGAAGCCACCGGGAGCCACCATTGAGTCGCCACGGCCCCTCAGCCCCGGCAAGGCCACCCTTGCCCCCACAGCCCCCGCCGAGCTCAGGACCCCGCCCCTGGTGGCCGGCAGGCCCGGGGAAGCGGCCCCTGCCCTCGATCCCGCTCCAGCACCCAACCGCGGTGACACGCCAGAGGGGCGGGGTGGTGGTGGGGCGGGGCTTTTGTCGGAGGGAGCTGTGGAGGGACACACCGGCACACAGATGGCGGCGCCGGGGCTAGGCGCCGGTGGGGGCGGCCAGGTGCAGGTCGAGGGGCTCGCGGGCCGAAAGGACGGCCACTGGGCCCGCGGCGGAGTCTGGGTCTGGGCCAGCCACCCCGGGAGCGTCTGGGGTGCGGCTGCCTTCCAGGGCCGCCTTCTGGCCGCCTGGCCGGCCGGGCCGGCGGGGAGCGCCCCCGCCGGCGCGCGCCGTGGTGGGAGGGGCCTGAGGAGGTGGGTCCTGCAGCGGGGCCCGGCGGGGGCGGAGCCGGCGGCCCCCGCCGCGGGCGAGTAAAGGAGAAGGCGGGCGGAGCGGGAGGCAAAAAGCCTACAGCACCCGGTATTCCCAGGCGGTCTCCCATCCAAGTACTAACCAGGCCCGACCCTGCTTAGCTTCCGAGATCAGACGAGATCGGGCGCGTTCAGGGTGGTATGGCCGTAGACGGGGGCGGGGGGCCGCGGGCGGCCTCTTGAGGCCCAGTTTCGCTGGCGCTGGCGCCTTAACGCCAGCCTGGCGGCCGGCCCGCCCCGGCAGGGCCCCCTCGCCCGCCCAGGCAGGGGGAACGGAGGTCTCGGGTATCGGGCGGCGGCGGAGGGTTTGGCGACCACCTCCCAGCCCAGGGCGGCCGTGACCCAGCAAACCCTTCGGCGCTTGGCGCCCCGCCCAAGATCCCGCACGTCGCTCACAGGGACGTGGCCCCGGAGGCTTCAGGGCCCGGGGCCCGCGGTCCCTTGGGCATCGGTCCTGCCCGCCCACGCGGCGCTAGGCGCAGCCCGGCCGCAGCCCGGGCCGGCCCTCCTGCCCGACAGCAGCCGGCCCGAAGCCACCGGGAGCCACCATTGAGTCGCCACGGCCCCTCTGCCCCGGCAAGGCCACCCTTGCCCCCACACCCCCCGCCGAGCTCAGGACCCCGCCCCTGGTGGCCGGCAGGCCCGGGGAAGCGGCCCCTGCCCTCGATCCCGCTCCCGCACCCAACCGCGGTGACACGCCAGAGGGGCGGGGTGGTGGTGGGGCGGGGCTTTTGTCGGAGGGAGCTGTGGAGGGACACACAGGCACACAGGTGGCGGCGCCGGGGCTGGGCGCCGGTGGGGGCGGCCAGGTGCAGGTCGAGGGGCTCGCGGGCCGAAAGGACGGCCACTGGGCCCGCGGCGGAGTCTGGGTCCGGGCCAGCCACCCCGGGAGCGTCTGGGGTGCGGCTGCCTTCCAGGGCCGCCTTCTGGCCGCCTGGCCGGCCGGGCCGGCGGGGAGCGCCCCCGCCGGCGCGCGCCGTGGTGGGAGGGGCCTGAGGAGGTGGGGCCTGCAGCGGGGCCCGGCGGGGGCGGAGCCGGCGGCCCCCGCCGCGGGCGAGTAAAGGAGAAGGCGGGCGGAGCGGGAGGCAAAAAGCCTACAGCACCCGGTATTCCCAGGCGGTCTCCCATCCAAGTACTAACCAGGCCCGACCCTGCTTAGCTTCCGAGATCAGACGAGATCGGGCGCGTTCAGGGTGGTATGGCCGTAGACGGGGGCGGGGGCCGACGGCTGCCTCTTGAGGCCCAGTTTCGCTGGCGCTGGCGCCTTAACGCCAGCCTGGCGGCCGGCCCGCCCCGACAGGGCCCCCTCGCCCGCCCAGGCAGGGGGAACGGAGGTCTCGGGTATCGGGCGGCGGCGGAGGGTTTGGCGACCACCTCCCAGCCCAGGGCGGCCGTGACCCAGCAAACCCTTCGGCGCTTGGCGCCCCGCCCAAGATCCCGCACGTCGCTCACAGGGACGTGGCCCCGGAGGCTTCAGGGCCCGGGGCCCGCGGTCCCTTGGGCATCGGCCCTGCCCGCCCACGCGGCGCTAGGCGCAGCCCGGCCGCAGCCCGGGCCGGCCCTCCTGCCCGACAGCAGCCGGCCCGAAGCCACCGGGAGCCACCATTGAGTCGCCACGGCCCCTCAGCCCCGGCAAGGCCACCCTTGCCCCCACACCCCCCGCCGAGCTCAGGACCCCGCCCCTGGTGGCCGGCAGGCCCGGGGAAGCGGCCCCTGCCCTCGATCCCGCTCCCGCACCCAACCGCGGTGACACGCCAGAGGGGCGGGGTGGTGGTGGGGCGGGGCTTTTGTCGGAGGGAGCTGTGGAGGGACACACAGGCACACAGGTGGCGGCGCCGGGGCTGGGCGCCGGTGGGGGCGGCCAGGTGCAGGTCGAGGGGCTCGCGGGCCAAAAGGACAGCAACTGGGCCCATGGCGGAGTCTGGGTCTGGAGGGCTCTGAGCCTCCATCCGCTCTGGTGCCTCGGGTCTACCGGCCCGACGCCTGGTAGCGCGACACCCCACCGGCCCACAGACGTAGCCTCCCCAGCTGTGCTCACAGCGAGTCCAACCGCAGCCTGCATCCCTCCACGGGACACTTGGATTACTCCCGCGATCCCCACGAGGTGCGGCACCCGCTGGCCGAATGGGCTGAGATCCTGCCCTTGCGGCGCCCTGTGGCCACCTCCGCCTCCCTCACGGTACTGGCCGAGGCCTCGGACCAGCGGGCCCCGGCTCCCAGCTCAGCGCTGCTCCTCCGCCCCTCTCACCTCCTGCCCGACGTCCAGGCTACCGAGCACCCTCCACCCCCGCCCACCTTCATGCCACTCAGCCGGAACCCGGGAGGCAATGCCAACTACCAGGTGTATGACAGTCTGGTGCTGAAGCGGCAACCGCAGGAGGGCCAAGCGCGGGCCAACTCGCTGCTACCTTCCACCTCGGCCTCCAGGCCCTCTCTGCATGGGAGCCAGACTGGGAAAATGAACTTACCAGCAGCAAATGGGGGCAGGGGCAGGGGGCGGCAGGGCATGGAGAGAGGAATAAAGAGCTCCAGAGTCCAGGAAACATTGGTGGTCTGTGGCTTGGAAGCGCCACTCCTTCTGCCAGCCTGGGTCCCTGCGCTTGGCTTCCTGCAATAAGAAGCCAGTGTCCCCTTCTTGGCCTGAGGGTCCCTTTGGTTTAGTGGCCACAGTTCTGCCAGCAGGCCCCTCCTGGTCCTATACCATGCACTAAGTACATCTGCAGCTGCAGACTCCAAACCCCTGGTCTCTGGGCACCTCCTCTGTGTCTCAGCTGTCCCTGTCCACAGAGAGCCTCATACAAGACGTTGCTTCCAAACTGGGAGGTTCCACATCTGGGCAGGTCCAGCTCCAGGCCCAGTGAAGGGCATGAAGAAGGCTGAGGCTCTGGACTCCAGCCAGGCCTTCAGCAGGCCTCTGAGGCCAAGGTCTTCCTAGTCTCAAGAGGGGCCAAGAGACGCAATGTGTCATTTGAACAAGTGAGTCAGCGGGCGGTGAGCGAATGAGTGACCGCTCGAGGGGATGTATGCCGGCCACCGGGCCCTGTTTGACTGTCCAGGCTCAGCTTACCTGACCCTGGTTACCAGGGAATGCCACTCTGGGCCCTCCTTTTCATCCCCCTCCCTCACTGTGACCTCACCACCTGCCCCATTATGACCCAGTCTGGCTCCCAGTTAAAACTGGAGGGCAGAGGGCCCAGGCAGTCCTGGGACCAACGGCCATGGGTGAGCGAAACTACTACCGAGCCGAGCCGTTCACTGGCCCCATCCCCAGGAAATGCCAGGAGCAAGGATACTCAATTCTTCTGATCCCGGTCAGCTTCATCTTGCTCAACGTGGGGATCAACATGGTGACTATGGTCAGGGCAGGATCTGTGCAGCGCGGTTGGGGGAGCCCTGGGGTCTTGAAGGGGCTGAGGTGGGAGGGCTGCTGGGGTGTGACAGGACAAGGGTTGGATTTCAGGGCTCACCCTGCTCCCGGCCTCCCCCCTCCCCTTCTTCCCTCAACTCTGGAGGCATCTGAAGAGATTCTTGCGGGCACTTTTCAATCGTATTTTCCACAAAGGTGAGTGGGCGCCGGCGTGGGTTCAGGGGATGTGGGCCTGTCCCCTTTCTTCTATCCCTGCCTTGATTCTCAGCCCCTCAGGAACCCAGGCCCTGACCCATCTCGCCTTTCCCCACAGACAAGCAAGCCAGCTGTGTAGGCACCCATGGCATGTGCATGCGCTGCTCCGTGGATCCCAAGAACCTGCGCTCAAGAGTTTCTTCCCACTTCTGCCGTCGCCCAAGCTTCCTGCTCGGGCAGGTAAACCACCTTGACTACTGCCTGCAGCGGGGCTCGGCGGGGGCGGAGCCGGCGGCCCCCCCGCCGCGGGCGAGTAAAGGAGAAGGCGGGCGGAGCGGGAGGCAAAAAGCCTACAGCACCCGGTATTCCCAGGCGGTCTCCCATCCAAGTACTAACCAGGCCCGACCCTGCTTAGCTTCCGAGATCAGACGAGATCGGGCGCGTTCAGGGTGGTATGGCCGTAGACGGGGGCGGGGGCCGACGGCTGCCTCTTGAGGCCCAGTTTCGCTGGCGCTGGCGCCTTAACGCCAGCCTGGCGGCCGGCCCACCCCGGCAGGGCCCCCTCGCCCGCCCAGGCAGGGGGAACGGAGGTCTCGGGTATCGGGCGGCGGCGGAGGGTTTGGCGACCACCTCCCAGCCCAGGGCGGCCGTGACCCAGCAAACCCTTCGGCGCTTGGCGCCCCGCCCAAGATCCCGCACGTCGCTCACAGGGACGTGGCCCCGGAGGCTTCAGGCCCCGGGGCCCGTGGTCCCTTGGGCATCGGTCCTGCCCGCCCACGCGGAGCTAGGCGCAGCCCGGCCGCAGCCCGGGCCGGCCCTCCTGCCCGACAGCAGCCGGCCCGAAGCCACCGGGAGCCACCATTGAGTCGCCACGGCCCCTCAGCCCCGGCAAGGCCACCCTTGCCCCCACAGCCCCCGCCGAGCTCAGGACCCCGCCCCTGGTGGCCGGCAGGCCCGGGGAAGCGGCCCCTGCCCTCGATCCCGCTCCAGCACCCAACCGCGGTGACACGCCAGAGGGGCGGGGTGGTGGTGGGGCGGGGCTTTTGTCGGAGGGAGCTGTGGAGGGACACACCGGCACACAGATGGCGGCGCCGGGGCTAGGCGCCGGTGGGGGCGGCCAGGTGCAGGTCGAGGGGCTCGCGGGCCGAAAGGACGGCCACTGGGCCCGCGGCGGAGTCTGGGTCTGGGCCAGCCACCCCGGGAGCGTCTGGGGTGCGGCTGCCTTCCAGGGCCGCCTTCTGGCCGCCTGGCCGGCCGGGCCGGCGGGGAGCGCCCCCGCCGGCGCGCGCCGTGGTGGGAGGGGCCTGAGGAGGTGGGTCCTGCAGCGGGGCCCGGCGGGGGCGGAGCCGGCGGCCCCCGCCGCGGGCGAGTAAAGGAGAAGGCGGGCGGAGCGGGAGGCAAAAAGCCTACAGCACCCGGTATTCCCAGGCGGTCTCCCATCCAAGTACTAACCAGGCCCGACCCTGCTTAGCTTCCGAGATCAGACGAGATCGGGCGCGTTCAGGGTGGTATGGCCGTAGACGGGGGCGGGGGGCCGCGGGCGGCCTCTTGAGGCCCAGTTTCGCTGGCGCTGGCGCCTTAACGCCAGCCTGGCGGCCGGCCCGCCCCGGCAGGGCCCCCTCGCCCGCCCAGGCAGGGGGAACGGAGGTCTCGGGTATCGGGCGGCGGCGGAGGGTTTGGCGACCACCTCCCAGCCCAGGGCGGCCGTGACCCAGCAAACCCTTCGGCGCTTGGCGCCCCGCCCAAGATCCCGCACGTCGCTCACAGGGACGTGGCCCCGGAGGCTTCAGGGCCCGGGGCCCGCGGTCCCTTGGGCATCGGTCCTGCCCGCCCACGCGGCGCTAGGCGCAGGCCGGCCGCAGCCCGGGCCGGCCCTCCTGCCCGACAGCAGCCGGCCCGAAGCCACCGGGAGCCACCATTGAGTCGCCACGGCCCCTCTGCCCCGGCAAGGCCACCCTTGCCCCCACACCCCCCGCCGAGCTCAGGACCCCGCCCCTGGTGGCCGGCAGGCCCGGGGAAGCGGCCCCTGCCCTCGATCCCGCTCCCGCACCCAACCGCGGTGACACGCCAGAGGGGCGGGGTGGTGGTGGGGCGGGGCTTTTGTCGGAGGGAGCTGTGGAGGGACACACAGGCACACAGGTGGCGGCGCCGGGGCTGGGCGCCGGTGGGGGCGGCCAGGTGCAGGTCGAGGGGCTCGCGGGCCGAAAGGACGGCCACTGGGCCCGCGGCGGAGTCTGGGTCCGGGCCAGCCACCCCGGGAGCGTCTGGGGTGCGGCTGCCTTCCAGGGCCGCCTTCTGGCCGCCTGGCCGGCCGGGCCGGCGGGGAGCGCCCCCGCCGGCGCGCGCCGTGGTGGGAGGGGCCTGAGGAGGTGGGGCCTGCAGCGGGGCCCGGCGGGGGCGGAGCCGGCGGCCCCCGCCGCGGGCGAGTAAAGGAGAAGGCGGGCGGAGCGGGAGGCAAAAAGCCTACAGCACCCGGTATTCCCAGGCGGTCTCCCATCCAAGTACTAACCAGGCCCGACCCTGCTTAGCTTCCGAGATCAGACGAGATCGGGCGCGTTCAGGGTGGTATGGCCGTAGACGGGGGCGGGGGCCGACGGCTGCCTCTTGAGGCCCAGTTTCGCTGGCGCTGGCGCCTTAACGCCAGCCTGGCGGCCGGCCCGCCCCGACAGGGCCCCCTCGCCCGCCCAGGCAGGGGGAACGGAGGTCTCGGGTATCGGGCGGCGGCGGAGGGTTTGGCGACCACCTCCCAGCCCAGGGCGGCCGTGACCCAGCAAACCCTTCGGCGCTTGGCGCCCCGCCCAAGATCCCGCACGTCGCTCACAGGGACGTGGCCCCGGAGGCTTCAGGGCCCGGGGCCCGCGGTCCCTTGGGCATCGGCCCTGCCCGCCCACGCGGCGCTAGGCGCAGCCCGGCCGCAGCCCGGGCCGGCCCTCCTGCCCGACAGCAGCCGGCCCGAAGCCACCGGGAGCCACCATTGAGTCGCCACGGCCCCTCAGCCCCGGCAAGGCCACCCTTGCCCCCACACCCCCCGCCGAGCTCAGGACCCCGCCCCTGGTGGCCGGCAGGCCCGGGGAAGCGGCCCCTGCCCTCGATCCCGCTCCCGCACCCAACCGCGGTGACACGCCAGAGGGGCGGGGTGGTGGTGGGGCGGGGCTTTTGTCGGAGGGAGCTGTGGAGGGACACACAGGCACACAGGTGGCGGCGCCGGGGCTGGGCGCCGGTGGGGGCGGCCAGGTGCAGGTCGAGGGGCTCGCGGGCCAAAAGGACAGCAACTGGGCCCATGGCGGAGTCTGGGTCTGGAGGGCTCTGAGCCTCCATCCGCTCTGGTGCCTCGGGTCTACCGGCCCGACGCCTGGTAGCGCGACACCCCACCGGCCCACAGACGTAGCCTCCCCAGCTGTGCTCACAGCGAGTCCAACCGCAGCCTGCATCCCTCCACGGGACACTTGGATTACTCCCGCGATCCCCACGAGGTGCGGCACCCGCTGGCCGAATGGGCTGAGATCCTGCCCTTGCGGCGCCCTGTGGCCACCTCCGCCTCCCTCACGGTACTGGCCGAGGCCTCGGACCAGCGGGCCCCGGCTCCCAGCTCAGCGCTGCTCCTCCGCCCCTCTCACCTCCTGCCCGACGTCCAGGCTACCGAGCACCCTCCACCCCCGCCCACCTTCATGCCACTCAGCCGGAACCCGGGAGGCAATGCCAACTACCAGGTGTATGACAGTCTGGTGCTGAAGCGGCAACCGCAGGAGGGCCAAGCGCGGGCCAACTCGCTGCTACCTTCCACCTCGGCCTCCAGGCCCTCTCTGCATGGGAGCCAGACTGGGAAAATGAACTTACCAGCAGCAAATGGGGGCAGGGGCAGGGGGCGGCAGGGCATGGAGAGAGGAATAAAGAGCTCCAGAGTCCAGGAAACATTGGTGGTCTGTGGCTTGGAAGCGCCACTCCTTCTGCCAGCCTGGGTCCCTGCGCTTGGCTTCCTGCAATAAGAAGCCAGTGTCCCCTTCTTGGCCTGAGGGTCCCTTTGGTTTAGTGGCCACAGTTCTGCCAGCAGGCCCCTCCTGGTCCTATACCATGCACTAAGTACATCTGCAGCTGCAGACTCCAAACCCCTGGTCTCTGGGCACCTCCTCTGTGTCTCAGCTGTCCCTGTCCACAGAGAGCCTCATACAAGACGTTGCTTCCAAACTGGGAGGTTCCACATCTGGGCAGGTCCAGCTCCAGGCCCAGTGAAGGGCATGAAGAAGGCTGAGGCTCTGGACTCCAGCCAGGCCTTCAGCAGGCCTCTGAGGCCAAGGTCTTCCTAGTCTCAAGAGGGGCCAAGAGACGCAATGTGTCATTTGAACAAGTGAGTCAGCGGGCGGTGAGCGAATGAGTGACCGCTCGAGGGGATGTATGCCGGCCACCGGGCCCTGTTTGACTGTCCAGGCTCAGCTTACCTGACCCTGGTTACCAGGGAATGCCACTCTGGGCCCTCCTTTTCATCCCCCTCCCTCACTGTGACCTCACCACCTGCCCCATTATGACCCAGTCTGGCTCCCAGTTAAAACTGGAGGGCAGAGGGCCCAGGCAGTCCTGGGACCAACGGCCATGGGTGAGCGAAACTACTACCGAGCCGAGCCGTTCACTGGCCCCATCCCCAGGAAATGCCAGGAGCAAGGATACTCAATTCTTCTGATCCCGGTCAGCTTCATCTTGCTCAACGTGGGGATCAACATGGTGACTATGGTCAGGGCAGGATCTGTGCAGCGCGGTTGGGGGAGCCCTGGGGTCTTGAAGGGGCTGAGGTGGGAGGGCTGCTGGGGTGTGACAGGACAAGGGTTGGATTTCAGGGCTCACCCTGCTCCCGGCCTCCCCCCTCCCCTTCTTCCCTCAACTCTGGAGGCATCTGAAGAGATTCTTGCGGGCACTTTTCAATCGTATTTTCCACAAAGGTGAGTGGGCGCCGGCGTGGGTTCAGGAGATGTGGGCCTGTCCCCTTTCTTCTATCCCTGCCTTGATTCTCAGCCCCTCAGGAACCCAGGCCCTGACCCATCTCGCCTTTCCCCACAGACAAGCAAGCCAGCTGTGTAGGCACCCATCGCATGTGCATGCGCTGCTCCGTGGATCCCAAGAACCTGCGCTCAAGAGTTTCTTCCCACTTCTGCCATCGCCCAAGCTTCCTGCTCGGGCAGGTAAACCACCTTGACTACTGCCTGCAGCGGGGCTCGGCGGGGGCGGAGCCGGCGGCCCCCCCGCCGCGGGCGAGTAAAGGAGAAGGCGGGCGGAGCGGGAGGCAAAAAGCCTACAGCACCCGGTATTCCCAGGCGGTCTCCCATCCAAGTACTAACCAGGCCCGACCCTGCTTAGCTTCCGAGATCAGACGAGATCGGGCGCGTTGAGGGTGGTATGGCCGTAGACGGGGGCGGGGGGCCGCGGGCGGCCTCTTGAGGCCCAGTTTCGCTGGCGCTGGCGCCTTAACGCCAGCCTGGCGGCCGGCCCGCCCCGGCAGGGCCCCCTCGCCCGCCCAGGCAGGGGGAACGGAGGTCTCGGGTATCGGGCGGCGGCGGAGGGTTTGGCGACCACCTCCCAGCCCAGGGCGGCCGTGACCCAGCAAACCCTTCGGCGCTTGGCGCCCCGCCCAAGATCCCGCACGTCGCTCACAGGGACGTGGCCCCGGAGGCTTCAGGGCCCGGGGCCCGCGGTCCCTTGGGCATCGGTCCTGCCCGCCCACGCGGCGCTAGGCGCAGCCCGGCCGCAGCCCGGGCCGGCCCTCCTGCCCGACAGCAGCCGGCCCGAAGCCACCGGGAGCCACCATTGAGTCGCCACGGCCCCTCTGCCCCGGCAAGGCCACCCTTGCCCCCACACCCCCCGCCGAGCTCAGGACCCCGCCCCTGGTGGCCGGCAGGCCCGGGGAAGCGGCCCCTGCCCTCGATCCCGCTCCCGCACCCAACCGCGGTGACACGCCAGAGGGGCGGGGTGGTGGTGGGGCGGGGCTTTTGTCGGAGGGAGCTGTGGAGGGACACACAGGCACACAGGTGGCGGCGCCGGGGCTGGGCGCCGGTGGGGGCGGCCAGGTGCAGGTCGAGGGGCTCGCGGGCCGAAAGGACGGCCACTGGGCCCGCGGCGGAGTCTGGGTCCGGGCCAGCCACCCCGGGAGCGTCTGGGGTGCGGCTGCCTTCCAGGGCCGCCTTCTGGCCGCCTGGCCGGCCGGGCCGGCGGGGAGCGCCCCCGCCGGCGCGCGCCGTGGTGGGAGGGGCCTGAGGAGGTGGGGCCTGCAGCGGGGCCCGGCGGGGGCGGAGCCGGCGGCCCCCGCCGCGGGCGAGTAAAGGAGAAGGCGGGCGGAGCGGGAGGCAAAAAGCCTACAGCACCCGGTATTCCCAGGCGGTCTCCCATCCAAGTACTAACCAGGCCCGACCCTGCTTAGCTTCCGAGATCAGACGAGATCGGGCGCGTTCAGGGTGGTATGGCCGTAGACGGGGGCGGGGGCCGACGGCTGCCTCTTGAGGCCCAGTTTCGCTGGCGCTGGCGCCTTAACGCCAGCCTGGCGGCCGGCCCGCCCCGACAGGGCCCCCTCGCCCGCCCAGGCAGGGGGAACGGAGGTCTCGGGTATCGGGCGGCGGCGGAGGGTTTGGCGACCACCTCCCAGCCCAGGGCGGCCGTGACCCAGCAAACCCTTCGGCGCTTGGCGCCCCGCCCAAGATCCCGCACGTCGCTCACAGGGACGTGGCCCCGGAGGCTTCAGGGCCCGGGGCCCGCGGTCCCTTGGGCATCGGCCCTGCCCGCCCACGCGGCGCTAGGCGCAGCCCGGCCGCAGCCCGGGCCGGCCCTCCTGCCCGACAGCAGCCGGCCCGAAGCCACCGGGAGCCACCATTGAGTCGCCACGGCCCCTCAGCCCCGGCAAGGCCACCCTTGCCCCCACACCCCCCGCCGAGCTCAGGACCCCGCCCGTGGTGGCCGGCAGGCCCGGGGAAGCGGCCCCTGCCCTCGATCCCGCTCCCGCACCCAACCGCGGTGACACGCCAGAGGGGCGGGGTGGTGGTGGGGCGGGGCTTTTGTCGGAGGGAGCTGTGGAGGGACACACAGGCACACAGGTGGCGGCGCCGGGGCTGGGCGCCGGTGGGGGCGGCCAGGTGCAGGTCGAGGGGCTCGCGGGCCAAAAGGACAGCAACTGGGCCCATGGCGGAGTCTGGGTCTGGAGGGCTCTGAGCCTCCATCCGCTCTGGTGCCTCGGGTCTACCGGCCCGACGCCTGGTAGCGCGACACCCCACCGGCCCACAGACGTAGCCTCCCCAGCTGTGCTCACAGCGAGTCCAACCGCAGCCTGCATCCCTCCACGGGACACTTGGATTACTCCCGCGATCCCCACGAGGTGCGGCACCCGCTGGCCGAATGGGCTGAGATCCTGCCCTTGCGGCGCCCTGTGGCCACCTCCGCCTCCCTCACGGTACTGGCCGAGGCCTCGGACCAGCGGGCCCCGGCTCCCAGCTCAGCGCTGCTCCTCCGCCCCTCTCACCTCCTGCCCGACGTCCAGGCTACCGAGCACCCTCCACCCCCGCCCACCTTCATGCCACTCAGCCGGAACCCGGGAGGCAATGCCAACTACCAGGTGTATGACAGTCTGGTGCTGAAGCGGCAACCGCAGGAGGGCCAAGCGCGGGCCAACTCGCTGCTACCTTCCACCTCGGCCTCCAGGCCCTCTCTGCATGGGAGCCAGACTGGGAAAATGAACTTACCAGCAGCAAATGGGGGCAGGGGCAGGGGGCGGCAGGGCATGGAGAGAGGAATAAAGAGCTCCAGAGTCCAGGAAACATTGGTGGTCTGTGGCTTGGAAGCGCCACTCCTTCTGCCAGCCTGGGTCCCTGCGCTTGGCTTCCTGCAATAAGAAGCCAGTGTCCCCTTCTTGGCCTGAGGGTCCCTTTGGTTTAGTGGCCACAGTTCTGCCAGCAGGCCCCTCCTGGTCCTATACCATGCACTAAGTACATCTGCAGCTGCAGACTCCAAACCCCTGGTCTCTGGGCACCTCCTCTGTGTCTCAGCTGTCCCTGTCCACAGAGAGCCTCATACAAGACGTTGCTTCCAAACTGGGAGGTTCCACATCTGGGCAGGTCCAGCTCCAGGCCCAGTGAAGGGCATGAAGAAGGCTGAGGCTCTGGACTCCAGCCAGGCCTTCAGCAGGCCTCTGAGGCCAAGGTCTTCCTAGTCTCAAGAGGGGCCAAGAGACGCAATGTGTCATTTGAACAAGTGAGTCAGCGGGCGGTGAGCGAATGAGTGACCGCTCGAGGGGATGTATGCCGGCCACCGGGCCCTGTTTGACTGTCCAGGCTCAGCTTACCTGACCCTGGTTACCAGGGAATGCCACTCTGGGCCCTCCTTTTCATCCCCCTCCCTCACTGTGACCTCACCACCTGCCCCATTATGACCCAGTCTGGCTCCCAGTTAAAACTGGAGGGCAGAGGGCCCAGGCAGTCCTGGGACCAACGGCCATGGGTGAGCGAAACTACTACCGAGCCGAGCCGTTCACTGGCCCCATCCCCAGGAAATGCCAGGAGCAAGGATACTCAATTCTTCTGATCCCGGTCAGCTTCATCTTGCTCAACGTGGGGATCAACATGGTGACTATGGTCAGGGCAGGATCTGTGCAGCGCGGTTGGGGGAGCCCTGGGGTCTTGAAGGGGCTGAGGTGGGAGGGCTGCTGGGGTGTGACAGGACAAGGGTTGGATTTCAGGGCTCACCCTGCTCCCGGCCTCCCCCCTCCCCTTCTTCCCTCAACTCTGGAGGCATCTGAAGAGATTCTTGCGGGCACTTTTCAATCGTATTTTCCACAAAGGTGAGTGGGCGCCGGCGTGGGTTCAGGAGATGTGGGCCTGTCCCCTTTCTTCTATCCCTGCCTTGATTCTCAGCCCCTCAGGAACCCAGGCCCTGACCCATCTCGCCTTTCCCCACAGACAAGCAAGCCAGCTGTGTAGGCACCCATCGCATGTGCATGCGCTGCTCCGTGGATCCCAAGAACCTGCGCTCAAGAGTTTCTTCCCACTTCTGCCATCGCCCAAGCTTCCTGCTCGGGCAGGTAAACCACCTTGACTACTGCCTGCAGCGGGGCTCGGCGGGGGCGGAGCCGGCGGCCCCCCCGCCGCGGGCGAGTAAAGGAGAAGGCGGGCGGAGCGGGAGGCAAAAAGCCTACAGCACCCGGTATTCCCAGGCGGTCTCCCATCCAAGTACTAACCAGGCCCGACCCTGCTTAGCTTCCGAGATCAGACGAGATCGGGCGCGTTGAGGGTGGTATGGCCGTAGACGGGGGCGGGGGGCCGCGGGCGGCCTCTTGAGGCCCAGTTTCGCTGGCGCTGGCGCCTTAACGCCAGCCTGGCGGCCGGCCCGCCCCGGCAGGGCCCCCTCGCCCGCCCAGGCAGGGGGAACGGAGGTCTCGGGTATCGGGCGGCGGCGGAGGGTTTGGCGACCACCTCCCAGCCCAGGGCGGCCGTGACCCAGCAAACCCTTCGGCGCTTGGCGCCCCGCCCAAGATCCCGCACGTCGCTCACAGGGACGTGGCCCCGGAGGCTTCAGGGCCCGGGGCCCGCGGTCCCTTGGGCATCGGTCCTGCCCGCCCACGCGGCGCTAGGCGCAGCCCGGCCGCAGCCCGGGCCGGCCCTCCTGCCCGACAGCAGCCGGCCCGAAGCCACCGGGAGCCACCATTGAGTCGCCACGGCCCCTCTGCCCCGGCAAGGCCACCCTTGCCCCCACACCCCCCGCCGAGCTCAGGACCCCGCCCCTGGTGGCCGGCAGGCCCGGGGAAGCGGCCCCTGCCCTCGATCCCGCTCCCGCACCCAACCGCGGTGACACGCCAGAGGGGCGGGGTGGTGGTGGGGCGGGGCTTTTGTCGGAGGGAGCTGTGGAGGGACACACAGGCACACAGGTGGCGGCGCCGGGGCTGGGCGCCGGTGGGGGCGGCCAGGTGCAGGTCGAGGGGCTCGCGGGCCGAAAGGACGGCCACTGGGCCCGCGGCGGAGTCTGGGTCCGGGCCAGCCACCCCGGGAGCGTCTGGGGTGCGGCTGCCTTCCAGGGCCGCCTTCTGGCCGCCTGGCCGGCCGGGCCGGCGGGGAGCGCCCCCGCCGGCGCGCGCCGTGGTGGGAGGGGCCTGAGGAGGTGGGGCCTGCAGCGGGGCCCGGCGGGGGCGGAGCCGGCGGCCCCCGCCGCGGGCGAGTAAAGGAGAAGGCGGGCGGAGCGGGAGGCAAAAAGCCTACAGCACCCGGTATTCCCAGGCGGTCTCCCATCCAAGTACTAACCAGGCCCGACCCTGCTTAGCTTCCGAGATCAGACGAGATCGGGCGCGTTCAGGGTGGTATGGCCGTAGACGGGGGCGGGGGCCGACGGCTGCCTCTTGAGGCCCAGTTTCGCTGGCGCTGGCGCCTTAACGCCAGCCTGGCGGCCGGCCCGCCCCGACAGGGCCCCCTCGCCCGCCCAGGCAGGGGGAACGGAGGTCTCGGGTATCGGGCGGCGGCGGAGGGTTTGGCGACCACCTCCCAGCCCAGGGCGGCCGTGACCCAGCAAACCCTTCGGCGCTTGGCGCCCCGCCCAAGATCCCGCACGTCGCTCACAGGGACGTGGCCCCGGAGGCTTCAGGGCCCGGGGCCCGCGGTCCCTTGGGCATCGGCCCTGCCCGCCCACGCGGCGCTAGGCGCAGCCCGGCCGCAGCCCGGGCCGGCCCTCCTGCCCGACAGCAGCCGGCCCGAAGCCACCGGGAGCCACCATTGAGTCGCCACGGCCCCTCAGCCCCGGCAAGGCCACCCTTGCCCCCACACCCCCCGCCGAGCTCAGGACCCCGCCCCTGGTGGCCGGCAGGCCCGGGGAAGCGGCCCCTGCCCTCGATCCCGCTCCCGCACCCAACCGCGGTGACACGCCAGAGGGGCGGGGTGGTGGTGGGGCGGGGCTTTTGTCGGAGGGAGCTGTGGAGGGACACACAGGCACACAGGTGGCGGCGCCGGGGCTGGGCGCCGGTGGGGGCGGCCAGGTGCAGGTCGAGGGGCTCGCGGGCCAAAAGGACAGCAACTGGGCCCATGGCGGAGTCTGGGTCTGGAGGGCTCTGAGCCTCCATCCGCTCTGGTGCCTCGGGTCTACCGGCCCGACGCCTGGTAGCGCGACACCCCACCGGCCCACAGACGTAGCCTCCCCAGCTGTGCTCACAGCGAGTCCAACCGCAGCCTGCATCCCTCCACGGGACACTTGGATTACTCCCGCGATCCCCACGAGGTGCGGCACCCGCTGGCCGAATGGGCTGAGATCCTGCCCTTGCGGCGCCCTGTGGCCACCTCCGCCTCCCTCACGGTACTGGCCGAGGCCTCGGACCAGCGGGCCCCGGCTCCCAGCTCAGCGCTGCTCCTCCGCCCCTCTCACCTCCTGCCCGACGTCCAGGCTACCGAGCACCCTCCACCCCCGCCCACCTTCATGCCACTCAGCCGGAACCCGGGAGGCAATGCCAACTACCAGGTGTATGACAGTCTGGTGCTGAAGCGGCAACCGCAGGAGGGCCAAGCGCGGGCCAACTCGCTGCTACCTTCCACCTCGGCCTCCAGGCCCTCTCTGCATGGGAGCCAGACTGGGAAAATGAACTTACCAGCAGCAAATGGGGGCAGGGGCAGGGGGCGGCAGGGCATGGAGAGAGGAATAAAGAGCTCCAGAGTCCAGGAAACATTGGTGGTCTGTGGCTTGGAAGCGCCACTCCTTCTGCCAGCCTGGGTCCCTGCGCTTGGCTTCCTGCAATAAGAAGCCAGTGTCCCCTTCTTGGCCTGAGGGTCCCTTTGGTTTAGTGGCCACAGTTCTGCCAGCAGGCCCCTCCTGGTCCTATACCATGCACTAAGTACATCTGCAGCTGCAGACTCCAAACCCCTGGTCTCTGGGCACCTCCTCTGTGTCTCAGCTGTCCCTGTCCACAGAGAGCCTCATACAAGACGTTGCTTCCAAACTGGGAGGTTCCACATCTGGGCAGGTCCAGCTCCAGGCCCAGTGAAGGGCATGAAGAAGGCTGAGGCTCTGGACTCCAGCCAGGCCTTCAGCAGGCCTCTGAGGCCAAGGTCTTCCTAGTCTCAAGAGGGGCCAAGAGACGCAATGTGTCATTTGAACAAGTGAGTCAGCGGGCGGTGAGCGAATGAGTGACCGCTCGAGGGGATGTATGCCGGCCACCGGGCCCTGTTTGACTGTCCAGGCTCAGCTTACCTGACCCTGGTTACCAGGGAATGCCACTCTGGGCCCTCCTTTTCATCCCCCTCCCTCACTGTGACCTCACCACCTGCCCCATTATGACCCAGTCTGGCTCCCAGTTAAAACTGGAGGGCAGAGGGCCCAGGCAGTCCTGGGACCAACGGCCATGGGTGAGCGAAACTACTACCGAGCCGAGCCGTTCACTGGCCCCATCCCCAGGAAATGCCAGGAGCAAGGATACTCAATTCTTCTGATCCCGGTCAGCTTCATCTTGCTCAACGTGGGGATCAACATGGTGACTATGGTCAGGGCAGGATCTGTGCAGCGCGGTTGGGGGAGCCCTGGGGTCTTGAAGGGGCTGAGGTGGGAGGGCTGCTGGGGTGTGACAGGACAAGGGTTGGATTTCAGGGCTCACCCTGCTCCCGGCCTCCCCCCTCCCCTTCTTCCCTCAACTCTGGAGGCATCTGAAGAGATTCTTGCGGGCACTTTTCAATCGTATTTTCCACAAAGGTGAGTGGGCGCCGGCGTGGGTTCAGGAGATGTGGGCCTGTCCCCTTTCTTCTATCCCTGCCTTGATTCTCAGCCCCTCAGGAACCCAGGCCCTGACCCATCTCGCCTTTCCCCACAGACAAGCAAGCCAGCTGTGTAGGCACCCATCGCATGTGCATGCGCTGCTCCGTGGATCCCAAGAACCTGCGCTCAAGAGTTTCTTCCCACTTCTGCCATCGCCCAAGCTTCCTGCTCGGGCAGGTAAACCACCTTGACGACTGCCTGCAGCGGGGCTCGGCGGGGGCGGAGCCGGCGGCCCCCGCGCCGCGGGCGAGTAAAGGAGAAGGCGGGCGGAGCGGGAGGCAAAAAGCCTACAGCACCCGGTATTCCCAGGCGGTCTCCCATCCAAGTACTAACCAGGCCCGACCCTGCTTAGCTTCCGAGATCAGACGAGATCGGGCGCGTTCAGGGTGGTATGGCCGTAGACGGGGGCGGGGGCCGACGGCTGCCTCTTGAGGCCCAGTTTCGCTGGCGCTGGCGCCTTAACGCCAGCCTGGCGGCCGGCCCGCCCCGGCAGGGCCCCCTCGCCCGCCCAGGCAGGGGGAACGGAGGTCTCGGGTATCGGGCGGCGGCGGAGGGTTTGGCGACCACCTCCCAGCCCAGGGCGGCCGTGACCCAGCAAACCCTTCGGCGCTTGGCGCCCCGCCCAAGATCCCGCACGTCGCTCACAGGGACGTGGCCCTGGAGGCTTCAGGGCCCGGGGCCCGCGGTCCCTTGGGCATCGGTCCTGCCCGCCCACGCGGCGCTAGGCGCAGCCCGGCCGCAGCCCGAGCCGGCCCTCCTGCCCGACAGCAGCCGGCCCGAAGCCACCGGGAGCCACCATTGAGTCGCCACGGCCCCTCTGCCCCGGCAAGGCCACCCTTGCCCCCACACCCCCCGCCGAGCTCAGGACCCCGCCCCTGGTGGCCGGCAGGCCCGGGGAAGCGGCCCCTGCCCTCGATCCCGCTCCCGCACCCAACCGCGGTGACACGCCAGAGGGGCGGGGTGGTGGTGGGGCGGGGCTTTTGTCGGAGGGAGCTGTGGAGGGACACACAGGCACACAGGTGGCGGCGCCGGGGCTGGGCGCCGGTGGGGGCGGCCAGGTGCAGGTCGAGGGGCTCGCGGGCCGAAAGGACGGCCACTGGGCCCGCGGCGGAGTCTGGGTCCGGGCCAGCCACCCCGGGAGCGTCTGGGGTGCGGCTGCCTTCCAGGGCCGCCTTCTGGCCGCCTGGCCGGCCGGGCCGGCGGGGAGCGCCCCCGCCGGCGCGCGCCGTGGTGGGAGGGGCCTGAGGAGGTGGGGCCTGCAGCGGGGCCCGGCGGGGGCGGAGCCGGCGGCCCCCGCCGCGGGCGAGTAAAGGAGAAGGCGGGCGGAGCGGGAGGCAAAAAGCCTACAGCACCCGGTATTCCCAGGCGGTCTCCCATCCAAGTACTAACCAGGCCCGACCCTGCTTAGCTTCCGAGATCAGACGAGATCGGGCGCGTTCAGGGTGGTATGGCCGTAGACGGGGGCGGGGGCCGACGGCTGCCTCTTGAGGCCCAGTTTCGCTGGCGCTGGCGCCTTAACGCCAGCCTGGCGGCCGGCCCGCCCCGACAGGGCCCCCTCGCCCGCCCAGGCAGGGGGAACGGAGGTCTCGGGTATCGGGCGGCGGCGGAGGGTTTGGCGACCACCTCCCAGCCCAGGGCGGCCGTGACCCAGCAAACCCTTCGGCGCTTGGCGCCCCGCCCAAGATCCCGCACGTCGCTCACAGGGACGTGGCCCCGGAGGCTTCAGGGCCCGGGGCCCGCGGTCCCTTGGGCATCGGCCCTGCCCGCCCACGCGGCGCTAGGCGCAGCCCGGCCGCAGCCCGGGCCGGCCCTCCTGCCCGACAGCAGCCGGCCCGAAGCCACCGGGAGCCACCATTGAGTCGCCACGGCCCCTCAGCCCCGGCAAGGCCACCCTTGCCCCCACACCCCCCGCCGAGCTCAGGACCCCGCCCCTGGTGGCCGGCAGGCCCGGGGAAGCGGCCCCTGCCCTCGATCCCGCTCCCGCACCCGGCCCCGGTGACACGCCACAGGGGCGGGGTGTGGGGGGGCTTTTGTCGGAGGGAGCTGTGGAGGGACACACCGGCACACAGGTGGCGGCGCCGGGGCTGGGCGCCGGTGGGGGCGGCCAGGTGCAGGTCGAGGGGCTCGCGGGCCGAAATGACGGCAACTGGGCCCATGGCGGAGTCTGGGTCTGGAGGGCTCTGAGCCTCCATCCGCTCTGGTGCCTCGGGTCTACCGGCCCGAAGCCTGGTAGCGCGACACCCCACCGGCCCACAGACGTAGCCTCCCCAGCTGTGCTCACAGCGAGTCCAACCGCAGCCTGCATCCCTCCACGGGACACTTGGATTACTCCCGCGATCCCCACGAGGTGCGGCACCCGCTGACCGAATGGGCTGAGATCCTGCCCTTGCGGCGCCCTGTGGCCACCTCCGCCTCCCTCACGGTACTGGCCGAGGCCTCGGACCAGCGGGCCCCGGCTCCCAGCTCAGCGCTGCTCCTCCGCCCCTCTCACCTCCTGCCCGACGTCCAGGCTACCGAGCACCCTCCACCCCCGCCCACCTTCATGCCACTCAGCCGGAACCCGGGAGGCAATGCCAACTACCAGGTGTATGACAGTCTGGTGCTGAAGCGGCAACCGCAGGAGGGCCAAGCGCGGGCCAACTCGCTGCTACCTTCCACCTCGGCCTCCAGGCCCTCTCTGCACGGGAGCCAGACTGGGAAAATGAACTTACCAGCAGCAAATGGGGGCAGGGGCAGGGGGCGGCAGGGCATGGAGAGAGGAATAAAGAGCGCCAGAGTCCAGGAAACATTGGTGGTCTGTGGCTTGGAAGCGCCACTCCTTCTGCCAGCCTGGGTCCCTGCGCTTGGCTTCCTGCAATAAGAAGCCAGTGTCCCCTTCTTGGCCTGAGGGTCCCTTTGGTTTAGTGGCCACAGTTCTGCCAGCAGGCCCCTCCTGGTCCTATACCATGCACTAAGTACATCTGCAGCTGCAGACTCCAAACCCCTGGTCTCTGGGCACCTCCTCTGTGTCTCAGCTGTCCCTGTCCACAGAGAGCCTCATACAAGACGTTGCTTCCAAACTGGGAGATTCCACATCTGGGCAGGTCCAGCTCCAGGCCCAGTTAAGGGCATGAAGAAGGCTGAGGCTCTGGACTCCAGCCAGGCCTTCAGCAGGCCTCTGAGGCCGAGGTCTTCCTAGTCTCAAGAGGGGCCAAGAGACGCAATGTGTCATTTGAACAAGTGAGTCAGCGGGCGGTGAGCGAATGAATGACCGCTCGAGGGGATGTATGCCGGCCACCAGGCCCTGTTTGACTGTCCAGGCTCAGCTTACCTGACCCTGGTTACCAGGGAATGCCACTCTGGGCCCTCCTTTTCATCCCCCTCCCTCACTGTGACCTCACCACCTGCCCCATTATGACCCAGTCTGGCTCCCAGTTAAAACTGGAGGGCAGAGGGCCCAGGCAGTCCTGGGACCAACGGCCATGGGTGAGCGAAACTACTACCGAGCCGAGCCATTCACTGGCCCCATCCCCAGGAAATGCCAGGAGCAAGGATACTCAATTCTTCTGATCCCGGTCAGCTTCATCTTGCTCAACGTGGGGATCAACATGGTGACTATGGTCAGGGCAGGATCTGTGCAGCGCGGTTGGAGGAGCCCTGGGGTCTTGAAGGGGCTGAGGTGGGAGGGCTGCTGGGGTGTGACAGGACAAGGGTTGGATTTCAGGGCTCACCCTGCTCCCGGCCTCCCCCCTCCCCTTCTTCCCTCAACTCTGGAGGCATCTGAAGAGATTCTTGCGGGCACTTTTCAATCGTATTTTCCACAAAGGTGAGTGGGCGCCGGCGTGGGTTCAGGAGATGTGGGCCTGTCCCCTTTCTTCTATCCCTGCCTTGATTCTCAGCCCCTCAGGAACCCAGGCCCTGACCCATCTCGCCTTTCCCCACAGACAAGCAAGCCAGCTGTGTAGGCACCCATCGCATGTGCATGCGCTGCTCCGTGGATCCCAAGAACCTGCGCTCAAGAGTTTCTTCCCACTTCTGCCATCGCCCAAGCTTCCTGCTCGGGCAGGTAAACCACCTTGACTACTGCCTGCAGCGGGGCTCGGCGGGGGCGGAGCCGGCGGCCCCCGCGCCGCGGGCGAGTAAAGGAGAAGGCGGGCGGAGCGGGAGGCAAAAAGCCTACAGCACCCGGTATTCCCAGGCGGTCTCCCATCCAAGTACTAACCAGGCCCGACCCTGCTTAGCTTCCGAGATCAGACGAGATCGGGCGCGTTCAGGGTGGTATGGCCGTAGACGGGGGCGGGGGCCGACGGCTGCCTCTTGAGGCCCAGTTTCGCTGGCGCTGGCGCCTTAACGCCAGCCTGGCGGCCGGCCCGCCCCGGCAGGGCCCCCTCGCCCGCCCAGGCAGGGGGAACGGAGGTCTCGGGTATCGGGCGGCGGCGGAGGGTTTGGCGACCACCTCCCAGCCCAGGGTGGCCGTGACCCAGCAAACCCTTCGGCGCTTGGCGCCCCGCCCAAGATCCCGCACGTCGCTCACAGGGACGTGGCCCCGGAGGCTTCAGGCCCCGGGGCCCGTGGTCCCTTGGGCATCGGTCCTGCCCGCCCACGCGGAGCTAGGCGCAGCCCGGCCGCAGCCCGGGCCGGCCCTCCTGCCTGACAGCAGCCGGCCCGAAGCCACCGGGAGCCACCATTGAGTCGCCACGGCCCCTCAGCCCCGGCAAGGCCACCCTTGCCCCCACACCCCCCGCCGAGCTCAGGACCCCGCCCCTGGTGGCCGGCAGGCCCGGGGAAGCGGCCCCTGCCCTCGATCCCGCTCCCGCACCCGGCCCCGGTGACACGCCACAGGGGCGGGGTGTGGGGGGGCTTTTGTCGGAGGGAGCTGTGGAGGGACACACCGGCACACAGGTGGCGGCGCCGGGGCTGGGCGCCGGTGGGGGCGGCCAGGTGCAGGTCGAGGGGCTCGCGGGCCGAAATGACGGCAACTGGGCCCATGGCGGAGTCTGGGTCTGGAGGGCTCTGAGCCTCCATCCGCTCTGGTGCCTCGGGTCTACCGGCCCGAAGCCTGGTAGCGCGACACCCCACCGGCCCACAGACGTAGCCTCCCCAGCTGTGCTCACAGCGAGTCCAACCGCAGCCTGCATCCCTCCACGGGACACTTGGATTACTCCCGCGATCCCCACGAGGTGCGGCACCCGCTGGCCGAATGGGCTGAGATCCTGCCCTTGCGGCGCCCTGTGGCCACCTCCGCCTCCCTCACGGTACTGGCCGAGGCCTCGGACCAGCGGGCCCCGGCTCCCAGCTCAGCGCTGCTCCTCCGCCCCTCTCACCTCCTGCCCGACGTCCAGGCTACCGAGCACCCTCCACCCCCGCCCACCTTCATGCCACTCAGCCGGAACCCGGGAGGCAATGCCAACTACCAGGTGTATCACAGTCTGGTGCTGAAGCGGCAACCGCAGGAGGGCCAAGCGCGGGCCAACTCGCTGCTACCTTCCACCTCGGCCTCCAGGCCCTCTCTGCACGGGAGCCAGACTGGGAAAATGAACTTACCAGCAGCAAATGGGGGCAGGGGCAGGGGGCGGCAGGGCATGGAGAGAGGAATAAAGAGCGCCAGAGTCCAGGAAACATTGGTGGTCTGTGGCTTGGAAGCGCCACTCCTTCTGCCAGCCTGGGTCCCTGCGCTTGGCTTCCTGCAATAAGAAGCCAGTGTCCCCTTCTTGGCCTGAGGGTCCCTTTGGTTTAGTGGCCACAGTTCTGCCAGCAGGCCCCTCCTGGTCCTATACCATGCACTAAGTACATCTGCAGCTGCAGACTCCAAACCCCTGGTCTCTGGGCACCTCCTCTGTGTCTCAGCTGTCCCTGTCCACAGAGAGCCTCATACAAGACGTTGCTTCCAAACTGGGAGATTCCACATCTGGGCAGGTCCAGCTCCAGGCCCAGTGAAGGGCATGAAGAAGGCTGAGGCTCTGGACTCCAGCCAGGCCTTCAGCAGGCCTCTGAGGCCGAGGTCTTCCTAGTCTCAAGAGGGGCCAAGAGACGCAATGTGTCATTTGAACAAGTGAGTCAGCGGGCGGTGAGCGAATGAATGACCGCTCGAGGGGATGTATGCCGGCCACCAGGCCCTGTTTGACTGTCCAGGCTCAGCTTACCTGACCCTGGTTACCAGGGAATGCCACTCTGGGCCCTCCTTTTCATCCCCCTCCCTCACTGTGACCTCACCACCTGCCCCATTATGACCCAGTCTGGCTCCCAGTTAAAACTGGAGGGCAGAGGGCCCAGGCAGTCCTGGGACCAACGGCCATGGGTGAGCGAAACTACTACCGAGCCGAGCCGTTCACTGGCCCCATCCCCAGGAAATGCCAGGAGCAAGGATACTCAATTCTTCTGATCCCGGTCAGCTTCATCTTGCTCAACGTGGGGATCAACATGGTGACTATGGTCAGGGCAGGATCTGTGCAGCGCGGTTGGGGGAGCCCTGGGGTCTTGAAGGGGCTGAGGTGGGAGGGCTGCTGGGGTGTGACAGGACAAGGGTTGGATTTCAGGGCTCACCCTGCTCCCGGCCTCCCCCCTCCCCTTCTTCCCTCAACTCTGGAGGCATCTGAAGAGATTCTTGCGGGCACTTTTCAATCGTATTTTCCACAAAGGTGAGTGGGCGCCGGCGTGGGTTCAGGAGATGTGGGCCTGTCCCCTTTCTTCTATCCCTGCCTTGATTCTCAGCCCCTCAGGAACCCAGGCCCTGACCCATCTCGCCTTTCCCCACAGACAAGCAAGCCAGCTGTGTAGGCACCCATCGCATGTGCATGCGCTGCTCCGTGGATCCCAAGAACCTGCGCTCAAGAGTTTCTTCCCACTTCTGCCATCGCCCAAACTTCCTGCTCGGGCAGGTAAACCACCTTGACTACTGCCTGCAGCGGGGCTCGGCGGGGGCGGAGCCGGCGGCCCCCCCGCCGCGGGCGAGTAAAGGAGAAGGCGGGCGGAGCGGGAGGCAAAAAGCCTACAGCACCCGGTATTCCCAGGCGGTCTCCCATCCAAGTACTAACCAGGCCCGACCCTGCTTAGCTTCCGAGATCAGACGAGATCGGGCGCGTTCAGGGTGGTATGGCCGTAGACGGGGGCGGGGGCCGACGGCTGCCTCTTGAGGCCCAGTTTCGCTGGCGCTGGCGCCTTAACGCCAGCCTGGCGGCCGGCCCGCCCCGGCAGGGCCCCCTCGCCCGCCCAGGCAGGGGGAACGGAGGTCTCGGGTATCGGGCGGCGGCGGAGGGTTTGGCGACCACCTCCCAGCCCAGGGTGGCCGTGACCCAGCAAACCCTTCGGCGCTTGGCGCCCCGCCCAAGATCCCGCACGTCGCTCACAGGGACGTGGCCCCGGAGGCTTCAGGCCCCGGGGCCCGTGGTCCCTTGGGCATCGGTCCTGCCCGCCCACGCGGAGCTAGGCGCAGCCCGGCCGCAGCCCGGGCCGGCCCTCCTGCCTGACAGCAGCCGGCCCGAAGCCACCGGGAGCCACCATTGAGTCGCCACGGCCCCTCAGCCCCGGCAAGGCCACCCTTGCCCCCACACCCCCCGCCGAGCTCAGGACCCCGCCCCTGGTGGCCGGCAGGCCCGGGGAAGCGGCCCCTGCCCTCGATCCCGCTCCAGCACCCAACCGCGGTGACACGCCAGAGGGGCGGGGTGGTGGTGGGGCGGGGCTTTTGTCGGAGGGAGCTGTGGAGGGACACACCGGCACACAGATGGCGGCGCCGGGGCTAGGCGCCGGTGGGGGCGGCCAGGTGCAGGTCGAGGGGCTCGCGGGCCGAAAGGACGGCCACTGGGCCCGCGGCGGAGTCTGGGTCTGGGCCAGCCACCCCGGGAGCGTCTGGGGTGCGGCTGCCTTCCAGGGCCGCCTTCTGGCCGCCTGGCCGGCCGGGCCGGCGGGGAGCGCCCCCGCCGGCGCGCGCCGTGGTGGGAGGGGCCTGAGGAGGTGGGTCCTGCAGCGGGGCCCGGCGGGGGCGGAGCCGGCGGCCCCCGCCGCGGGCGAGTAAAGGAGAAGGCGGGCGGAGCGGGAGGCAAAAAGCCTACAGCACCCGGTATTCCCAGGCGGTCTCCCATCCAAGTACTAACCAGGCCCGACCCTGCTTAGCTTCCGAGATCAGACGAGATCGGGCGCGTTCAGGGTGGTATGGCCGTAGACGGGGGCGGGGGGCCGCGGGCGGCCTCTTGAGGCCCAGTTTCGCTGGCGCTGGCGCCTTAACGCCAGCCTGGCGGCCGGCCCGCCCCGGCAGGGCCCCCTCGCCCGCCCAGGCAGGGGGAACGGAGGTCTCGGGTATCGGGCGGCGGCGGAGGGTTTGGCGACCACCTCCCAGCCCAGGGCGGCCGTGACCCAGCAAACCCTTCGGCGCTTGGCGCCCCGCCCAAGATCCCGCACGTCGCTCACAGGGACGTGGCCCCGGAGGCTTCAGGGCCCGGGGCCCGCGGTCCCTTGGGCATCGGTCCTGCCCGCCCACGCGGCGCTAGGCGCAGCCCGGCCGCAGCCCGGGCCGGCCCTCCTGCCCGACAGCAGCCGGCCCGAAGCCACCGGGAGCCACCATTGAGTCGCCACGGCCCCTCTGCCCCGGCAAGGCCACCCTTGCCCCCACACCCCCCGCCGAGCTCAGGACCCCGCCCCTGGTGGCCGGCAGGCCCGGGGAAGCGGCCCCTGCCCTCGATCCCGCTCCCGCACCCAACCGCGGTGACACGCCAGAGGGGCGGGGTGGTGGTGGGGCGGGGCTTTTGTCGGAGGGAGCTGTGGAGGGACACACAGGCACACAGGTGGCGGCGCCGGGGCTGGGCGCCGGTGGGGGCGGCCAGGTGCAGGTCGAGGGGCTCGCGGGCCAAAAGGACAGCAACTGGGCCCATGGCGGAGTCTGGGTCTGGAGGGCTCTGAGCCTCCATCCGCTCTGGTGCCTCGGGTCTACCGGCCCGACGCCTGGTAGCGCGACACCCCACCGGCCCACAGACGTAGCCTCCCCAGCTGTGCTCACAGCGAGTCCAACCGCAGCCTGCATCCCTCCACGGGACACTTGGATTACTCCCGCGATCCCCACGAGGTGCGGCACCCGCTGGCCGAATGGGCTGAGATCCTGCCCTTGCGGCGCCCTGTGGCCACCTCCGCCTCCCTCACGGTACTGGCCGAGGCCTCGGACCAGCGGGCCCCGGCTCCCAGCTCAGCGCTGCTCCTCCGCCCCTCTCACCTCCTGCCCGACGTCCAGGCTACCGAGCACCCTCCACCCCCGCCCACCTTCATGCCACTCAGCCGGAACCCGGGAGGCAATGCCAACTACCAGGTGTGTATGACAGTCTGGTGCTGAAGCGGCAACCGCAGGAGGGCCAAGCGCGGGCCAACTCGCTGCTACCTTCCACCTCGGCCTCCAGGCCCTCTCTGCACGGGAGCCAGACTGGGAAAATGAACTTACCAGCAGCAAATGGGGGCAGGGGCAGGGGGCGGCAGGGCATGGAGAGAGGAATAAAGAGCTCCAGAGTCCAGGAAACATTGGTGGTCTGTGGCTTGGAAGCGCCACTCCTTCTGCCAGCCTGGGTCCCTGCGCTTGGCTTCCTGCAATAAGAAGCCAGTGTCCCCTTCTTGGCCTGAGGGTCCCTTTGGTTTAGTGGCCACAGTTCTGCCAGCAGGCCCCTCCTGGTCCTATACCATGCACTAAGTACATCTGCAGCTGCAGACTCCAAACCCCTGGTCTCTGGGCACCTCCTCTGTGTCTCAGCTGTCCCTGTCCACAGAGAGCCTCATACAAGACGTTGCTTCCAAACTGGGAGGTTCCACATCTGGGCAGGTCCAGCTCCAGGCCCAGTGAAGGGCATGAAGAAGGCTGAGGCTCTGGACTCCAGCCAGGCCTTCAGCAGGCCTCTGAGGCCAAGGTCTTCCTAGTCTCAAGAGGGGCCAAGAGACGCAATGTGTCATTTGAACAAGTGAGTCAGCGGGCAGTGAGCGAATGAGTGACCGCTCGAGGGGATGTATGCCGGCCACCGGGCCCTGTTTGACTGTCCAGGCTCAGCTTACCTGACCCTGGTTACCAGGGAATGCCACTCTGGGCCCTCCTTTTCATCCCCCTCCCTCACTGTGACCTCACCACCTGCCCCATTATGACCCAGTCTGGCTCCCAGTTAAAACTGGAGGGCAGAGGGCCCAGGCAGTCCTGGGACCAACGGCCATGGGTGAGCGAAACTACTACCGAGCCGAGCCGTTCACTGGCCCCATCCCCAGGAAATGCCAGGAGCAAGGATACTCAATTCTTCTGATCCCGGTCAGCTTCATCTTGCTCAACGTGGGGATCAACATGGTGACTATGGTCAGGGCAGGATCTGTGCAGCGCGGTTGGGGGAGCCCTGGGGTCTTGAAGGGGCTGAGGTGGGAGGGCTGCTGGGGTGTGACAGGACAAGGGTTGGATTTCAGGGCTCACCCTGCTCCCGGCCTCCCCCCTCCCCTTCTTCCCTCAACTCTGGAGGCATCTGAAGAGATTCTTGCGGGCACTTTTCAATCGTATTTTCCACAAAGGTGAGTGGGCGCCGGCGTGGGTTCAGGGGATGTGGGCCTGTCCCCTTTCTTCTATCCCTGCCTTGATTCTCAGCCCCTCAGGAACCCAGGCCCTGACCCATCTCGCCTTTCCCCACAGACAAGCAAGCCAGCTGTGTAGGCACCCATGGCATGTGCATGCGCTGCTCCGTGGATCCCAAGAACCTGTGCTCAAGAGTTTCTTCCCACTTCTGCCGTCGCCCAAGCTTCCTGCTCGGGCAGGTAAACCACCTTGACTACTGCCTGCAGCGGGGCTCGGCGGGGGCGGAGCCGGCGGCCCCCCCGCCGCGGGCGAGTAAAGGAGAAGGCGGGCGGAGGGGGAGGCAAAAAGCCTACAGCACCCGGTATTCCCAGGCGGTCTCCCATCCAAGTACTAACCAGGCCCGACCCTGCTTAGCTTCCGAGATCAGACGAGATCGGGCGCGTTCAGGGTGGTATGGCCGTAGACGGGGGCGGGGGCCGACGGCTGCCTCTTGAGGCCCAGTTTCGCTGGCGCTGGCGCCTTAACGCCAGCCTGGCGGCCGGCCCGCCCCGGCAGGGCCCCCTCGCCCGCCCAGGCAGGGGGAACGGAGGTCTCGGGTATCGGGCGGCGGCGGAGGGTTTGGCGACCACCTCCCAGCCCAGGGCGGCCGTGACCCAGCAAACCCTTCGGCGCTTGGCGCCCCGCCCAAGATCCCGCACGTCGCTCACAGGGACGTGGCCCCGGAGGCTTCAGGCCCCGGCACCCGTGGTCCCTTGGGCATCGGTCCTGCCCGCCCACGCGGAGCTAGGCGCAGCCCGGCCGCAGCCCGGGCCGGCCCTCCTGACTGACAGCAGCCGGCCCGAAGCCACCGGGAGCCACCATTGAGTCGCCACGGCCCCTCAGCCCCGGCAAGGCCACCCTTGCCCCCACACCCCCCGCCGAGCTCAGGACCCCGCCCCTGGTGGCCGGCAGGCCCGGGGAAGCGGCCCCTGCCCTCGATCCCGCTCCAGCACCCAACCGCGGTGACACGCCAGAGGGGCGGGGTGGTGGTGGGGCGGGGCTTTTGTCGGAGGGAGCTGTGGAGGGACACACCGGCACACAGATGGCGGCGCCGGGGCTAGGCGCCGGTGGGGGCGGCCAGGTGCAGGTCGAGGGGCTCGCGGGCCGAAAGGACGGCCACTGGGCCCGCGGCGGAGTCTGGGTCTGGGCCAGCCACCCCGGGAGCGTCTGGGGTGCGGCTGCCTTCCAGGGCCGCCTTCTGGCCGCCTGGCCGGCCGGGCCGGCGGGGAGCGCCCCCGCCGGCGCGCGCCGTGGTGGGAGGGGCCTGAGGAGGTGGGGCCTGCAGCGGGGCCCGGCGGGGGCGGAGCCGGCGGCCCCCGCCGCGGGCGAGTAAAGGAGAAGGCGGGCGGAGCGGGAGGCAAAAAGCCTACAGCACCCGGTATTCCCAGGCGGTCTCCCATCCAAGTACTAACCAGGCCCGACCCTGCTTAGCTTCCGAGATCAGACGAGATCGGGCGCGTTCAGGGTGGTATGGCCGTAGACGGGGGCGGGGGCCGACGGCTGCCTCTTGAGGCCCAGTTTCGCTGGCGCTGGCGCCTTAACGCCAGCCTGGCGGCCGGCCCGCCCCGACAGGGCCCCCTCGCCCGCCCAGGCAGGGGGAACGGAGGTCTCGGGTATCGGGCGGCGGCGGAGGGTTTGGCGACCACCTCCCAGCCCAGGGCGGCCGTGACCCAGCAAACCCTTCGGCGCTTGGCGCCCCGCCCAAGATCCCGCACGTCGCTCACAGGGACGTGGCCCCGGAGGCTTCAGGGCCCGGGGCCCGCGGTCCCTTGGGCATCGGCCCTGCCCGCCCACGCGGCGCTAGGCGCAGCCCGGCCGCAGCCCGGGCCGGCCCTCCTGCCCGACAGCAGCCGGCCCGAAGCCACCGGGAGCCACCATTGAGTCGCCACGGCCCCTCAGCCCCGGCAAGGCCACCCTTGCCCCCACACCCCCCGCCGAGCTCAGGACCCCGCCCCTGGTGGCCGGCAGGCCCGGGGAAGCGGCCCCTGCCCTCGATCCCGCTCCCGCACCCAACCGCGGTGACACGCCAGAGGGGCGGGGTGGTGGTGGGGCGGGGCTTTTGTCGGAGGGAGCTGTGGAGGGACACACAGGCACACAGGTGGCGGCGCCGGGGCTGGGCGCCGGTGGGGGCGGCCAGGTGCAGGTCGAGGGGCTCGCGGGCCAAAAGGACAGCAACTGGGCCCATGGCGGAGTCTGGGTCTGGAGGGCTCTGAGCCTCCATCCGCTCTGGTGCCTCGGGTCTACCGGCCCGACGCCTGGTAGCGCGACACCCCACCGGCCCACAGACGTAGCCTCCCCAGCTGTGCTCACAGCGAGTCCAACCGCAGCCTGCATCCCTCCACGGGACACTTGGATTACTCCCGCGATCCCCACGAGGTGCGGCACCCGCTGGCCGAATGGGCTGAGATCCTGCCCTTGCGGCGCCCTGTGGCCACCTCCGCCTCCCTCACGGTACTGGCCGAGGCCTCGGACCAGCGGGCCCCGGCTCCCAGCTCAGCGCTGCTCCTCCGCCCCTCTCACCTCCTGCCCGACGTCCAGGCTACCGAGCACCCTCCACCCCCGCCCACCTTCATGCCACTCAGCCGGAACCCGGGAGGCAATGCCAACTACCAGGTGTATGACAGTCTGGTGCTGAAGCGGCAACCGCAGGAGGGCCAAGCGCGGGCCAACTCGCTGCTACCTTCCACCTCGGCCTCCAGGCCCTCTCTGCATGGGAGCCAGACTGGGAAAATGAACTTACCAGCAGCAAATGGGGGCAGGGGCAGGGGGCGGCAGGGCATGGAGAGAGGAATAAAGAGCTCCAGAGTCCAGGAAACATTGGTGGTCTGTGGCTTGGAAGCGCCACTCCTTCTGCCAGCCTGGGTCCCTGCGCTTGGCTTCCTGCAATAAGAAGCCAGTGTCCCCTTCTTGGCCTGAGGGTCCCTTTGGTTTAGTGGCCACAGTTCTGCCAGCAGGCCCCTCCTGGTCCTATACCATGCACTAAGTACATCTGCAGCTGCAGACTCCAAACCCCTGGTCTCTGGGCACCTCCTCTGTGTCTCAGCTGTCCCTGTCCACAGAGAGCCTCATACAAGACGTTGCTTCCAAACTGGGAGGTTCCACATCTGGGCAGGTCCAGCTCCAGGCCCAGTGAAGGGCATGAAGAAGGCTGAGGCTCTGGACTCCAGCCAGGCCTTCAGCAGGCCTCTGAGGCCAAGGTCTTCCTAGTCTCAAGAGGGGCCAAGAGACGCAATGTGTCATTTGAACAAGTGAGTCAGCGGGCGGTGAGCGAATGAGTGACCGCTCGAGGGGATGTATGCCGGCCACCGGGCCCTGTTTGACTGTCCAGGCTCAGCTTACCTGACCCTGGTTACCAGGGAATGCCACTCTGGGCCCTCCTTTTCATCCCCCTCCCTCACTGTGACCTCACCACCTGCCCCATTATGACCCAGTCTGGCTCCCAGTTAAAACTGGAGGGCAGAGGGCCCAGGCAGTCCTGGGACCAACGGCCATGGGTGAGCGAAACTACTACCGAGCCGAGCCGTTCACTGGCCCCATCCCCAGGAAATGCCAGGAGCAAGGATACTCAATTCTTCTGATCCCGGTCAGCTTCATCTTGCTCAACGTGGGGATCAACATGGTGACTATGGTCAGGGCAGGATCTGTGCAGCGCGGTTGGGGGAGCCCTGGGGTCTTGAAGGGGCTGAGGTGGGAGGGCTGCTGGGGTGTGACAGGACAAGGGTTGGATTTCAGGGCTCACCCTGCTCCCGGCCTCCCCCCTCCCCTTCTTCCCTCAACTCTGGAGGCATCTGAAGAGATTCTTGCGGGCACTTTTCAATCGTATTTTCCACAAAGGTGAGTGGGCGCCGGCGTGGGTTCAGGGGATGTGGGCCTGTCCCCTTTCTTCTATCCCTGCCTTGATTCTCAGCCCCTCAGGAACCCAGGCCCTGACCCATCTCGCCTTTCCCCACAGACAAGCAAGCCAGCTGTGTAGGCACCCATGGCATGTGCATGCGCTGCTCCGTGGATCCCAAGAACCTGCGCTCAAGAGTTTCTTCCCACTTCTGCCGTCGCCCAAGCTTCCTGCTCGGGCAGGTAAACCACCTTGACTACTGCCTGCAGCGGGGCTCGGCGGGGGCGGAGCCGGCGGCCCCCCCGCCGCGGGCGAGTAAAGGAGAAGGCGGGCGGAGCGGGAGGCAAAAAGCCTACAGCACCCGGTATTCCCAGGCGGTCTCCCATCCAAGTACTAACCAGGCCCGACCCTGCTTAGCTTCCGAGATCAGACGAGATCGGGCGCGTTCAGGGTGGTATGGCCGTAGACGGGGGCGGGGGCCGACGGCTGCCTCTTGAGGCCCAGTTTCGCTGGCGCTGGCGCCTTAACGCCAGCCTGGCGGCCGGCCCACCCCGGCAGGGCCCCCTCGCCCGCCCAGGCAGGGGGAACGGAGGTCTCGGGTATCGGGCGGCGGCGGAGGGTTTGGCGACCACCTCCCAGCCCAGGGCGGCCGTGACCCAGCAAACCCTTCGGCGCTTGGCGCCCCGCCCAAGATCCCGCACGTCGCTCACAGGGACGTGGCCCCGGAGGCTTCAGGCCCCGGGGCCCGTGGTCCCTTGGGCATCGGTCCTGCCCGCCCACGCGGAGCTAGGCGCAGCCCGGCCGCAGCCCGGGCCGGCCCTCCTGCCCGACAGCAGCCGGCCCGAAGCCACCGGGAGCCACCATTGAGTCGCCACGGCCCCTCTGCCCCGGCAAGGCCACCCTTGCCCCCACACCCCCCGCCGAGCTCAGGACCCCGCCCCTGGTGGCCGGCAGGCCCGGGGAAGCGGCCCCTGCCCTCGATCCCGCTCCCGCACCCAACCGCGGTGACACGCCAGAGGGGCGGGGTGGTGGTGGGGCGGGGCTTTTGTCGGAGGGAGCTGTGGAGGGACACACAGGCACACAGGTGGCGGCGCCGGGGCTGGGCGCCGGTGGGGGCGGCCAGGTGCAGGTCGAGGGGCTCGCGGGCCGAAAGGACGGCCACTGGGCCCGCGGCGGAGTCTGGGTCCGGGCCAGCCACCCCGGGAGCGTCTGGGGTGCGGCTGCCTTCCAGGGCCGCCTTCTGGCCGCCTGGCCGGCCGGGCCGGCGGGGAGCGCCCCCGCCGGCGCGCGCCGTGGTGGGAGGGGCCTGAGGAGGTGGGGCCTGCAGCGGGGCCCGGCGGGGGCGGAGCCGGCGGCCCCCGCCGCGGGCGAGTAAAGGAGAAGGCGGGCGGAGCGGGAGGCAAAAAGCCTACAGCACCCGGTATTCCCAGGCGGTCTCCCATCCAAGTACTAACCAGGCCCGACCCTGCTTAGCTTCCGAGATCAGACGAGATCGGGCGCGTTCAGGGTGGTATGGCCGTAGACGGGGGCGGGGGCCGACGGCTGCCTCTTGAGGCCCAGTTTCGCTGGCGCTGGCGCCTTAACGCCAGCCTGGCGGCCGGCCCGCCCCGACAGGGCCCCCTCGCCCGCCCAGGCAGGGGGAACGGAGGTCTCGGGTATCGGGCGGCGGCGGAGGGTTTGGCGACCACCTCCCAGCCCAGGGCGGCCGTGACCCAGCAAACCCTTCGGCGCTTGGCGCCCCGCCCAAGATCCCGCACGTCGCTCACAGGGACGTGGCCCCGGAGGCTTCAGGGCCCGGGGCCCGCGGTCCCTTGGGCATCGGCCCTGCCCGCCCACGCGGCGCTAGGCGCAGCCCGGCCGCAGCCCGGGCCGGCCCTCCTGCCCGACAGCAGCCGGCCCGAAGCCACCGGGAGCCACCATTGAGTCGCCACGGCCCCTCAGCCCCGGCAAGGCCACCCTTGCCCCCACACCCCCCGCCGAGCTCAGGACCCCGCCCCTGGTGGCCGGCAGGCCCGGGGAAGCGGCCCCTGCCCTCGATCCCGCTCCCGCACCCAACCGCGGTGACACGCCAGAGGGGCGGGGTGGTGGTGGGGCGGGGCTTTTGTCGGAGGGAGCTGTGGAGGGACACACAGGCACACAGGTGGCGGCGCCGGGGCTGGGCGCCGGTGGGGGCGGCCAGGTGCAGGTCGAGGGGCTCGCGGGCCAAAAGGACAGCAACTGGGCCCATGGCGGAGTCTGGGTCTGGAGGGCTCTGAGCCTCCATCCGCTCTGGTGCCTCGGGTCTACCGGCCCGACGCCTGGTAGCGCGACACCCCACCGGCCCACAGACGTAGCCTCCCCAGCTGTGCTCACAGCGAGTCCAACCGCAGCCTGCATCCCTCCACGGGACACTTGGATTACTCCCGCGATCCCCACGAGGTGCGGCACCCGCTGGCCGAATGGGCTGAGATCCTGCCCTTGCGGCGCCCTGTGGCCACCTCCGCCTCCCTCACGGTACTGGCCGAGGCCTCGGACCAGCGGGCCCCGGCTCCCAGCTCAGCGCTGCTCCTCCGCCCCTCTCACCTCCTGCCCGACGTCCAGGCTACCGAGCACCCTCCACCCCCGCCCACCTTCATGCCACTCAGCCGGAACCCGGGAGGCAATGCCAACTACCAGGTGTATGACAGTCTGGTGCTGAAGCGGCAACCGCAGGAGGGCCAAGCGCGGGCCAACTCGCTGCTACCTTCCACCTCGGCCTCCAGGCCCTCTCTGCATGGGAGCCAGACTGGGAAAATGAACTTACCAGCAGCAAATGGGGGCAGGGGCAGGGGGCGGCAGGGCATGGAGAGAGGAATAAAGAGCTCCAGAGTCCAGGAAACATTGGTGGTCTGTGGCTTGGAAGCGCCACTCCTTCTGCCAGCCTGGGTCCCTGCGCTTGGCTTCCTGCAATAAGAAGCCAGTGTCCCCTTCTTGGCCTGAGGGTCCCTTTGGTTTAGTGGCCACAGTTCTGCCAGCAGGCCCCTCCTGGTCCTATACCATGCACTAAGTACATCTGCAGCTGCAGACTCCAAACCCCTGGTCTCTGGGCACCTCCTCTGTGTCTCAGCTGTCCCTGTCCACAGAGAGCCTCATACAAGACGTTGCTTCCAAACTGGGAGGTTCCACATCTGGGCAGGTCCAGCTCCAGGCCCAGTGAAGGGCATGAAGAAGGCTGAGGCTCTGGACTCCAGCCAGGCCTTCAGCAGGCCTCTGAGGCCAAGGTCTTCCTAGTCTCAAGAGGGGCCAAGAGACGCAATGTGTCATTTGAACAAGTGAGTCAGCGGGCGGTGAGCGAATGAGTGACCGCTCGAGGGGATGTATGCCGGCCACCGGGCCCTGTTTGACTGTCCAGGCTCAGCTTACCTGACCCTGGTTACCAGGGAATGCCACTCTGGGCCCTCCTTTTCATCCCCCTCCCTCACTGTGACCTCACCACCTGCCCCATTATGACCCAGTCTGGCTCCCAGTTAAAACTGGAGGGCAGAGGGCCCAGGCAGTCCTGGGACCAACGGCCATGGGTGAGCGAAACTACTACCGAGCCGAGCCGTTCACTGGCCCCATCCCCAGGAAATGCCAGGAGCAAGGATACTCAATTCTTCTGATCCCGGTCAGCTTCATCTTGCTCAACGTGGGGATCAACATGGTGACTATGGTCAGGGCAGGATCTGTGCAGCGCGGTTGGGGGAGCCCTGGGGTCTTGAAGGGGCTGAGGTGGGAGGGCTGCTGGGGTGTGACAGGACAAGGGTTGGATTTCAGGGCTCACCCTGCTCCCGGCCTCCCCCCTCCCCTTCTTCCCTCAACTCTGGAGGCATCTGAAGAGATTCTTGCGGGCACTTTTCAATCGTATTTTCCACAAAGGTGAGTGGGCGCCGGCGTGGGTTCAGGAGATGTGGGCCTGTCCCCTTTCTTCTATCCCTGCCTTGATTCTCAGCCCCTCAGGAACCCAGGCCCTGACCCATCTCGCCTTTCCCCACAGACAAGCAAGCCAGCTGTGTAGGCACCCATCGCATGTGCATGCGCTGCTCCGTGGATCCCAAGAACCTGCGCTCAAGAGTTTCTTCCCACTTCTGCCATCGCCCAAGCTTCCTGCTCGGGCAGGTAAACCACCTTGACTACTGCCTGCAGCGGGGCTCGGCGGGGGCGGAGCCGGCGGCCCCCGCGCCGCGGGCGAGTAAAGGAGAAGGCGGGCGGAGCGGGAGGCAAAAAGCCTACAGCACCCGGTATTCCCAGGCGGTCTCCCATCCAAGTACTAACCAGGCCCGACCCTGCTTAGCTTCCGAGATCAGACGAGATCGGGCGCGTTCAGGGTGGTATGGCCGTAGACGGGGGCGGGGGCCGACGGCTGCCTCTTGAGGCCCAGTTTCGCTGGCGCTGGCGCCTTAACGCCAGCCTGGCGGCCGGCCCGCCCCGGCAGGGCCCCCTCGCCCGCCCAGGCAGGGGGAACGGAGGTCTCGGGTATCGGGCGGCGGCGGAGGGTTTGGCGACCACCTCCCAGCCCAGGGCGGCCGTGACCCAGCAAACCCTTCGGCGCTTGGCGCCCCGCCCAAGATCCCGCACGTCGCTCACAGGGACGTGGCCCCGGAGGCTTCAGGGCCCGGGGCCCGCGGTCCCTTGGGCACCGGTCCTGCCCGCCCACGCGGCGCTAGGCGCAGCCCGGCCGCAGCCCGAGCCGGCCCTCCTGCCCGACAGCAGCCGGCCCGAAGCCACCGGGAGCCACCATTGAGTCGCCACGGCCCCTCTGCCCCGGCAAGGCCACCCTTGCCCCCACACCCCCCGCCGAGCTCAGGACCCCGCCCCTGGTGGCCGGCAGGCCCGGGGAAGCGGCCCCTGCCCTCGATCCCGCTCCCGCACCCAACCGCGGTGACACGCCAGAGGGGCGGGGTGGTGGTGGGGCGGGGCTTTTGTCGGAGGGAGCTGTGGAGGGACACACAGGCACACAGGTGGCGGCGCCGGGGCTGGGCGCCGGTGGGGGCGGCCAGGTGCAGGTCGAGGGGCTCGCGGGCCGAAAGGACGGCCACTGGGCCCGCGGCGGAGTCTGGGTCCGGGCCAGCCACCCCGGGAGCGTCTGGGGTGCGGCTGCCTTCCAGGGCCGCCTTCTGGCCGCCTGGCCGGCCGGGCCGGCGGGGAGCGCCCCCGCCGGCGCGCGCCGTGGTGGGAGGGGCCTGAGGAGGTGGGGCCTGCAGCGGGGCCCGGCGGGGGCGGAGCCGGCGGCCCCCGCCGCGGGCGAGTAAAGGAGAAGGCGGGCGGAGCGGGAGGCAAAAAGCCTACAGCACCCGGTATTCCCAGGCGGTCTCCCATCCAAGTACTAACCAGGCCCGACCCTGCTTAGCTTCCGAGATCAGACGAGATCGGGCGCGTTCAGGGTGGTATGGCCGTAGACGGGGGCGGGGGCCGACGGCTGCCTCTTGAGGCCCAGTTTCGCTGGCGCTGGCGCCTTAACGCCAGCCTGGCAGCCGGCCCGCCCCGACAGGGCCCCCTCGCCCGCCCAGGCAGGGGGAACGGAGGTCTCGGGTATCGGGCGGCGGCGGAGGGTTTGGCGACCACCTCCCAGCCCAGGGCGGCCGTGACCCAGCAAACCCTTCGGCGCTTGGCGCCCCGCCCAAGATCCCGCACGTCGCTCACAGGGACGTGGCCCCGGAGGCTTCAGGGCCCGGGGCCCGCGGTCCCTTGGGCATCGGCCCTGCCCGCCCACGCGGCGCTAGGCGCAGCCCGGCCGCAGCCCGGGCCGGCCCTCCTGCCCGACAGCAGCCGGCCCGAAGCCACCGGGAGCCACCATTGAGTCGCCACGGCCCCTCAGCCCCGGCAAGGCCACCCTTGCCCCCACACCCCCCGCCGAGCTCAGGACCCCGCCCCTGGTGGCCGGCAGGCCCGGGGAAGCGGCCCCTGCCCTCGATCCCGCTCCCGCACCCGGCCCCGGTGACACGCCACAGGGGCGGGGTGTGGGGGGGCTTTTGTCGGAGGGAGCTGTGGAGGGACACACCGGCACACAGGTGGCGGCGCCGGGGCTGGGCGCCGGTGGGGGCGGCCAGGTGCAGGTCGAGGGGCTCGCGGGCCGAAATGACGGCAACTGGGCCCATGGCGGAGTCTGGGTCTGGAGGGCTCTGAGCCTCCATCCGCTCTGGTGCCTCGGGTCTACCGGCCCGAAGCCTGGTAGCGCGACACCCCACCGGCCCACAGACGTAGCCTCCCCAGCTGTGCTCACAGCGAGTCCAACCGCAGCCTGCATCCCTCCACGGGACACTTGGATTACTCCCGCGATCCCCACGAGGTGCGGCACCCGCTGACCGAATGGGCTGAGATCCTGCCCTTGCGGCGCCCTGTGGCCACCTCCGCCTCCCTCACGGTACTGGCCGAGGCCTCGGACCAGCGGGCCCCGGCTCCCAGCTCAGCGCTGCTCCTCCGCCCCTCTCACCTCCTGCCCGACGTCCAGGCTACCGAGCACCCTCCACCCCCGCCCACCTTCATGCCACTCAGCCGGAACCCGGGAGGCAATGCCAACTACCAGGTGTATGACAGTCTGGTGCTGAAGCGGCAACCGCAGGAGGGCCAAGCGCGGGCCAACTCGCTGCTACCTTCCACCTCGGCCTCCAGGCCCTCTCTGCACGGGAGCCAGACTGGGAAAATGAACTTACCAGCAGCAAATGGGGGCAGGGGCAGGGGGCGGCAGGGCATGGAGAGAGGAATAAAGAGCGCCAGAGTCCAGGAAACATTGGTGGTCTGTGGCTTGGAAGCGCCACTCCTTCTGCCAGCCTGGGTCCCTGCGCTTGGCTTCCTGCAATAAGAAGCCAGTGTCCCCTTCTTGGCCTGAGGGTCCCTTTGGTTTAGTGGCCACAGTTCTGCCAGCAGGCCCCTCCTGGTCCTATACCATGCACTAAGTACATCTGCAGCTGCAGACTCCAAACCCCTGGTCTCTGGGCACCTCCTCTGTGTCTCAGCTGTCCCTGTCCACAGAGAGCCTCATACAAGACGTTGCTTCCAAACTGGGAGATTCCACATCTGGGCAGGTCCAGCTCCAGGCCCAGTTAAGGGCATGAAGAAGGCTGAGGCTCTGGACTCCAGCCAGGCCTTCAGCAGGCCTCTGAGGCCGAGGTCTTCCTAGTCTCAAGAGGGGCCAAGAGACGCAATGTGTCATTTGAACAAGTGAGTCAGCGGGCGGTGAGCGAATGAATGACCGCTCGAGGGGATGTATGCCGGCCACCAGGCCCTGTTTGACTGTCCAGGCTCAGCTTACCTGACCCTGGTTACCAGGGAATGCCACTCTGGGCCCTCCTTTTCATCCCCCTCCCTCACTGTGACCTCACCACCTGCCCCATTATGACCCAGTCTGGCTCCCAGTTAAAACTGGAGGGCAGAGGGCCCAGGCAGTCCTGGGACCAACGGCCATGGGTGAGCGAAACTACTACCGAGCCGAGCCGTTCACTGGCCCCATCCCCAGGAAATGCCAGGAGCAAGGATACTCAATTCTTCTGATCCCGGTCAGCTTCATCTTGCTCAACGTGGGGATCAACATGGTGACTATGGTCAGGGCAGGATCTGTGCAGCGCGGTTGGGGGAGCCCTGGGGTCTTGAAGGGGCTGAGGTGGGAGGGCTGCTGGGGTGTGACAGGACAAGGGTTGGATTTCAGGGCTCACCCTGCTCCCGGCCTCCCCCCTCCCCTTCTTCCCTCAACTCTGGAGGCATCTGAAGAGATTCTTGCGGGCACTTTTCAATCGTATTTTCCACAAAGGTGAGTGGGCGCCGGCGTGGGTTCAGGAGATGTGGGCCTGTCCCCTTTCTTCTATCCCTGCCTTGATTCTCAGCCCCTCAGGAACCCAGGCCCTGACCCATCTCGCCTTTCCCCACAGACAAGCAAGCCAGCTGTGTAGGCACCCATCGCATGTGCATGCGCTGCTCCGTGGATCCCAAGAACCTGCGCTCAAGAGTTTCTTCCCACTTCTGCCATCGCCCAAGCTTCCTGCTCGGGCAGGTAAACCACCTTGACTACTGCCTGCAGCGGGGCTCGGCGGGGGCGGAGCCGGCGGCCCCCGCGCCGCGGGCGAGTAAAGGAGAAGGCGGGCGGAGCGGGAGGCAAAAAGCCTACAGCACCCGGTATTCCCAGGCGGTCTCCCATCCAAGTACTAACCAGGCCCGACCCTGCTTAGCTTCCGAGATCAGACGAGATCGGGCGCGTTCAGGGTGGTATGGCCGTAGACGGGGGCGGGGGCCGACGGCTGCCTCTTGAGGCCCAGTTTCGCTGGCGCTGGCGCCTTAACGCCAGCCTGGCGGCCGGCCCGCCCCGGCAGGGCCCCCTCGCCCGCCCAGGCAGGGGGAACGGAGGTCTCGGGTATCGGGCGGCGGCGGAGGGTTTGGCGACCACCTCCCAGCCCAGGGTGGCCGTGACCCAGCAAACCCTTCGGCGCTTGGCGCCCCGCCCAAGATCCCGCACGTCGCTCACAGGGACGTGGCCCCGGAGGCTTCAGGCCCCGGGGCCCGTGGTCCCTTGGGCATCGGTCCTGCCCGCCCACGCGGAGCTAGGCGCAGCCCGGCCGCAGCCCGGGCCGGCCCTCCTGCCTGACAGCAGCCGGCCCGAAGCCACCGGGAGCCACCATTGAGTCGCCACGGCCCCTCAGCCCCGGCAAGGCCACCCTTGCCCCCACACCCCCCGCCGAGCTCAGGACCCCGCCCCTGGTGGCCGGCAGGCCCGGGGAAGCGGCCCCTGCCCTCGATCCCGCTCCCGCACCCGGCCCCGGTGACACGCCACAGGGGCGGGGTGTGGGGGGGCTTTTGTCGGAGGGAGCTGTGGAGGGACACACCGGCACACAGGTGGCGGCGCCGGGGCTGGGCGCCGGTGGGGGCGGCCAGGTGCAGGTCGAGGGGCTCGCGGGCCGAAATGACGGCAACTGGGCCCATGGCGGAGTCTGGGTCTGGAGGGCTCTGAGCCTCCATCCGCTCTGGTGCCTCGGGTCTACCGGCCCGAAGCCTGGTAGCGCGACACCCCACCGGCCCACAGACGTAGCCTCCCCAGCTGTGCTCACAGCGAGTCCAACCGCAGCCTGCATCCCTCCACGGGACACTTGGATTACTCCCGCGATCCCCACGAGGTGCGGCACCCGCTGGCCGAATGGGCTGAGATCCTGCCCTTGCGGCGCCCTGTGGCCACCTCCGCCTCCCTCACGGTACTGGCCGAGGCCTCGGACCAGCGGGCCCCGGCTCCCAGCTCAGCGCTGCTCCTCCGCCCCTCTCACCTCCTGCCCGACGTCCAGGCTACCGAGCACCCTCCACCCCCGCCCACCTTCATGCCACTCAGCCGGAACCCGGGAGGCAATGCCAACTACCAGGTGTATCACAGTCTGGTGCTGAAGCGGCAACCGCAGGAGGGCCAAGCGCGGGCCAACTCGCTGCTACCTTCCACCTCGGCCTCCAGGCCCTCTCTGCACGGGAGCCAGACTGGGAAAATGAACTTACCAGCAGCAAATGGGGGCAGGGGCAGGGGGCGGCAGGGCATGGAGAGAGGAATAAAGAGCGCCAGAGTCCAGGAAACATTGGTGGTCTGTGGCTTGGAAGCGCCACTCCTTCTGCCAGCCTGGGTCCCTGCGCTTGGCTTCCTGCAATAAGAAGCCAGTGTCCCCTTCTTGGCCTGAGGGTCCCTTTGGTTTAGTGGCCACAGTTCTGCCAGCAGGCCCCTCCTGGTCCTATACCATGCACTAAGTACATCTGCAGCTGCAGACTCCAAACCCCTGGTCTCTGGGCACCTCCTCTGTGTCTCAGCTGTCCCTGTCCACAGAGAGCCTCATACAAGACGTTGCTTCCAAACTGGGAGATTCCACATCTGGGCAGGTCCAGCTCCAGGCCCAGTGAAGGGCATGAAGAAGGCTGAGGCTCTGGACTCCAGCCAGGCCTTCAGCAGGCCTCTGAGGCCGAGGTCTTCCTAGTCTCAAGAGGGGCCAAGAGACGCAATGTGTCATTTGAACAAGTGAGTCAGCGGGCGGTGAGCGAATGAATGACCGCTCGAGGGGATGTATGCCGGCCACCAGGCCCTGTTTGACTGTCCAGGCTCAGCTTACCTGACCCTGGTTACCAGGGAATGCCACTCTGGGCCCTCCTTTTCATCCCCCTCCCTCACTGTGACCTCACCACCTGCCCCATTATGACCCAGTCTGGCTCCCAGTTAAAACTGGAGGGCAGAGGGCCCAGGCAGTCCTGGGACCAACGGCCATGGGTGAGCGAAACTACTACCGAGCCGAGCCGTTCACTGGCCCCATCCCCAGGAAATGCCAGGAGCAAGGATACTCAATTCTTCTGATCCCGGTCAGCTTCATCTTGCTCAACGTGGGGATCAACATGGTGACTATGGTCAGGGCAGGATCTGTGCAGCGCGGTTGGGGGAGCCCTGGGGTCTTGAAGGGGCTGAGGTGGGAGGGCTGCTGGGGTGTGACAGGACAAGGGTTGGATTTCAGGGCTCACCCTGCTCCCGGCCTCCCCCCTCCCCTTCTTCCCTCAACTCTGGAGGCATCTGAAGAGATTCTTGCGGGCACTTTTCAATCGTATTTTCCACAAAGGTGAGTGGGCGCCGGCGTGGGTTCAGGAGATGTGGGCCTGTCCCCTTTCTTCTATCCCTGCCTTGATTCTCAGCCCCTCAGGAACCCAGGCCCTGACCCATCTCGCCTTTCCCCACAGACAAGCAAGCCAGCTGTGTAGGCACCCATCGCATGTGCATGCGCTGCTCCGTGGATCCCAAGAACCTGCGCTCAAGAGTTTCTTCCCACTTCTGCCATCGCCCAAACTTCCTGCTCGGGCAGGTAAACCACCTTGACTACTGCCTGCAGCGGGGCTCGGCGGGGGCGGAGCCGGCGGCCCCCCCGCCGCGGGCGAGTAAAGGAGAAGGCGGGCGGAGCGGGAGGCAAAAAGCCTACAGCACCCGGTATTCCCAGGCGGTCTCCCATCCAAGTACTAACCAGGCCCGACCCTGCTTAGCTTCCGAGATCAGACGAGATCGGGCGCGTTCAGGGTGGTATGGCCGTAGACGGGGGCGGGGGCCGACGGCTGCCTCTTGAGGCCCAGTTTCGCTGGCGCTGGCGCCTTAACGCCAGCCTGGCGGCCGGCCCGCCCCGGCAGGGCCCCCTCGCCCGCCCAGGCAGGGGGAACGGAGGTCTCGGGTATCGGGCGGCGGCGGAGGGTTTGGCGACCACCTCCCAGCCCAGGGTGGCCGTGACCCAGCAAACCCTTCGGCGCTTGGCGCCCCGCCCAAGATCCCGCACGTCGCTCACAGGGACGTGGCCCCGGAGGCTTCAGGCCCCGGGGCCCGTGGTCCCTTGGGCATCGGTCCTGCCCGCCCACGCGGAGCTAGGCGCAGCCCGGCCGCAGCCCGGGCCGGCCCTCCTGCCTGACAGCAGCCGGCCCGAAGCCACCGGGAGCCACCATTGAGTCGCCACGGCCCCTCAGCCCCGGCAAGGCCACCCTTGCCCCCACACCCCCCGCCGAGCTCAGGACCCCGCCCCTGGTGGCCGGCAGGCCCGGGGAAGCGGCCCCTGCCCTCGATCCCGCTCCAGCACCCAACCGCGGTGACACGCCAGAGGGGCGGGGTGGTGGTGGGGCGGGGCTTTTGTCGGAGGGAGCTGTGGAGGGACACACCGGCACACAGATGGCGGCGCCGGGGCTAGGCGCCGGTGGGGGCGGCCAGGTGCAGGTCGAGGGGCTCGCGGGCCGAAAGGACGGCCACTGGGCCCGCGGCGGAGTCTGGGTCTGGGCCAGCCACCCCGGGAGCGTCTGGGGTGCGGCTGCCTTCCAGGGCCGCCTTCTGGCCGCCTGGCCGGCCGGGCCGGCGGGGAGCGCCCCCGCCGGCGCGCGCCGTGGTGGGAGGGGCCTGAGGAGGTGGGTCCTGCAGCGGGGCCCGGCGGGGGCGGAGCCGGCGGCCCCCGCCGCGGGCGAGTAAAGGAGAAGGCGGGCGGAGCGGGAGGCAAAAAGCCTACAGCACCCGGTATTCCCAGGCGGTCTCCCATCCAAGTACTAACCAGGCCCGACCCTGCTTAGCTTCCGAGATCAGACGAGATCGGGCGCGTTCAGGGTGGTATGGCCGTAGACGGGGGCGGGGGGCCGCGGGCGGCCTCTTGAGGCCCAGTTTCGCTGGCGCTGGCGCCTTAACGCCAGCCTGGCGGCCGGCCCGCCCCGGCAGGGCCCCCTCGCCCGCCCAGGCAGGGGGAACGGAGGTCTCGGGTATCGGGCGGCGGCGGAGGGTTTGGCGACCACCTCCCAGCCCAGGGCGGCCGTGACCCAGCAAACCCTTCGGCGCTTGGCGCCCCGCCCAAGATCCCGCACGTCGCTCACAGGGACGTGGCCCCGGAGGCTTCAGGGCCCGGGGCCCGCGGTCCCTTGGGCATCGGTCCTGCCCGCCCACGCGGCGCTAGGCGCAGCCCGGCCGCAGCCCGGGCCGGCCCTCCTGCCCGACAGCAGCCGGCCCGAAGCCACCGGGAGCCACCATTGAGTCGCCACGGCCCCTCTGCCCCGGCAAGGCCACCCTTGCCCCCACACCCCCCGCCGAGCTCAGGACCCCGCCCCTGGTGGCCGGCAGGCCCGGGGAAGCGGCCCCTGCCCTCGATCCCGCTCCCGCACCCAACCGCGGTGACACGCCAGAGGGGCGGGGTGGTGGTGGGGCGGGGCTTTTGTCGGAGGGAGCTGTGGAGGGACACACAGGCACACAGGTGGCGGCGCCGGGGCTGGGCGCCGGTGGGGGCGGCCAGGTGCAGGTCGAGGGGCTCGCGGGCCAAAAGGACAGCAACTGGGCCCATGGCGGAGTCTGGGTCTGGAGGGCTCTGAGCCTCCATCCGCTCTGGTGCCTCGGGTCTACCGGCCCGACGCCTGGTAGCGCGACACCCCACCGGCCCACAGACGTAGCCTCCCCAGCTGTGCTCACAGCGAGTCCAACCGCAGCCTGCATCCCTCCACGGGACACTTGGATTACTCCCGCGATCCCCACGAGGTGCGGCACCCGCTGGCCGAATGGGCTGAGATCCTGCCCTTGCGGCGCCCTGTGGCCACCTCCGCCTCCCTCACGGTACTGGCCGAGGCCTCGGACCAGCGGGCCCCGGCTCCCAGCTCAGCGCTGCTCCTCCGCCCCTCTCACCTCCTGCCCGACGTCCAGGCTACCGAGCACCCTCCACCCCCGCCCACCTTCATGCCACTCAGCCGGAACCCGGGAGGCAATGCCAACTACCAGGTGTGTATGACAGTCTGGTGCTGAAGCGGCAACCGCAGGAGGGCCAAGCGCGGGCCAACTCGCTGCTACCTTCCACCTCGGCCTCCAGGCCCTCTCTGCACGGGAGCCAGACTGGGAAAATGAACTTACCAGCAGCAAATGGGGGCAGGGGCAGGGGGCGGCAGGGCATGGAGAGAGGAATAAAGAGCTCCAGAGTCCAGGAAACATTGGTGGTCTGTGGCTTGGAAGCGCCACTCCTTCTGCCAGCCTGGGTCCCTGCGCTTGGCTTCCTGCAATAAGAAGCCAGTGTCCCCTTCTTGGCCTGAGGGTCCCTTTGGTTTAGTGGCCACAGTTCTGCCAGCAGGCCCCTCCTGGTCCTATACCATGCACTAAGTACATCTGCAGCTGCAGACTCCAAACCCCTGGTCTCTGGGCACCTCCTCTGTGTCTCAGCTGTCCCTGTCCACAGAGAGCCTCATACAAGACGTTGCTTCCAAACTGGGAGGTTCCACATCTGGGCAGGTCCAGCTCCAGGCCCAGTGAAGGGCATGAAGAAGGCTGAGGCTCTGGACTCCAGCCAGGCCTTCAGCAGGCCTCTGAGGCCAAGGTCTTCCTAGTCTCAAGAGGGGCCAAGAGACGCAATGTGTCATTTGAACAAGTGAGTCAGCGGGCAGTGAGCGAATGAGTGACCGCTCGAGGGGATGTATGCCGGCCACCGGGCCCTGTTTGACTGTCCAGGCTCAGCTTACCTGACCCTGGTTACCAGGGAATGCCACTCTGGGCCCTCCTTTTCATCCCCCTCCCTCACTGTGACCTCACCACCTGCCCCATTATGACCCAGTCTGGCTCCCAGTTAAAACTGGAGGGCAGAGGGCCCAGGCAGTCCTGGGACCAACGGCCATGGGTGAGCGAAACTACTACCGAGCCGAGCCGTTCACTGGCCCCATCCCCAGGAAATGCCAGGAGCAAGGATACTCAATTCTTCTGATCCCGGTCAGCTTCATCTTGCTCAACGTGGGGATCAACATGGTGACTATGGTCAGGGCAGGATCTGTGCAGCGCGGTTGGGGGAGCCCTGGGGTCTTGAAGGGGCTGAGGTGGGAGGGCTGCTGGGGTGTGACAGGACAAGGGTTGGATTTCAGGGCTCACCCTGCTCCCGGCCTCCCCCCTCCCCTTCTTCCCTCAACTCTGGAGGCATCTGAAGAGATTCTTGCGGGCACTTTTCAATCGTATTTTCCACAAAGGTGAGTGGGCGCCGGCGTGGGTTCAGGGGATGTGGGCCTGTCCCCTTTCTTCTATCCCTGCCTTGATTCTCAGCCCCTCAGGAACCCAGGCCCTGACCCATCTCGCCTTTCCCCACAGACAAGCAAGCCAGCTGTGTAGGCACCCATGGCATGTGCATGCGCTGCTCCGTGGATCCCAAGAACCTGTGCTCAAGAGTTTCTTCCCACTTCTGCCGTCGCCCAAGCTTCCTGCTCGGGCAGGTAAACCACCTTGACTACTGCCTGCAGCGGGGCTCGGCGGGGGCGGAGCCGGCGGCCCCCCCGCCGCGGGCGAGTAAAGGAGAAGGCGGGCGGAGGGGGAGGCAAAAAGCCTACAGCACCCGGTATTCCCAGGCGGTCTCCCATCCAAGTACTAACCAGGCCCGACCCTGCTTAGCTTCCGAGATCAGACGAGATCGGGCGCGTTCAGGGTGGTATGGCCGTAGACGGGGGCGGGGGCCGACGGCTGCCTCTTGAGGCCCAGTTTCGCTGGCGCTGGCGCCTTAACGCCAGCCTGGCGGCCGGCCCGCCCCGGCAGGGCCCCCTCGCCCGCCCAGGCAGGGGGAACGGAGGTCTCGGGTATCGGGCGGCGGCGGAGGGTTTGGCGACCACCTCCCAGCCCAGGGCGGCCGTGACCCAGCAAACCCTTCGGCGCTTGGCGCCCCGCCCAAGATCCCGCACGTCGCTCACAGGGACGTGGCCCCGGAGGCTTCAGGCCCCGGCACCCGTGGTCCCTTGGGCATCGGTCCTGCCCGCCCACGCGGAGCTAGGCGCAGCCCGGCCGCAGCCCGGGCCGGCCCTCCTGACTGACAGCAGCCGGCCCGAAGCCACCGGGAGCCACCATTGAGTCGCCACGGCCCCTCAGCCCCGGCAAGGCCACCCTTGCCCCCACACCCCCCGCCGAGCTCAGGACCCCGCCCCTGGTGGCCGGCAGGCCCGGGGAAGCGGCCCCTGCCCTCGATCCCCCTCCAGCACCCAACCGCGGTGACACGCCAGAGGGGCGGGGTGGTGGTGGGGCGGGGCTTTTGTCGGAGGGAGCTGTGGAGGGACACACCGGCACACAGATGGCGGCGCCGGGGCTAGGCGCCGGTGGGGGCGGCCAGGTGCAGGTCGAGGGGCTCGCGGGCCGAAAGGACGGCCACTGGGCCCGCGGCGGAGTCTGGGTCTGGGCCAGCCACCCCGGGAGCGTCTGGGGTGCGGCTGCCTTCCAGGGCCGCCTTCTGGCCGCCTGGCCGGCCGGGCCGGCGGGGAGCGCCCCCGCCGGCGCGCGCCGTGGTGGGAGGGGCCTGAGGAGGTGGGGCCTGCAGCGGGGCCCGGCGGGGGCGGAGCCGGCGGCCCCCGCCGCGGGCGAGTAAAGGAGAAGGCGGGCGGAGCGGGAGGCAAAAAGCCTACAGCACCCGGTATTCCCAGGCGGTCTCCCATCCAAGTACTAACCAGGCCCGACCCTGCTTAGCTTCCGAGATCAGACGAGATCGGGCGCGTTCAGGGTGGTATGGCCGTAGACGGGGGCGGGGGCCGACGGCTGCCTCTTGAGGCCCAGTTTCGCTGGCGCTGGCGCCTTAACGCCAGCCTGGCGGCCGGCCCACCCCGGCAGGGCCCCCTCGCCCGCCCAGGCAGGGGGAACGGAGGTCTCGGGTATCGGGCGGCGGCGGAGGGTTTGGCGACCACCTCCCAGCCCAGGGCGGCCGTGACCCAGCAAACCCTTCGGCGCTTGGCGCCCCGCCCAAGATCCCGCACGTCGCTCACAGGGACGTGGCCCCGGAGGCTTCAGGCCCCGGGGCCCGTGGTCCCTTGGGCATCGGTCCTGCCCGCCCACGCGGAGCTAGGCGCAGCCCGGCCGCAGCCCGGGCCGGCCCTCCTGCCCGACAGCAGCCGGCCCGAAGCCACCGGGAGCCACCATTGAGTCGCCACGGCCCCTCAGCCCCGGCAAGGCCACCCTTGCCCCCACAGCCCCCGCCGAGCTCAGGACCCCGCCCCTGGTGGCCGGCAGGCCCGGGGAAGCGGCCCCTGCCCTCGATCCCGCTCCAGCACCCAACCGCGGTGACACGCCAGAGGGGCGGGGTGGTGGTGGGGCGGGGCTTTTGTCGGAGGGAGCTGTGGAGGGACACACCGGCACACAGATGGCGGCGCCGGGGCTAGGCGCCGGTGGGGGCGGCCAGGTGCAGGTCGAGGGGCTCGCGGGCCGAAAGGACGGCCACTGGGCCCGCGGCGGAGTCTGGGTCTGGGCCAGCCACCCCGGGAGCGTCTGGGGTGCGGCTGCCTTCCAGGGCCGCCTTCTGGCCGCCTGGCCGGCCGGGCCGGCGGGGAGCGCCCCCGCCGGCGCGCGCCGTGGTGGGAGGGGCCTGAGGAGGTGGGTCCTGCAGCGGGGCCCGGCGGGGGCGGAGCCGGCGGCCCCCGCCGCGGGCGAGTAAAGGAGAAGGCGGGCGGAGCGGGAGGCAAAAAGCCTACAGCACCCGGTATTCCCAGGCGGTCTCCCATCCAAGTACTAACCAGGCCCGACCCTGCTTAGCTTCCGAGATCAGACGAGATCGGGCGCGTTCAGGGTGGTATGGCCGTAGACGGGGGCGGGGGGCCGCGGGCGGCCTCTTGAGGCCCAGTTTCGCTGGCGCTGGCGCCTTAACGCCAGCCTGGCGGCCGGCCCGCCCCGGCAGGGCCCCCTCGCCCGCCCAGGCAGGGGGAACGGAGGTCTCGGGTATCGGGCGGCGGCGGAGGGTTTGGCGACCACCTCCCAGCCCAGGGCGGCCGTGACCCAGCAAACCCTTCGGCGCTTGGCGCCCCGCCCAAGATCCCGCACGTCGCTCACAGGGACGTGGCCCCGGAGGCTTCAGGGCCCGGGGCCCGCGGTCCCTTGGGCATCGGTCCTGCCCGCCCACGCGGAGCTAGGCGCAGCCCGGCCGCAGCCCGGGCCGGCCCTCCTGCCCGACAGCAGCCGGCCCGAAGCCACCGGGAGCCACCATTGAGTCGCCACGGCCCCTCTGCCCCGGCAAGGCCACCCTTGCCCCCACACCCCCCGCCGAGCTCAGGACCCCGCCCCTGGTGGCCGGCAGGCCCGGGGAAGCGGCCCCTGCCCTCGATCCCGCTCCCGCACCCAACCGCGGTGACACGCCAGAGGGGCGGGGTGGTGGTGGGGCGGGGCTTTTGTCGGAGGGAGCTGTGGAGGGACACACAGGCACACAGGTGGCGGCGCCGGGGCTGGGCGCCGGTGGGGGCGGCCAGGTGCAGGTCGAGGGGCTCGCGGGCCGAAAGGACGGCCACTGGGCCCGCGGCGGAGTCTGGGTCCGGGCCAGCCACCCCGGGAGCGTCTGGGGTGCGGCTGCCTTCCAGGGCCGCCTTCTGGCCGCCTGGCCGGCCGGGCCGGCGGGGAGCGCCCCCGCCGGCGCGCGCCGTGGTGGGAGGGGCCTGAGGAGGTGGGGCCTGCAGCGGGGCCCGGCGGGGGCGGAGCCGGCGGCCCCCGCCGCGGGCGAGTAAAGGAGAAGGCGGGCGGAGCGGGAGGCAAAAAGCCTACAGCACCCGGTATTCCCAGGCGGTCTCCCATCCAAGTACTAACCAGGCCCGACCCTGCTTAGCTTCCGAGATCAGACGAGATCGGGCGCGTTCAGGGTGGTATGGCCGTAGACGGGGGCGGGGGCCGACGGCTGCCTCTTGAGGCCCAGTTTCGCTGGCGCTGGCGCCTTAACGCCAGCCTGGCGGCCGGCCCGCCCCGACAGGGCCCCCTCGCCCGCCCAGGCAGGGGGAACGGAGGTCTCGGGTATCGGGCGGCGGCGGAGGGTTTGGCGACCACCTCCCAGCCCAGGGCGGCCGTGACCCAGCAAACCCTTCGGCGCTTGGCGCCCCGCCCAAGATCCCGCACGTCGCTCACAGGGACGTGGCCCCGGAGGCTTCAGGCCCCGGGGCCCGTGGTCCCTTGGGCATCGGTCCTGCCCGCCCACGCGGAGCTAGGCGCAGCCCGGCCGCAGCCCGGGCCGGCCCTCCTGCCCGACAGCAGCCGGCCCGAAGCCACCGGGAGCCACCATTGAGTCGCCACGGCCCCTCAGCCCCGGCAAGGCCACCCTTGCCCCCACACCCCCCGCCGAGCTCAGGACCCCGCCCCTGGTGGCCGGCAGGCCCGGGGAAGCGGCCCCTGCCCTCGATCCCGCTCCTGCACCCAACCGCGGTGACACGCCAGAGGGGCGGGGTGGTGGTGGGGCGGGGCTTTTGTCGGAGGGAGCTGTGGAGGGACACACAGGCACACAGGTGGCGGCGCCGGGGCTGGGCGCCGGTGGGGGCGGCCAGGTGCAGGTCGAGGGGCTCGCGGTCCAAAAGGACAGCAACTGGGCCCATGGCGGAGTCTGGGTCTGGAGGGCTCTGAGCCTCCATCCGCTCTGGTGCCTCGGGTCTACCGGCCCGACGCCTGGTAGCGCGACACCCCACCGGCCCACAGACGTAGCCTCCCCAGCTGTGCTCACAGCGAGTCCAACCGCAGCCTGCATCCCTCCACGGGACACTTGGATTACTCCCGCGATTCCCACGAGGTGCGGCACCCGCTGGCCGAATGGGCTGAGATCCTGCCCTTGCGGCGCCCTGTGGCCACCTCCGCCTCCCTCACGGTACTGGCCGAGGCCTCGGACCAGCGGGCCCCGGCTCCCAGCTCAGCGCTGCTCCTCCGCCCCTCTCACCTCCTGCCCGACGTCCAGGCTACCGAGCACCCTCCACCCCCGCCCACCTTCATGCCACTCAGCCGGAACCCGGGAGGCAATGCCAACTACCAGGTGTATGACAGTCTGGTGCTGAAGCGGCAACCGCAGGAGGGCCAAGCGCGGGCCAACTCGCTGCTACCTTCCACCTCGGCCTCCAGGCCCTCTCTGCATGGGAGCCAGACTGGGAAAATGAACTTACCAGCAGCAAATGGGGGCAGGGGCAGGGGGCGGCAGGGCATGGAGAGAGGAATAAAGAGCTCCAGAGTCCAGGAAACATTGGTGGTCTGTGGCTTGGAAGCGCCACTCCTTCTGCCAGCCTGGGTCCCTGCGCTTGGCTTCCTGCAATAAGAAGCCAGTGTCCCCTTCTTGGCCTGAGGGTCCCTTTGGTTTAGTGGCCACAGTTCTGCCAGCAGGCCCCTCCTGGTCCTATACCATGCACTAAGTACATCTGCAGCTGCAGACTCCAAACCCCTGGTCTCTGGGCACCTCCTCTGTGTCTCAGCTGTCCCTGTCCACAGAGAGCCTCATACAAGACGTTGCTTCCAAACTGGGAGGTTCCACATCTGGGCAGGTCCAGCTCCAGGCCCAGTGAAGGGCATGAAGAAGGCTGAGGCTCTGGACTCCAGCCAGGCCTTCAGCAGGCCTCTGAGGCCAAGGTCTTCCTAGTCTCAAGAGGGGCCAAGAGACGCAATGTGTCATTTGAACAAGTGAGTCAGCGGGCGGTGAGCGAATGAGTGACCGCTCGAGGGGATGTATGCCGGCCACCGGGCCCTGTTTGACTGTCCAGGCTCAGCTTACCTGACCCTGGTTACCAGGGAATGCCACTCTGGGCCCTCCTTTTCATCCCCCTCCCTCACTGTGACCTCACCACCTGCCCCATTATGACCCAGTCTGGCTCCCAGTTAAAACTGGAGGGCAGAGGGCCCAGGCAGTCCTGGGACCAACGGCCATGGGTGAGCGAAACTACTACCGAGCCGAGCCGTTCACTGGCCCCATCCCCAGGAAATGCCAGGAGCAAGGATACTCAATTCTTCTGATCCCGGTCAGCTTCATCTTGCTCAACGTGGGGATCAACATGGTGACTATGGTCAGGGCAGGATCTGTGCAGCGCGGTTGGGGGAGCCCTGGGGTCTTGAAGGGGCTGAGGTGGGAGGGCTGCTGGGGTGTGACAGGACAAGGGTTGGATTTCAGGGCTCACCCTGCTCCCGGCCTCCCCCCTCCCCTTCTTCCCTCAACTCTGGAGGCATCTGAAGAGATTCTTGCGGGCACTTTTCAATCGTATTTTCCACAAAGGTGAGTGGGCGCCGGCGTGGGTTCAGGAGATGTGGGCCTGTCCCCTTTCTTCTATCCCTGCCTTGATTCTCAGCCCCTCAGGAACCCAGGCCCTGACCCATCTCGCCTTTCCCCACAGACAAGCAAGCCAGCTGTGTAGGCACCCATCGCATGTGCATGCGCTGCTCCGTGGATCCCAAGAACCTGCGCTCAAGAGTTTCTTCCCACTTCTGCCATCGCCCAAGCTTCCTGCTCGGGCAGGTAAACCACCTTGACTACTGCCTGCAGCGGGGCTCGGCGGGGGCGGAGCCGGCGGCCCCCCCGCCGCGGGCGAGTAAAGGAGAAGGCGGGCGGAGCGGGAGGCAAAAAGCCTACAGCACCCGGTATTCCCAGGCGGTCTCCCATCCAAGTACTAACCAGGCCCGACCCTGCTTAGCTTCCGAGATCAGACGAGATCGGGCGCGTTGAGGGTGGTATGGCCGTAGACGGGGGCGGGGGGCCGCGGGCGGCCTCTTGAGGCCCAGTTTCGCTGGCGCTGGCGCCTTAACGCCAGCCTGGCGGCCGGCCCGCCCCGGCAGGGCCCCCTCGCCCGCCCAGGCAGGGGGAACGGAGGTCTCGGGTATCGGGCGGCGGCGGAGGGTTTGGCGACCACCTCCCAGCCCAGGGCGGCCGTGACCCAGCAAACCCTTCGGCGCTTGGCGCCCCGCCCAAGATCCCGCACGTCGCTCACAGGGACGTGGCCCCGGAGGCTTCAGGGCCCGGGGCCCGCGGTCCCTTGGGCATCGGTCCTGCCCGCCCACGCGGCGCTAGGCGCAGCCCGGCCGCAGCCCGGGCCGGCCCTCCTGCCCGACAGCAGCCGGCCCGAAGCCACCGGGAGCCACCATTGAGTCGCCACGGCCCCTCTGCCCCGGCAAGGCCACCCTTGCCCCCACACCCCCCGCCGAGCTCAGGACCCCGCCCCTGGTGGCCGGCAGGCCCGGGGAAGCGGCCCCTGCCCTCGATCCCGCTCCCGCACCCAACCGCGGTGACACGCCAGAGGGGCGGGGTGGTGGTGGGGCGGGGCTTTTGTCGGAGGGAGCTGTGGAGGGACACACAGGCACACAGGTGGCGGCGCCGGGGCTGGGCGCCGGTGGGGGCGGCCAGGTGCAGGTCGAGGGGCTCGCGGGCCGAAAGGACGGCCACTGGGCCCGCGGCGGAGTCTGGGTCCGGGCCAGCCACCCCGGGAGCGTCTGGGGTGCGGCTGCCTTCCAGGGCCGCCTTCTGGCCGCCTGGCCGGCCGGGCCGGCGGGGAGCGCCCCCGCCGGCGCGCGCCGTGGTGGGAGGGGCCTGAGGAGGTGGGGCCTGCAGCGGGGCCCGGCGGGGGCGGAGCCGGCGGCCCCCGCCGCGGGCGAGTAAAGGAGAAGGCGGGCGGAGCGGGAGGCAAAAAGCCTACAGCACCCGGTATTCCCAGGCGGTCTCCCATCCAAGTACTAACCAGGCCCGACCCTGCTTAGCTTCCGAGATCAGACGAGATCGGGCGCGTTCAGGGTGGTATGGCCGTAGACGGGGGCGGGGGCCGACGGCTGCCTCTTGAGGCCCAGTTTCGCTGGCGCTGGCGCCTTAACGCCAGCCTGGCGGCCGGCCCGCCCCGACAGGGCCCCCTCGCCCGCCCAGGCAGGGGGAACGGAGGTCTCGGGTATCGGGCGGCGGCGGAGGGTTTGGCGACCACCTCCCAGCCCAGGGCGGCCGTGACCCAGCAAACCCTTCGGCGCTTGGCGCCCCGCCCAAGATCCCGCACGTCGCTCACAGGGACGTGGCCCCGGAGGCTTCAGGGCCCGGGGCCCGCGGTCCCTTGGGCATCGGCCCTGCCCGCCCACGCGGCGCTAGGCGCAGCCCGGCCGCAGCCCGGGCCGGCCCTCCTGCCCGACAGCAGCCGGCCCGAAGCCACCGGGAGCCACCATTGAGTCGCCACGGCCCCTCAGCCCCGGCAAGGCCACCCTTGCCCCCACACCCCCCGCCGAGCTCAGGACCCCGCCCCTGGTGGCCGGCAGGCCCGGGGAAGCGGCCCCTGCCCTCGATCCCGCTCCCGCACCCAACCGCGGTGACACGCCAGAGGGGCGGGGTGGTGGTGGGGCGGGGCTTTTGTCGGAGGGAGCTGTGGAGGGACACACAGGCACACAGGTGGCGGCGCCGGGGCTGGGCGCCGGTGGGGGCGGCCAGGTGCAGGTCGAGGGGCTCGCGGGCCAAAAGGACAGCAACTGGGCCCATGGCGGAGTCTGGGTCTGGAGGGCTCTGAGCCTCCATCCGCTCTGGTGCCTCGGGTCTACCGGCCCGACGCCTGGTAGCGCGACACCCCACCGGCCCACAGACGTAGCCTCCCCAGCTGTGCTCACAGCGAGTCCAACCGCAGCCTGCATCCCTCCACGGGACACTTGGATTACTCCCGCGATCCCCACGAGGTGCGGCACCCGCTGGCCGAATGGGCTGAGATCCTGCCCTTGCGGCGCCCTGTGGCCACCTCCGCCTCCCTCACGGTACTGGCCGAGGCCTCGGACCAGCGGGCCCCGGCTCCCAGCTCAGCGCTGCTCCTCCGCCCCTCTCACCTCCTGCCCGACGTCCAGGCTACCGAGCACCCTCCACCCCCGCCCACCTTCATGCCACTCAGCCGGAACCCGGGAGGCAATGCCAACTACCAGGTGTATGACAGTCTGGTGCTGAAGCGGCAACCGCAGGAGGGCCAAGCGCGGGCCAACTCGCTGCTACCTTCCACCTCGGCCTCCAGGCCCTCTCTGCATGGGAGCCAGACTGGGAAAATGAACTTACCAGCAGCAAATGGGGGCAGGGGCAGGGGGCGGCAGGGCATGGAGAGAGGAATAAAGAGCTCCAGAGTCCAGGAAACATTGGTGGTCTGTGGCTTGGAAGCGCCACTCCTTCTGCCAGCCTGGGTCCCTGCGCTTGGCTTCCTGCAATAAGAAGCCAGTGTCCCCTTCTTGGCCTGAGGGTCCCTTTGGTTTAGTGGCCACAGTTCTGCCAGCAGGCCCCTCCTGGTCCTATACCATGCACTAAGTACATCTGCAGCTGCAGACTCCAAACCCCTGGTCTCTGGGCACCTCCTCTGTGTCTCAGCTGTCCCTGTCCACAGAGAGCCTCATACAAGACGTTGCTTCCAAACTGGGAGGTTCCACATCTGGGCAGGTCCAGCTCCAGGCCCAGTGAAGGGCATGAAGAAGGCTGAGGCTCTGGACTCCAGCCAGGCCTTCAGCAGGCCTCTGAGGCCAAGGTCTTCCTAGTCTCAAGAGGGGCCAAGAGACGCAATGTGTCATTTGAACAAGTGAGTCAGCGGGCGGTGAGCGAATGAGTGACCGCTCGAGGGGATGTATGCCGGCCACCGGGCCCTGTTTGACTGTCCAGGCTCAGCTTACCTGACCCTGGTTACCAGGGAATGCCACTCTGGGCCCTCCTTTTCATCCCCCTCCCTCACTGTGACCTCACCACCTGCCCCATTATGACCCAGTCTGGCTCCCAGTTAAAACTGGAGGGCAGAGGGCCCAGGCAGTCCTGGGACCAACGGCCATGGGTGAGCGAAACTACTACCGAGCCGAGCCGTTCACTGGCCCCATCCCCAGGAAATGCCAGGAGCAAGGATACTCAATTCTTCTGATCCCGGTCAGCTTCATCTTGCTCAACGTGGGGATCAACATGGTGACTATGGTCAGGGCAGGATCTGTGCAGCGCGGTTGGGGGAGCCCTGGGGTCTTGAAGGGGCTGAGGTGGGAGGGCTGCTGGGGTGTGACAGGACAAGGGTTGGATTTCAGGGCTCACCCTGCTCCCGGCCTCCCCCCTCCCCTTCTTCCCTCAACTCTGGAGGCATCTGAAGAGATTCTTGCGGGCACTTTTCAATCGTATTTTCCACAAAGGTGAGTGGGCGCCGGCGTGGGTTCAGGAGATGTGGGCCTGTCCCCTTTCTTCTATCCCTGCCTTGATTCTCAGCCCCTCAGGAACCCAGGCCCTGACCCATCTCGCCTTTCCCCACAGACAAGCAAGCCAGCTGTGTAGGCACCCATCGCATGTGCATGCGCTGCTCCGTGGATCCCAAGAACCTGCGCTCAAGAGTTTCTTCCCACTTCTGCCATCGCCCAAGCTTCCTGCTCGGGCAGGTAAACCACCTTGACTACTGCCTGCAGCGGGGCTCGGCGGGGGCGGAGCCGGCGGCCCCCGCGCCGCGGGCGAGTAAAGGAGAAGGCGGGCGGAGCGGGAGGCAAAAAGCCTACAGCACCCGGTATTCCCAGGCGGTCTCCCATCCAAGTACTAACCAGGCCCGACCCTGCTTAGCTTCCGAGATCAGACGAGATCGGGCGCGTTCAGGGTGGTATGGCCGTAGACGGGGGCGGGGGCCGACGGCTGCCTCTTGAGGCCCAGTTTCGCTGGCGCTGGCGCCTTAACGCCAGCCTGGCGGCCGGCCCGCCCCGGCAGGGCCCCCTCGCCCGCCCAGGCAGGGGGAACGGAGGTCTCGGGTATCGGGCGGCGGCGGAGGGTTTGGCGACCACCTCCCAGCCCAGGGCGGCCGTGACCCAGCAAACCCTTCGGCGCTTGGCGCCCCGCCCAAGATCCCGCACGTCGCTCACAGGGACGTGGCCCCGGAGGCTTCAGGGCCCGGGGCCCGCGGTCCCTTGGGCATCGGTCCTGCCCGCCCACGCGGCGCTAGGCGCAGCCCGGCCGCAGCCCGAGCCGGCCCTCCTGCCCGACAGCAGCCGGCCCGAAGCCACCGGGAGCCACCATTGAGTCGCCACGGCCCCTCTGCCCCGGCAAGGCCACCCTTGCCCCCACACCCCCCGCCGAGCTCAGGACCCCGCCCCTGGTGGCCGGCAGGCCCGGGGAAGCGGCCCCTGCCCTCGATCCCGCTCCCGCACCCAACCGCGGTGACACGCCAGAGGGGCGGGGTGGTGGTGGGGCGGGGCTTTTGTCGGAGGGAGCTGTGGAGGGACACACAGGCACACAGGTGGCGGCGCCGGGGCTGGGCGCCGGTGGGGGCGGCCAGGTGCAGGTCGAGGGGCTCGCGGGCCGAAAGGACGGCCACTGGGCCCGCGGCGGAGTCTGGGTCCGGGCCAGCCACCCCGGGAGCGTCTGGGGTGCGGCTGCCTTCCAGGGCCGCCTTCTGGCCGCCTGGCCGGCCGGGCCGGCGGGGAACGCCCCCGCCGGCGCGCGCCGTGGTGGGAGGGGCCTGAGGAGGTGGGGCCTGCAGCGGGGCCCGGCGGGGGCGGAGCCGGCGGCCCCCGCCGCGGGCGAGTAAAGGAGAAGGCGGGCGGAGCGGGAGGCAAAAAGCCTACAGCACCCGGTATTCCCAGGCGGTCTCCCATCCAAGTACTAACCAGGCCCGACCCTGCTTAGCTTCCGAGATCAGACGAGATCGGGCGCGTTCAGGGTGGTATGGCCGTAGACGGGGGCGGGGGCCGACGGCTGCCTCTTGAGGCCCAGTTTCGCTGGCGCTGGCGCCTTAACGCCAGCCTGGCAGCCGGCCCGCCCCGACAGGGCCCCCTCGCCCGCCCAGGCAGGGGGAACGGAGGTCTCGGGTATCGGGCGGCGGCGGAGGGTTTGGCGACCACCTCCCAGCCCAGGGCGGCCGTGACCCAGCAAACCCTTCGGCGCTTGGCGCCCCGCCCAAGATCCCGCACGTCGCTCACAGGGACGTGGCCCCGGAGGCTTCAGGGCCCGGGGCCCGCGGTCCCTTGGGCATCGGCCCTGCCCGCCCACGCGGCGCTAGGCGCAGCCCGGCCGCAGCCCGGGCCGGCCCTCCTGCCCGACAGCAGCCGGCCCGAAGCCACCGGGAGCCACCATTGAGTCGCCACGGCCCCTCAGCCCCGGCAAGGCCACCCTTGCCCCCACACCCCCCGCCGAGCTCAGGACCCCGCCCCTGGTGGCCGGCAGGCCCGGGGAAGCGGCCCCTGCCCTCGATCCCGCTCCCGCACCCGGCCCCGGTGACACGCCACAGGGGCGGGGTGTGGGGGGGCTTTTGTCGGAGGGAGCTGTGGAGGGACACACCGGCACACAGGTGGCGGCGCCGGGGCTGGGCGCCGGTGGGGGCGGCCAGGTGCAGGTCGAGGGGCTCGCGGGCCGAAATGACGGCAACTGGGCCCATGGCGGAGTCTGGGTCTGGAGGGCTCTGAGCCTCCATCCGCTCTGGTGCCTCGGGTCTACCGGCCCGAAGCCTGGTAGCGCGACACCCCACCGGCCCACAGACGTAGCCTCCCCAGCTGTGCTCACAGCGAGTCCAACCGCAGCCTGCATCCCTCCACGGGACACTTGGATTACTCCCGCGATCCCCACGAGGTGCGGCACCCGCTGACCGAATGGGCTGAGATCCTGCCCTTGCGGCGCCCTGTGGCCACCTCCGCCTCCCTCACGGTACTGGCCGAGGCCTCGGACCAGCGGGCCCCGGCTCCCAGCTCAGCGCTGCTCCTCCGCCCCTCTCACCTCCTGCCCGACGTCCAGGCTACCGAGCACCCTCCACCCCCGCCCACCTTCATGCCACTCAGCCGGAACCCGGGAGGCAATGCCAACTACCAGGTGTATGACAGTCTGGTGCTGAAGCGGCAACCGCAGGAGGGCCAAGCGCGGGCCAACTCGCTGCTACCTTCCACCTCGGCCTCCAGGCCCTCTCTGCACGGGAGCCAGACTGGGAAAATGAACTTACCAGCAGCAAATGGGGGCAGGGGCAGGGGGCGGCAGGGCATGGAGACAGGAATAAAGAGCGCCAGAGTCCAGGAAACATTGGTGGTCTGTGGCTTGGAAGCGCCACTCCTTCTGCCAGCCTGGGTCCCTGCGCTTGGCTTCCTGCAATAAGAAGCCAGTGTCCCCTTCTTGGCCTGAGGGTCCCTTTGGTTTAGTGGCCACAGTTCTGCCAGCAGGCCCCTCCTGGTCCTATACCATGCACTAAGTACATCTGCAGCTGCAGACTCCAAACCCCTGGTCTCTGGGCACCTCCTCTGTGTCTCAGCTGTCCCTGTCCACAGAGAGCCTCATACAAGACGTTGCTTCCAAACTGGGAGATTCCACATCTGGGCAGGTCCAGCTCCAGGCCCAGTGAAGGGCATGAAGAAGGCTGAGGCTCTGGACTCCAGCCAGGCCTTCAGCAGGCCTCTGAGGCCGAGGTCTTCCTAGTCTCAAGAGGGGCCAAGAGACGCAATGTGTCATTTGAACAAGTGAGTCAGCGGGCGGTGAGCGAATGAATGACCGCTCGAGGGGATGTATGCCGGCCACCAGGCCCTGTTTGACTGTCCAGGCTCAGCTTACCTGACCCTGGTTACCAGGGAATGCCACTCTGGGCCCTCCTTTTCATCCCCCTCCCTCACTGTGACCTCACCACCTGCCCCATTATGACCCAGTCTGGCTCCCAGTTAAAACTGGAGGGCAGAGGGCCCAGGCAGTCCTGGGACCAACGGCCATGGGTGAGCGAAACTACTACCGAGCCGAGCCGTTCACTGGCCCCATCCCCAGGAAATGCCAGGAGCAAGGATACTCAATTCTTCTGATCCCGGTCAGCTTCATCTTGCTCAACGTGGGGATCAACATGGTGACTATGGTCAGGGCAGGATCTGTGCAGCGCGGTTTGGGGAGCCCTGGGGTCTTGAAGGGGCTGAGGTGGGAGGGCTGCTGGGGTGTGACAGGACAAGGGTTGGATTTCAGGGCTCACCCTGCTCCCGGCCTCCCCCCTCCCCTTCTTCCCTCAACTCTGGAGGCATCTGAAGAGATTCTTGCGGGCACTTTTCAATCGTATTTTCCACAAAGGTGAGTGGGCGCCGGCGTGGGTTCAGGAGATGTGGGCCTGTCCCCTTTCTTCTATCCCTGCCTTGATTCTCAGCCCCTCAGGAACCCAGGCCCTGACCCATCTCGCCTTTCCCCACAGACAAGCAAGCCAGCTGTGTAGGCACCCATCGCATGTGCATGCGCTGCTCCGTGGATCCCAAGAACCTGCGCTCAAGAGTTTCTTCCCACTTCTGCCATCGCCCAAGCTTCCTGCTCGGGCAGGTAAACCACCTTGACTACTGCCTGCAGCGGGGCTCGGCGGGGGCGGAGCCGGCGGCCCCCGCGCCGCGGGCGAGTAAAGGAGAAGGCGGGCGGAGCGGGAGGCAAAAAGCCTACAGCACCCGGTATTCCCAGGCGGTCTCCCATCCAAGTACTAACCAGGCCCGACCCTGCTTAGCTTCCGAGATCAGACGAGATCGGGCGCGTTCAGGGTGGTATGGCCGTAGACGGGGGCGGGGGCCGACGGCTGCCTCTTGAGGCCCAGTTTCGCTGGCGCTGGCGCCTTAACGCCAGCCTGGCGGCCGGCCCGCCCCGGCAGGGCCCCCTCGCCCGCCCAGGCAGGGGGAACGGAGGTCTCGGGTATCGGGCGGCGGCGGAGGGTTTGGCGACCACCTCCCAGCCCAGGGTGGCCGTGACCCAGCAAACCCTTCGGCGCTTGGCGCCCCGCCCAAGATCCCGCACGTCGCTCACAGGGACGTGGCCCCGGAGGCTTCAGGCCCCGGGGCCCGTGGTCCCTTGGGCATCGGTCCTGCCCGCCCACGCGGAGCTAGGCGCAGCCCGGCCGCAGCCCGGGCCGGCCCTCCTGCCTGACAGCAGCCGGCCCGAAGCCACCGGGAGCCACCATTGAGTCGCCACGGCCCCTCAGCCCCGGCAAGGCCACCCTTGCCCCCACACCCCCCGCCGAGCTCAGGACCCCGCCCCTGGTGGCCGGCAGGCCCGGGGAAGCGGCCCCTGCCCTCGATCCCGCTCCCGCACCCGGCCCCGGTGACACGCCACAGGGGCGGGGTGTGGGGGGGCTTTTGTCGGAGGGAGCTGTGGAGGGACACACCGGCACACAGGTGGCGGCGCCGGGGCTGGGCGCCGGTGGGGGCGGCCAGGTGCAGGTCGAGGGGCTCGCGGGCCGAAATGACGGCAACTGGGCCCATGGCGGAGTCTGGGTCTGGAGGGCTCTGAGCCTCCATCCGCTCTGGTGCCTCGGGTCTACCGGCCCGAAGCCTGGTAGCGCGACACCCCACCGGCCCACAGACGTAGCCTCCCCAGCTGTGCTCACAGCGAGTCCAACCGCAGCCTGCATCCCTCCACGGGACACTTGGATTACTCCCGCGATCCCCACGAGGTGCGGCACCCGCTGGCCGAATGGGCTGAGATCCTGCCCTTGCGGCGCCCTGTGGCCACCTCCGCCTCCCTCACGGTACTGGCCGAGGCCTCGGACCAGCGGGCCCCGGCTCCCAGCTCAGCGCTGCTCCTCCGCCCCTCTCACCTCCTGCCCGACGTCCAGGCTACCGAGCACCCTCCACCCCCGCCCACCTTCATGCCACTCAGCCGGAACCCGGGAGGCAATGCCAACTACCAGGTGTATCACAGTCTGGTGCTGAAGCGGCAACCGCAGGAGGGCCAAGCGCGGGCCAACTCGCTGCTACCTTCCACCTCGGCCTCCAGGCCCTCTCTGCACGGGAGCCAGACTGGGAAAATGAACTTACCAGCAGCAAATGGGGGCAGGGGCAGGGGGCGGCAGGGCATGGAGAGAGGAATAAAGAGCGCCAGAGTCCAGGAAACATTGGTGGTCTGTGGCTTGGAAGCGCCACTCCTTCTGCCAGCCTGGGTCCCTGCGCTTGGCTTCCTGCAATAAGAAGCCAGTGTCCCCTTCTTGGCCTGAGGGTCCCTTTGGTTTAGTGGCCACAGTTCTGCCAGCAGGCCCCTCCTGGTCCTATACCATGCACTAAGTACATCTGCAGCTGCAGACTCCAAACCCCTGGTCTCTGGGCACCTCCTCTGTGTCTCAGCTGTCCCTGTCCACAGAGAGCCTCATACAAGACGTTGCTTCCAAACTGGGAGATTCCACATCTGGGCAGGTCCAGCTCCAGGCCCAGTGAAGGGCATGAAGAAGGCTGAGGCTCTGGACTCCAGCCAGGCCTTCAGCAGGCCTCTGAGGCCGAGGTCTTCCTAGTCTCAAGAGGGGCCAAGAGACGCAATGTGTCATTTGAACAAGTGAGTCAGCGGGCGGTGAGCGAATGAATGACCGCTCGAGGGGATGTATGCCGGCCACCAGGCCCTGTTTGACTGTCCAGGCTCAGCTTACCTGACCCTGGTTACCAGGGAATGCCACTCTGGGCCCTCCTTTTCATCCCCCTCCCTCACTGTGACCTCACCACCTGCCCCATTATGACCCAGTCTGGCTCCCAGTTAAAACTGGAGGGCAGAGGGCCCAGGCAGTCCTGGGACCAACGGCCATGGGTGAGCGAAACTACTACCGAGCCGAGCCGTTCACTGGCCCCATCCCCAGGAAATGCCAGGAGCAAGGATACTCAATTCTTCTGATCCCGGTCAGCTTCATCTTGCTCAACGTGGGGATCAACATGGTGACTATGGTCAGGGCAGGATCTGTGCAGCGCGGTTGGGGGAGCCCTGGGGTCTTGAAGGGGCTGAGGTGGGAGGGCTGCTGGGGTGTGACAGGACAAGGGTTGGATTTCAGGGCTCACCCTGCTCCCGGCCTCCCCCCTCCCCTTCTTCCCTCAACTCTGGAGGCATCTGAAGAGATTCTTGCGGGCACTTTTCAATCGTATTTTCCACAAAGGTGAGTGGGCGCCGGCGTGGGTTCAGGGGATGTGGGCCTGTCCCCTTTCTTCTATCCCTGCCTTGATTCTCAGCCCCTCAGGAACCCAGGCCCTGACCCATCTCGCCTTTCCCCACAGACAAGCAAGCCAGCTGTGTAGGCACCCATCGCATGTGCATGCGCTGCTCCGTGGATCCCAAGAACCTGCGCTCAAGAGTTTCTTCCCACTTCTGCCATCGCCCAAACTTCCTGCTCGGGCAGGTAAACCACCTTGACTACTGCCTGCAGCGGGGCTCGGCGGGGGCGGAGCCGGCGGCCCCCCCGCCGCGGGCGAGTAAAGGAGAAGGCGGGCGGAGCGGGAGGCAAAAAGCCTACAGCACCCGGTATTCCCAGGCGGTCTCCCATCCAAGTACTAACCAGGCCCGACCCTGCTTAGCTTCCGAGATCAGACGAGATCGGGCGCGTTCAGGGTGGTATGGCCGTAGACGGGGGCGGGGGCCGACGGCTGCCTCTTGAGGCCCAGTTTCGCTGGCGCTGGCGCCTTAACGCCAGCCTGGCGGCCGGCCCGCCCCGGCAGGGCCCCCTCGCCCGCCCAGGCAGGGGGAACGGAGGTCTCGGGTATCGGGCGGCGGCGGAGGGTTTGGCGACCACCTCCCAGCCCAGGGTGGCCGTGACCCAGCAAACCCTTCGGCGCTTGGCGCCCCGCCCAAGATCCCGCACGTCGCTCACAGGGACGTGGCCCCGGAGGCTTCAGGCCCCGGCGCCCGTGGTCCCTTGGGCATCGGTCCTGCCCGCCCACGCGGAGCTAGGCGCAGCCCGGCCGCAGCCCGGGCCGGCCCTCCTGCCTGACAGCAGCCGGCCCGAAGCCACCGGGAGCCACCATTGAGTCGCCACGGCCCCTCAGCCCCGGCAAGGCCACCCTTGCCCCCACACCCCCCGCCGAGCTCAGGACCCCGCCCCTGGTGGCCGGCAGGCCCGGGGAAGCGGCCCCTGCCCTCGATCCCGCTCCAGCACCCAACCGCGGTGACACGCCAGAGGGGCGGGGTGGTGGTGGGGCGGGGCTTTTGTCGGAGGGAGCTGTGGAGGGACACACCGGCACACAGATGGCGGCGCCGGGGCTAGGCGCCGGTGGGGGCGGCCAGGTGCAGGTCGAGGGGCTCGCGGGCCGAAAGGACGGCCACTGGGCCCGCGGCGGAGTCTGGGTCTGGGCCAGCCACCCCGGGAGCGTCTGGGGTGCGGCTGCCTTCCAGGGCCGCCTTCTGGCCGCCTGGCCGGCCGGGCCGGCGGGGAGCGCCCCCGCCGGCGCGCGCCGTGGTGGGAGGGGCCTGAGGAGGTGGGTCCTGCAGCGGGGCCCGGCGGGGGCGGAGCCGGCGGCCCCCGCCGCGGGCGAGTAAAGGAGAAGGCGGGCGGAGCGGGAGGCAAAAAGCCTACAGCACCCGGTATTCCCAGGCGGTCTCCCATCCAAGTACTAACCAGGCCCGACCCTGCTTAGCTTCCGAGATCAGACGAGATCGGGCGCGTTCAGGGTGGTATGGCCGTAGACGGGGGCGGGGGGCCGCGGGCGGCCTCTTGAGGCCCAGTTTCGCTGGCGCTGGCGCCTTAACGCCAGCCTGGCGGCCGGCCCGCCCCGGCAGGGCCCCCTCGCCCGCCCAGGCAGGGGGAACGGAGGTCTCGGGTATCGGGCGGCGGCGGAGGGTTTGGCGACCACCTCCCAGCCCAGGGCGGCCGTGACCCAGCAAACCCTTCGGCGCTTGGCGCCCCGCCCAAGATCCCGCACGTCGCTCACAGGGACGTGGCCCCGGAGGCTTCAGGGCCCGGGGCCCGCGGTCCCTTGGGCATCGGTCCTGCCCGCCCACGCGGCGCTAGGCGCAGCCCGGCCGCAGCCCGGGCCGGCCCTCCTGCCCGACAGCAGCCGGCCCGAAGCCACCGGGAGCCACCATTGAGTCGCCACGGCCCCTCTGCCCCGGCAAGGCCACCCTTGCCCCCACACCCCCCGCCGAGCTCAGGACCCCGCCCCTGGTGGCCGGCAGGCCCGGGGAAGCGGCCCCTGCCCTCGATCCCGCTCCCGCACCCAACCGCGGTGACACGCCAGAGGGGCGGGGTGGTGGTGGGGCGGGGCTTTTGTCGGAGGGAGCTGTGGAGGGACACACAGGCACACAGGTGGCGGCGCCGGGGCTGGGCGCCGGTGGGGGCGGCCAGGTGCAGGTCGAGGGGCTCGCGGGCCAAAAGGACAGCAACTGGGCCCATGGCGGAGTCTGGGTCTGGAGGGCTCTGAGCCTCCATCCGCTCTGGTGCCTCGGGTCTACCGGCCCGACGCCTGGTAGCGCGACACCCCACCGGCCCACAGACGTAGCCTCCCCAGCTGTGCTCACAGCGAGTCCAACCGCAGCCTGCATCCCTCCACGGGACACTTGGATTACTCCCGCGATCCCCACGAGGTGCGGCACCCGCTGGCCGAATGGGCTGAGATCCTGCCCTTGCGGCGCCCTGTGGCCACCTCCGCCTCCCTCACGGTACTGGCCGAGGCCTCGGACCAGCGGGCCCCGGCTCCCAGCTCAGCGCTGCTCCTCCGCCCCTCTCACCTCCTGCCCGACGTCCAGGCTACCGAGCACCCTCCACCCCCGCCCACCTTCATGCCACTCAGCCGGAACCCGGGAGGCAATGCCAACTACCAGGTGTGTATGACAGTCTGGTGCTGAAGCGGCAACCGCAGGAGGGCCAAGCGCGGGCCAACTCGCTGCTACCTTCCACCTCGGCCTCCAGGCCCTCTCTGCACGGGAGCCAGACTGGGAAAATGAACTTACCAGCAGCAAATGGGGGCAGGGGCAGGGGGCGGCAGGGCATGGAGAGAGGAATAAAGAGCTCCAGAGTCCAGGAAACATTGGTGGTCTGTGGCTTGGAAGCGCCACTCCTTCTGCCAGCCTGGGTCCCTGCGCTTGGCTTCCTGCAATAAGAAGCCAGTGTCCCCTTCTTGGCCTGAGGGTCCCTTTGGTTTAGTGGCCACAGTTCTGCCAGCAGGCCCCTCCTGGTCCTATACCATGCACTAAGTACATCTGCAGCTGCAGACTCCAAACCCCTGGTCTCTGGGCACCTCCTCTGTGTCTCAGCTGTCCCTGTCCACAGAGAGCCTCATACAAGACGTTGCTTCCAAACTGGGAGGTTCCACATCTGGGCAGGTCCAGCTCCAGGCCCAGTGAAGGGCATGAAGAAGGCTGAGGCTCTGGACTCCAGCCAGGCCTTCAGCAGGCCTCTGAGGCCAAGGTCTTCCTAGTCTCAAGAGGGGCCAAGAGACGCAATGTGTCATTTGAACAAGTGAGTCAGCGGGCAGTGAGCGAATGAGTGACCGCTCGAGGGGATGTATGCCGGCCACCGGGCCCTGTTTGACTGTCCAGGCTCAGCTTACCTGACCCTGGTTACCAGGGAATGCCACTCTGGGCCCTCCTTTTCATCCCCCTCCCTCACTGTGACCTCACCACCTGCCCCATTATGACCCAGTCTGGCTCCCAGTTAAAACTGGAGGGCAGAGGGCCCAGGCAGTCCTGGGACCAACGGCCATGGGTGAGCGAAACTACTACCGAGCCGAGCCGTTCACTGGCCCCATCCCCAGGAAATGCCAGGAGCAAGGATACTCAATTCTTCTGATCCCGGTCAGCTTCATCTTGCTCAACGTGGGGATCAACATGGTGACTATGGTCAGGGCAGGATCTGTGCAGCGCGGTTGGGGGAGCCCTGGGGTCTTGAAGGGGCTGAGGTGGGAGGGCTGCTGGGGTGTGACAGGACAAGGGTTGGATTTCAGGGCTCACCCTGCTCCCGGCCTCCCCCCTCCCCTTCTTCCCTCAACTCTGGAGGCATCTGAAGAGATTCTTGCGGGCACTTTTCAATCGTATTTTCCACAAAGGTGAGTGGGCGCCGGCGTGGGTTCAGGGGATGTGGGCCTGTCCCCTTTCTTCTATCCCTGCCTTGATTCTCAGCCCCTCAGGAACCCAGGCCCTGACCCATCTCGCCTTTCCCCACAGACAAGCAAGCCAGCTGTGTAGGCACCCATGGCATGTGCATGCGCTGCTCCGTGGATCCCAAGAACCTGTGCTCAAGAGTTTCTTCCCACTTCTGCCGTCGCCCAAGCTTCCTGCTCGGGCAGGTAAACCACCTTGACTACTGCCTGCAGCGGGGCTCGGCGGGGGCGGAGCCGGCGGCCCCCCCGCCGCGGGCGAGTAAAGGAGAAGGCGGGCGGAGGGGGAGGCAAAAAGCCTACAGCACCCGGTATTCCCAGGCGGTCTCCCATCCAAGTACTAACCAGGCCCGACCCTGCTTAGCTTCCGAGATCAGACGAGATCGGGCGCGTTCAGGGTGGTATGGCCGTAGACGGGGGCGGGGGCCGACGGCTGCCTCTTGAGGCCCAGTTTCGCTGGCGCTGGCGCCTTAACGCCAGCCTGGCGGCCGGCCCGCCCCGGCAGGGCCCCCTCGCCCGCCCAGGCAGGGGGAACGGAGGTCTCGGGTATCGGGCGGCGGCGGAGGGTTTGGCGACCACCTCCCAGCCCAGGGCGGCCGTGACCCAGCAAACCCTTCGGCGCTTGGCGCCCCGCCCAAGATCCCGCACGTCGCTCACAGGGACGTGGCCCCGGAGGCTTCAGGCCCCGGCGCCCGTGGTCCCTTGGGCATCGGTCCTGCCCGCCCACGCGGAGCTAGGCGCAGCCCGGCCGCAGCCCGGGCCGGCCCTCCTGACTGACAGCAGCCGGCCCGAAGCCACCGGGAGCCACCATTGAGTCGCCACGGCCCCTCAGCCCCGGCAAGGCCACCCTTGCCCCCACACCCCCCGCCGAGCTCAGGACCCCGCCCCTGGTGGCCGGCAGGCCCGGGGAAGCGGCCCCTGCCCTCGATCCCGCTCCAGCACCCAACCGCGGTGACACGCCAGAGGGGCGGGGTGGTGGTGGGGCGGGGCTTTTGTCGGAGGGAGCTGTGGAGGGACACACCGGCACACAGATGGCGGCGCCGGGGCTAGGCGCCGGTGGGGGCGGCCAGGTGCAGGTCGAGGGGCTCGCGGGCCGAAAGGACGGCCACTGGGCCCGCGGCGGAGTCTGGGTCTGGGCCAGCCACCCCGGGAGCGTCTGGGGTGCGGCTGCCTTCCAGGGCCGCCTTCTGGCCGCCTGGCCGGCCGGGCCGGCGGGGAGCGCCCCCGCCGGCGCGCGCCGTGGTGGGAGGGGCCTGAGGAGGTGGGTCCTGCAGCGGGGCCCGGCGGGGGCGGAGCCGGCGGCCCCCGCCGCGGGCGAGTAAAGGAGAAGGCGGGCGGAGCGGGAGGCAAAAAGCCTACAGCACCCGGTATTCCCAGGCGGTCTCCCATCCAAGTACTAACCAGGCCCGACCCTGCTTAGCTTCCGAGATCAGACGAGATCGGGCGCGTTCAGGGTGGTATGGCCGTAGACGGGGGCGGGGGGCCGCGGGCGGCCTCTTGAGGCCCAGTTTCGCTGGCGCTGGCGCCTTAACGCCAGCCTGGCGGCCGGCCCGCCCCGGCAGGGCCCCCTCGCCCGCCCAGGCAGGGGGAACGGAGGTCTCGGGTATCGGGCGGCGGCGGAGGGTTTGGCGACCACCTCCCAGCCCAGGGCGGCCGTGACCCAGCAAACCCTTCGGCGCTTGGCGCCCCGCCCAAGATCCCGCACGTCGCTCACAGGGACGTGGCCCCGGAGGCTTCAGGGCCCGGGGCCCGCGGTCCCTTGGGCATCGGTCCTGCCCGCCCACGCGGCGCTAGGCGCAGCCCGGCCGCAGCCCGGGCCGGCCCTCCTGCCCGACAGCAGCCGGCCCGAAGCCACCGGGAGCCACCATTGAGTCGCCACGGCCCCTCTGCCCCGGCAAGGCCACCCTTGCCCCCACACCCCCCGCCGAGCTCAGGACCCCGCCCCTGGTGGCCGGCAGGCCCGGGGAAGCGGCCCCTGCCCTCGATCCCGCTCCCGCACCCAACCGCGGTGACACGCCAGAGGGGCGGGGTGGTGGTGGGGCGGGGCTTTTGTCGGAGGGAGCTGTGGAGGGACACACAGGCACACAGGTGGCGGCGCCGGGGCTGGGCGCCGGTGGGGGCGGCCAGGTGCAGGTCGAGGGGCTCGCGGGCCAAAAGGACAGCAACTGGGCCCATGGCGGAGTCTGGGTCTGGAGGGCTCTGAGCCTCCATCCGCTCTGGTGCCTCGGGTCTACCGGCCCGACGCCTGGTAGCGCGACACCCCACCGGCCCACAGACGTAGCCTCCCCAGCTGTGCTCACAGCGAGTCCAACCGCAGCCTGCATCCCTCCACGGGACACTTGGATTACTCCCGCGATCCCCACGAGGTGCGGCACCCGCTGGCCGAATGGGCTGAGATCCTGCCCTTGCGGCGCCCTGTGGCCACCTCCGCCTCCCTCACGGTACTGGCCGAGGCCTCGGACCAGCGGGCCCCGGCTCCCAGCTCAGCGCTGCTCCTCCGCCCCTCTCACCTCCTGCCCGACGTCCAGGCTACCGAGCACCCTCCACCCCCGCCCACCTTCATGCCACTCAGCCGGAACCCGGGAGGCAATGCCAACTACCAGGTGTATGACAGTCTGGTGCTGAAGCGGCAACCGCAGGAGGGCCAAGCGCGGGCCAACTCGCTGCTACCTTCCACCTCGGCCTCCAGGCCCTCTCTGCACGGGAGCCAGACTGGGAAAATGAACTTACCAGCAGCAAATGGGGGCAGGGGCAGGGGGCGGCAGGGCATGGAGAGAGGAATAAAGAGCTCCAGAGTCCAGGAAACATTGGTGGTCTGTGGCTTGGAAGCGCCACTCCTTCTGCCAGCCTGGGTCCCTGCGCTTGGCTTCCTGCAATAAGAAGCCAGTGTCCCCTTCTTGGCCTGAGGGTCCCTTTGGTTTAGTGGCCACAGTTCTGCCAGCAGGCCCCTCCTGGTCCTATACCATGCACTAAGTACATCTGCAGCTGCAGACTCCAAACCCCTGGTCTCTGGGCACCTCCTCTGTGTCTCAGCTGTCCCTGTCCACAGAGAGCCTCATACAAGACGTTGCTTCCAAACTGGGAGGTTCCACATCTGGGCAGGTCCAGCTCCAGGCCCAGTGAAGGGCATGAAGAAGGCTGAGGCTCTGGACTCCAGCCAGGCCTTCAGCAGGCCTCTGAGGCCAAGGTCTTCCTAGTCTCAAGAGGGGCCAAGAGACGCAATGTGTCATTTGAACAAGTGAGTCAGCGGGCGGTGAGCGAATGAGTGACCGCTCGAGGGGATGTATGCCGGCCACCGGGCCCTGTTTGACTGTCCAGGCTCAGCTTACCTGACCCTGGTTACCAGGGAATGCCACTCTGGGCCCTCCTTTTCATCCCCCTCCCTCACTGTGACCTCACCACCTGCCCCATTATGACCCAGTCTGGCTCCCAGTTAAAACTGGAGGGCAGAGGGCCCAGGCAGTCCTGGGACCAACGGCCATGGGTGAGCGAAACTACTACCGAGCCGAGCCGTTCACTGGCCCCATCCCCAGGAAATGCCAGGAGCAAGGATACTCAATTCTTCTGATCCCGGTCAGCTTCATCTTGCTCAACGTGGGGATCAACATGGTGACTATGGTCAGGGCAGGATCTGTGCAGCGCGGTTGGGGGAGCCCTGGGGTCTTGAAGGGGCTGAGGTGGGAGGGCTGCTGGGGTGTGACAGGACAAGGGTTGGATTTCAGGGCTCACCCTGCTCCCGGCCTCCCCCCTCCCCTTCTTCCCTCAACTCTGGAGGCATCTGAAGAGATTCTTGCGGGCACTTTTCAATCGTATTTTCCACAAAGGTGAGTGGGCGCCGGCGTGGGTTCAGGGGATGTGGGCCTGTCCCCTTTCTTCTATCCCTGCCTTGATTCTCAGCCCCTCAGGAACCCAGGCCCTGACCCATCTCGCCTTTCCCCACAGACAAGCAAGCCAGCTGTGTAGGCACCCATGGCATGTGCATGCGCTGCTCCGTGGATCCCAAGAACCTGTGCTCAAGAGTTTCTTCCCACTTCTGCCGTCGCCCAAGCTTCCTGCTCGGGCAGGTAAACCACCTTGACTACTGCCTGCAGCGGGGCTCGGCGGGGGCGGAGCCGGCGGCCCCCCCGCCGCGGGCGAGTAAAGGAGAAGGCGGGCGGAGCGGGAGGCAAAAAGCCTACAGCACCCGGTATTCCCAGGCGGTCTCCCATCCAAGTACTAACCAGGCCCGACCCTGCTTAGCTTCCGAGATCAGACGAGATCGGGCGCGTTCAGGGTGGTATGGCCGTAGACGGGGGCGGGGGCCGACGGCTGCCTCTTGAGGCCCAGTTTCGCTGGCGCTGGCGCCTTAACGCCAGCCTGGCGGCCGGCCCGCCCCGGCAGGGCCCCCTCGCCCGCCCAGGCAGGGGGAACGGAGGTCTCGGGTATCGGGCGGCGGCGGAGGGTTTGGCGACCACCTCCCAGCCCAGGGCGGCCGTGACCCAGCAAACCCTTCGGCGCTTGGCGCCCCGCCCAAGATCCCGCACGTCGCTCACAGGGACGTGGCCCCGGAGGCTTCAAGCCCCGGCGCCCGTGGTCCCTTGGGCATCGGTCCTGCCCGCCCACGCGGAGCTAGGCGCAGCCCGGCCGCAGCCCGGGCCGGCCCTCCTGCCTGACAGCAGCCGGCCCGAAGCCACCGGGAGCCACCATTGAGTCGCCACGGCCCCTCAGCCCCGGCAAGGCCACCCTTGCCCCCACACCCCCCGCCGAGCTCAGGACCCCGCCCCTGGTGGCCGGCAGGCCCGGGGAAGCGGCCCCTGCCCTCGATCCCGCTCCAGCACCCAACCGCGGTGACACGCCAGAGGGGCGGGGTGGTGGTGGGGCGGGGCTTTTGTCGGAGGGAGCTGTGGAGGGACACACCGGCACACAGATGGCGGCGCCGGGGCTAGGCGCCGGTGGGGGCGGCCAGGTGCAGGTCGAGGGGCTCGCGGGCCGAAAGGACGGCCACTGGGCCCGCGGCGGAGTCTGGGTCTGGGCCAGCCACCCCGGGAGCGTCTGGGGTGCGGCTGCCTTCCAGGGCCGCCTTCTGGCCGCCTGGCCGGCCGGGCCGGCGGGGAGCGCCCCCGCCGGCGCGCGCCGTGGTGGGAGGGGCCTGAGGAGGTGGGTCCTGCAGCGGGGCCCGGCGGGGGCGGAGCCGGCGGCCCCCGCCGCGGGCGAGTAAAGGAGAAGGCGGGCGGAGCGGGAGGCAAAAAGCCTACAGCACCCGGTATTCCCAGGCGGTCTCCCATCCAAGTACTAACCAGGCCCGACCCTGCTTAGCTTCCGAGATCAGACGAGATCGGGCGCGTTCAGGGTGGTATGGCCGTAGACGGGGGCGGGGGGCCGCGGGCGGCCTCTTGAGGCCCGGTTTCGCTGGCGCTGGCGCCTTAACGCCAGCCTGGCGGCCGGCCCGCCCCGGCAGGGCCCCCTCGCCCGCCCAGGAAGGGGGAACGGAGGTCTCGGGTATCGGGCGGCGGCGGAGGGTTTGGCGACCACCTCCCAGCCCAGGGCGGCCGTGACCCAGCAAACCCTTCGGCGCTTGGCGCCCCGCCCAAGATCCCGCACGTCGCTCACAGGGACGTGGCCCCGGAGGCTTCAGGGCCCGGGGCCCGCGGTCCCTTGGGCATCGGTCCTGCCCGCCCACGCGGCGCTAGGCGCAGCCCGGCCGCAGCCCGGGCCGGCCCTCCTGCCCGACAGCAGCCGGCCCGAAGCCACCGGGAGCCACCATTGAGTCGCCACGGCCCCTCTGCCCCGGCAAGGCCACCCTTGCCCCCACACCCCCCGCCGAGCTCAGGACCCCGCCCCTGGTGGCCGGCAGGCCCGGGGAAGCGGCCCCTGCCCTCGATCCCGCTCCCGCACCCAACCGCGGTGACACGCCAGAGGGGCGGGGTGGTGGTGGGGCGGGGCTTTTGTCGGAGGGAGCTGTGGAGGGACACACAGGCACACAGGTGGCGGCGCCGGGGCTGGGCGCCGGTGGGGGCGGCCAGGTGCAGGTCGAGGGGCTCGCGGGCCAAAAGGACAGCAACTGGGCCCATGGCGGAGTCTGGGTCTGGAGGGCTCTGAGCCTCCATCCGCTCTGGTGCCTCGGGTCTACCGGCCCGACGCCTGGTAGCGCGACACCCCACCGGCCCACAGACGTAGCCTCCCCAGCTGTGCTCACAGCGAGTCCAACCGCAGCCTGCATCCCTCCACGGGACACTTGGATTACTCCCGCGATCCCCACGAGGTGCGGCACCCGCTGGCCGAATGGGCTGAGATCCTGCCCTTGCGGCGCCCTGTGGCCACCTCCGCCTCCCTCACGGTACTGGCCGAGGCCTCGGACCAGCGGGCCCCGGCTCCCAGCTCAGCGCTGCTCCTCCGCCCCTCTCACCTCCTGCCCGACGTCCAGGCTACCGAGCACCCTCCACCCCCGCCCACCTTCATGCCACTCAGCCGGAACCCGGGAGGCAATGCCAACTACCAGGTGTGTATGACAGTCTGGTGCTGAAGCGGCAACCGCAGGAGGGCCAAGCGCGGGCCAACTCGCTGCTACCTTCCACCTCGGCCTCCAGGCCCTCTCTGCACGGGAGCCAGACTGGGAAAATGAACTTACCAGCAGCAAATGGGGGCAGGGGCAGGGGGCGGCAGGGCATGGAGAGAGGAATAAAGAGCTCCAGAGTCCAGGAAACATTGGTGGTCTGTGGCTTGGAAGCGCCACTCCTTCTGCCAGCCTGGGTCCCTGCGCTTGGCTTCCTGCAATAAGAAGCCAGTGTCCCCTTCTTGGCCTGAGGGTCCCTTTGGTTTAGTGGCCACAGTTCTGCCAGCAGGCCCCTCCTGGTCCTATACCATGCACTAAGTACATCTGCAGCTGCAGACTCCAAACCCCTGGTCTCTGGGCACCTCCTCTGTGTCTCAGCTGTCCCTGTCCACAGAGAGCCTCATACAAGACGTTGCTTCCAAACTGGGAGGTTCCACATCTGGGCAGGTCCAGCTCCAGGCCCAGTGAAGGGCATGAAGAAGGCTGAGGCTCTGGACTCCAGCCAGGCCTTCAGCAGGCCTCTGAGGCCAAGGTCTTCCTAGTCTCAAGAGGGGCCAAGAGACGCAATGTGTCATTTGAACAAGTGAGTCAGCGGGCGGTGAGCGAATGAGTGACCGCTCGAGGGGATGTATGCCGGCCACCGGGCCCTGTTTGACTGTCCAGGCTCAGCTTACCTGACCCTGGTTACCAGGGAATGCCACTCTGGGCCCTCCTTTTCATCCCCCTCCCTCACTGTGACCTCACCACCTGCCCCATTATGACCCAGTCTGGCTCCCAGTTAAAACTGGAGGGCAGAGGGCCCAGGCAGTCCTGGGACCAACGGCCATGGGTGAGCGAAACTACTACCGAGCCGAGCCGTTCACTGGCCCCATCCCCAGGAAATGCCAGGAGCAAGGATACTCAATTCTTCTGATCCCGGTCAGCTTCATCTTGCTCAACGTGGGGATCAACATGGTGACTATGGTCAGGGCAGGATCTGTGCAGCGCGGTTGGGGGAGCCCTGGGGTCTTGAAGGGGCTGAGGTGGGAGGGCTGCTGGGGTGTGACAGGACAAGGGTTGGATTTCAGGGCTCACCCTGCTCCCGGCCTCCCCCCTCCCCTTCTTCCCTCAACTCTGGAGGCATCTGAAGAGATTCTTGCGGGCACTTTTCAATCGTATTTTCCACAAAGGTGAGTGGGCGCCGGCGTGGGTTCAGGGGATGTGGGCCTGTCCCCTTTCTTCTATCCCTGCCTTGATTCTCAGCCCCTCAGGAACCCAGGCCCTGACCCATCTCGCCTTTCCCCACAGACAAGCAAGCCAGCTGTGTAGGCACCCATGGCATGTGCATGCGCTGCTCCGTGGATCCCAAGAACCTGTGCTCAAGAGTTTCTTCCCACTTCTGCCGTCGCCCAAGCTTCCTGCTCGGGCAGGTAAACCACCTTGACTACTGCCTGCAGCGGGGCTCGGCGGGGGCGGAGCCGGCGGCCCCCCCGCCGCGGGCGAGTAAAGGAGAAGGCGGGCGGAGCGGGAGGCAAAAAGCCTACAGCACCCGGTATTCCCAGGCGGTCTCCCATCCAAGTACTAACCAGGCCCGACCCTGCTTAGCTTCCGAGATCAGACGAGATCGGGCGCGTTCAGGGTGGTATGGCCGTAGACGGGGGCGGGGGCCGACGGCTGCCTCTTGAGGCCCAGTTTCGCTGGCGCTGGCGCCTTAACGCCAGCCTGGCGGCCGGCCCGCCCCGGCAGGGCCCCCTCGCCCGCCCAGGCAGGGGGAACGGAGGTCTCGGGTATCGGGCGGCGGCGGAGGGTTTGGCGACCACCTCCCAGCCCAGGGCGGCCGTGACCCAGCAAACCCTTCGGCGCTTGGCGCCCCGCCCAAGATCCCGCACGTCGCTCACAGGGACGTGGCCCCGGAGGCTTCAGGGCCCGGGGCCCGCGGTCCCTTGGGCATCGGTCCTGCCCGCCCACGCGGCGCTAGGCGCAGCCCGGCCGCAGCCCGAGCCGGCCCTCCTGCCCGACAGCAGCCGGCCCGAAGCCACCGGGAGCCACCATTGAGTCGCCACGGCCCCTCTGCCCCGGCAAGGCCACCCTTGCCCCCACACCCCCCGCCGAGCTCAGGACCCCGCCCCTGGTGGCCGGCAGGCCCGGGGAAGCGGCCCCTGCCCTCGATCCCGCTCCCGCACCCAACCGCGGTGACACGCCAGAGGGGCGGGGTGGTGGTGGGGCGGGGCTTTTGTCGGAGGGAGCTGTGGAGGGACACACAGGCACACAGGTGGCGGCGCCGGGGCTGGGCGCCGGTGGGGGCGGCCAGATGCAGGTCGAGGGGCTCGCGGGCCGAAAGGACGGCCACTGGGCCCGCGGCGGAGTCTGGGTCCGGGCCAGCCACCCCGGGAGCGTCTGGGGTGCGGCTGCCTTCCAGGGCCGCCTTCTGGCCGCCTGGCCGGCCGGGCCGGCGGGGAGCGCCCCCGCCGGCGCGCGCCGTGGTGGGAGGGGCCTGAGGAGGTGGGGCCTGCAGCGGGGCCCGGCGGGGGCGGAGCCGGCGGCCCCCGCCGCGGGCGAGTAAAGGAGAAGGCGGGCGGAGCGGGAGGCAAAAAGCCTACAGCACCCGGTATTCCCAGGCGGTCTCCCATCCAAGTACTAACCAGGCCCGACCCTGCTTAGCTTCCGAGATCAGACGAGATCGGGCGCGTTCAGGGTGGTATGGCCGTAGACGGGGGCGGGGGCCGACGGCTGCCTCTTGAGGCCCAGTTTCGCTGGCGCTGGCGCCTTAACGCCAGCCTGGCAGCCGGCCCGCCCCGACAGGGCCCCCTCGCCCGCCCAGGCAGGGGGAACGGAGGTCTCGGGTATCGGGCGGCGGCGGAGGGTTTGGCGACCACCTCCCAGCCCAGGGCGGCCGTGACCCAGCAAACCCTTCGGCGCTTGGCGCCCCGCCCAAGATCCCGCACGTCGCTCACAGGGACGTGGCCCCGGAGGCTTCAGGGCCCGGGGCCCGCGGTCCCTTGGGCATCGGCCCTGCCCGCCCACGCGGCGCTAGGCGCAGCCCGGCCGCAGCCCGGGCCGGCCCTCCTGCCCGACAGCAGCCGGCCCGAAGCCACCGGGAGCCACCATTGAGTCGCCACGGCCCCTCAGCCCCGGCAAGGCCACCCTTGCCCCCACACCCCCCGCCGAGCTCAGGACCCCGCCCCTGGTGGCCGGCAGGCCCGGGGAAGCGGCCCCTGCCCTCGATCCCGCTCCCGCACCCGGCCCCGGTGACACGCCACAGGGGCGGGGTGTGGGGGGGCTTTTGTCGGAGGGAGCTGTGGAGGGACACACCGGCACACAGGTGGCGGCGCCGGGGCTGGGCGCCGGTGGGGGCGGCCAGGTGCAGGTCGAGGGGCTCGCGGGCCGAAATGACGGCAACTGGGCCCATGGCGGAGTCTGGGTCTGGAGGGCTCTGAGCCTCCATCCGCTCTGGTGCCTCGGGTCTACCGGCCCGAAGCCTGGTAGCGCGACACCCCACCGGCCCACAGACGTAGCCTCCCCAGCTGTGCTCACAGCGAGTCCAACCGCAGCCTGCATCCCTCCACGGGACACTTGGATTACTCCCGCGATCCCCACGAGGTGCGGCACCCGCTGACCGAATGGGCTGAGATCCTGCCCTTGCGGCGCCCTGTGGCCACCTCCGCCTCCCTCACGGTACTGGCCGAGGCCTCGGACCAGCGGGCCCCGGCTCCCAGCTCAGCGCTGCTCCTCCGCCCCTCTCACCTCCTGCCCGACGTCCAGGCTACCGAGCACCCTCCACCCCCGCCCACCTTCATGCCACTCAGCCGGAACCCGGGAGGCAATGCCAACTACCAGGTGTATGACAGTCTGGTGCTGAAGCGGCAACCGCAGGAGGGCCAAGCGCGGGCCAACTCGCTGCTACCTTCCACCTCGGCCTCCAGGCCCTCTCTGCACGGGAGCCAGACTGGGAAAATGAACTTACCAGCAGCAAATGGGGGCAGGGGCAGGGGGCGGCAGGGCATGGAGACAGGAATAAAGAGCGCCAGAGTCCAGGAAACATTGGTGGTCTGTGGCTTGGAAGCGCCACTCCTTCTGCCAGCCTGGGTCCCTGCGCTTGGCTTCCTGCAATAAGAAGCCAGTGTCCCCTTCTTGGCCTGAGGGTCCCTTTGGTTTAGTGGCCACAGTTCTGCCAGCAGGCCCCTCCTGGTCCTATACCATGCACTAAGTACATCTGCAGCTGCAGACTCCAAACCCCTGGTCTCTGGGCACCTCCTCTGTGTCTCAGCTGTCCCTGTCCACAGAGAGCCTCATACAAGACGTTGCTTCCAAACTGGGAGATTCCACATCTGGGCAGGTCCAGCTCCAGGCCCAGTGAAGGGCATGAAGAAGGCTGAGGCTCTGGACTCCAGCCAGGCCTTCAGCAGGCCTCTGAGGCCGAGGTCTTCCTAGTCTCAAGAGGGGCCAAGAGACGCAATGTGTCATTTGAACAAGTGAGTCAGCGGGCGGTGAGCGAATGAATGACCGCTCGAGGGGATGTATGCCGGCCACCAGGCCCTGTTTGACTGTCCAGGCTCAGCTTACCTGACCCTGGTTACCAGGGAATGCCACTCTGGGCCCTCCTTTTCATCCCCCTCCCTCACTGTGACCTCACCACCTGCCCCATTATGACCCAGTCTGGCTCCCAGTTAAAACTGGAGGGCAGAGGGCCCAGGCAGTCCTGGGACCAACGGCCATGGGTGAGCGAAACTACTACCGAGCCGAGCCGTTCACTGGCCCCATCCCCAGGAAATGCCAGGAGCAAGGATACTCAATTCTTCTGATCCCGGTCAGCTTCATCTTGCTCAACGTGGGGATCAACATGGTGACTATGGTCAGGGCAGGATCTGTGCAGCGCGGTTGGGGGAGCCCTGGGGTCTTGAAGGGGCTGAGGTGGGAGGGCTGCTGGGGTGTGACAGGACAAGGGTTGGATTTCAGGGCTCACCCTGCTCCCGGCCTCCCCCCTCCCCTTCTTCCCTCAACTCTGGAGGCATCTGAAGAGATTCTTGCGGGCACTTTTCAATCGTATTTTCCACAAAGGTGAGTGGGCGCCGGCGTGGGTTCAGGGGATGTGGGCCTGTCCCCTTTCTTCTATCCCTGCCTTGATTCTCAGCCCCTCAGGAACCCAGGCCCTGACCCATCTCGCCTTTCCCCACAGACAAGCAAGCCAGCTGTGTAGGCACCCATGGCATGTGCATGCGCTGCTCCGTGGATCCCAAGAACCTGTGCTCAAGAGTTTCTTCCCACTTCTGCCGTCGCCCAAGCTTCCTGCTCGGGCAGGTAAACCACCTTGACTACTGCCTGCAGCGGGGCTCGGCGGGGGCGGAGCCGGCGGCCCCCCCGCCGCGGGCGAGTAAAGGAGAAGGCGGGCGGAGCGGGAGGCAAAAAGCCTACAGCACCCGGTATTCCCAGGCGGTCTCCCATCCAAGTACTAACCAGGCCCGACCCTGCTTAGCTTCCGAGATCAGACGAGATCGGGCGCGTTCAGGGTGGTATGGCCGTAGACGGGGGCGGGGGCCGACGGCTGCCTCTTGAGGCCCAGTTTCGCTGGCGCTGGCGCCTTAACGCCAGCCTGGCGGCCGGCCCGCCCCGGCAGGGCCCCCTCGCCCGCCCAGGCAGGGGGAACGGAGGTCTCGGGTATCGGGCGGCGGCGGAGGGTTTGGCGACCACCTCCCAGCCCAGGGCGGCCGTGACCCAGCAAACCCTTCGGCGCTTGGCGCCCCGCCCAAGATCCCGCACGTCGCTCACAGGGACGTGGCCCCGGAGGCTTCAAGCCCCGGCGCCCGTGGTCCCTTGGGCATCGGTCCTGCCCGCCCACGCGGAGCTAGGCGCAGCCCGGCCGCAGCCCGGGCCGGCCCTCCTGCCTGACAGCAGCCGGCCCGAAGCCACCGGGAGCCACCATTGAGTCGCCACGGCCCCTCAGCCCCGGCAAGGCCACCCTTGCCCCCACACCCCCCGCCGAGCTCAGGACCCCGCCCCTGGTGGCCGGCAGGCCCGGGGAAGCGGCCCCTGCCCTCGATCCCGCTCCAGCACCCAACCGCGGTGACACGCCAGAGGGGCGGGGTGGTGGTGGGGCGGGGCTTTTGTCGGAGGGAGCTGTGGAGGGACACACCGGCACACAGATGGCGGCGCCGGGGCTAGGCGCCGGTGGGGGCGGCCAGGTGCAGGTCGAGGGGCTCGCGGGCCGAAAGGACGGCCACTGGGCCCGCGGCGGAGTCTGGGTCTGGGCCAGCCACCCCGGGAGCGTCTGGGGTGCGGCTGCCTTCCAGGGCCGCCTTCTGGCCGCCTGGCCGGCCGGGCCGGCGGGGAGCGCCCCCGCCGGCGCGCGCCATGGTGGGAGGGGCCTGAGGAGGTGGGTCCTGCAGCGGGGCCCGGCGGGGGCGGAGCCGGCGGCCCCCGCCGCGGGCGAGTAAAGGAGAAGGCGGGCGGAGCGGGAGGCAAAAAGCCTACAGCACCCGGTATTCCCAGGCGGTCTCCCATCCAAGTACTAACCAGGCCCGACCCTGCTTAGCTTCCGAGATCAGACGAGATCGGGCGCGTTCAGGGTGGTATGGCCGTAGACGGGGGCGGGGGGCCGCGGGCGGCCTCTTGAGGCCCGGTTTCGCTGGCGCTGGCGCCTTAACGCCAGCCTGGCGGCCGGCCCGCCCCGGCAGGGCCCCCTCGCCCGCCCAGGAAGGGGGAACGGAGGTCTCGGGTATCGGGCGGCGGCGGAGGGTTTGGCGACCACCTCCCAGCCCAGGGCGGCCGTGACCCAGCAAACCCTTCGGCGCTTGGCGCCCCGCCCAAGATCCCGCACGTCGCTCACAGGGACGTGGCCCCGGAGGCTTCAGGGCCCGGGGCCCGCGGTCCCTTGGGCATCGGTCCTGCCCGCCCACGCGGCGCTAGGCGCAGCCCGGCCGCAGCCCGGGCCGGCCCTCCTGCCCGACAGCAGCCGGCCCGAAGCCACCGGGAGCCACCATTGAGTCGCCACGGCCCCTCTGCCCCGGCAAGGCCACCCTTGCCCCCACACCCCCCGCCGAGCTCAGGACCCCGCCCCTGGTGGCCGGCAGGCCCGGGGAAGCGGCCCCTGCCCTCGATCCCGCTCCCGCACCCAACCGCGGTGACACGCCAGAGGGGCGGGGTGGTGGTGGGGCGGGGCTTTTGTCGGAGGGAGCTGTGGAGGGACACACAGGCACACAGGTGGCGGCGCCGGGGCTGGGCGCCGGTGGGGGCGGCCAGGTGCAGGTCGAGGGGCTCGCGGGCCAAAAGGACAGCAACTGGGCCCATGGCGGAGTCTGGGTCTGGAGGGCTCTGAGCCTCCATCCGCTCTGGTGCCTCGGGTCTACCGGCCCGACGCCTGGTAGCGCGACACCCCACCGGCCCACAGACGTAGCCTCCCCAGCTGTGCTCACAGCGAGTCCAACCGCAGCCTGCATCCCTCCACGGGACACTTGGATTACTCCCGCGATCCCCACGAGGTGCGGCACCCGCTGGCCGAATGGGCTGAGATCCTGCCCTTGCGGCGCCCTGTGGCCACCTCCGCCTCCCTCACGGTACTGGCCGAGGCCTCGGACCAGCGGGCCCCGGCTCCCAGCTCAGCGCTGCTCCTCCGCCCCTCTCACCTCCTGCCCGACGTCCAGGCTACCGAGCACCCTCCACCCCCGCCCACCTTCATGCCACTCAGCCGGAACCCGGGAGGCAATGCCAACTACCAGGTGTGTATGACAGTCTGGTGCTGAAGCGGCAACCGCAGGAGGGCCAAGCGCGGGCCAACTCGCTGCTACCTTCCACCTCGGCCTCCAGGCCCTCTCTGCACGGGAGCCAGACTGGGAAAATGAACTTACCAGCAGCAAATGGGGGCAGGGGCAGGGGGCGGCAGGGCATGGAGAGAGGAATAAAGAGCTCCAGAGTCCAGGAAACATTGGTGGTCTGTGGCTTGGAAGCGCCACTCCTTCTGCCAGCCTGGGTCCCTGCGCTTGGCTTCCTGCAATAAGAAGCCAGTGTCCCCTTCTTGGCCTGAGGGTCCCTTTGGTTTAGTGGCCACAGTTCTGCCAGCAGGCCCCTCCTGGTCCTATACCATGCACTAAGTACATCTGCAGCTGCAGACTCCAAACCCCTGGTCTCTGGGCACCTCCTCTGTGTCTCAGCTGTCCCTGTCCACAGAGAGCCTCATACAAGACGTTGCTTCCAAACTGGGAGGTTCCACATCTGGGCAGGTCCAGCTCCAGGCCCAGTGAAGGGCATGAAGAAGGCTGAGGCTCTGGACTCCAGCCAGGCCTTCAGCAGGCCTCTGAGGCCAAGGTCTTCCTAGTCTCAAGAGGGGCCAAGAGACGCAATGTGTCATTTGAACAAGTGAGTCAGCGGGCGGTGAGCGAATGAGTGACCGCTCGAGGGGATGTATGCCGGCCACCGGGCCCTGTTTGACTGTCCAGGCTCAGCTTACCTGACCCTGGTTACCAGGGAATGCCACTCTGGGCCCTCCTTTTCATCCCCCTCCCTCACTGTGACCTCACCACCTGCCCCATTATGACCCAGTCTGGCTCCCAGTTAAAACTGGAGGGCAGAGGGCCCAGGCAGTCCTGGGACCAACGGCCATGGGTGAGCGAAACTACTACCGAGCCGAGCCGTTCACTGGCCCCATCCCCAGGAAATGCCAGGAGCAAGGATACTCAATTCTTCTGATCCCGGTCAGCTTCATCTTGCTCAACGTGGGGATCAACATGGTGACTATGGTCAGGGCAGGATCTGTGCAGCGCGGTTGGGGGAGCCCTGGGGTCTTGAAGGGGCTGAGGTGGGAGGGCTGCTGGGGTGTGACAGGACAAGGGTTGGATTTCAGGGCTCACCCTGCTCCCGGCCTCCCCCCTCCCCTTCTTCCCTCAACTCTGGAGGCATCTGAAGAGATTCTTGCGGGCACTTTTCAATCGTATTTTCCACAAAGGTGAGTGGGCGCCGGCGTGGGTTCAGGGGATGTGGGCCTGTCCCCTTTCTTCTATCCCTGCCTTGATTCTCAGCCCCTCAGGAACCCAGGCCCTGACCCATCTCGCCTTTCCCCACAGACAAGCAAGCCAGCTGTGTAGGCACCCATGGCATGTGCATGCGCTGCTCCGTGGATCCCAAGAACCTGTGCTCAAGAGTTTCTTCCCACTTCTGCCGTCGCCCAAGCTTCCTGCTCGGGCAGGTAAACCACCTTGACTACTGCCTGCAGCGGGGCTCGGCGGGGGCGGAGCCGGCGGCCCCCCCGCCGCGGGCGAGTAAAGGAGAAGGCGGGCGGAGCGGGAGGCAAAAAGCCTACAGCACCCGGTATTCCCAGGCGGTCTCCCATCCAAGTACTAACCAGGCCCGACCCTGCTTAGCTTCCGAGATCAGACGAGATCGGGCGCGTTCAGGGTGGTATGGCCGTAGACGGGGGCGGGGGCCGACGGCTGCCTCTTGAGGCCCAGTTTCGCTGGCGCTGGCGCCTTAACGCCAGCCTGGCGGCCGGCCCGCCCCGGCAGGGCCCCCTCGCCCGCCCAGGCAGGGGGAACGGAGGTCTCGGGTATCGGGCGGCGGCGGAGGGTTTGGCGACCACCTCCCAGCCCAGGGCGGCCGTGACCCAGCAAACCCTTCGGCGCTTGGCGCCCCGCCCAAGATCCCGCACGTCGCTCACAGGGACGTGGCCCCGGAGGCTTCAGGGCCCGGGGCCCGCGGTCCCTTGGGCATCGGTCCTGCCCGCCCACGCGGCGCTAGGCGCAGCCCGGCCGCAGCCCGAGCCGGCCCTCCTGCCCGACAGCAGCCGGCCCGAAGCCACCGGGAGCCACCATTGAGTCGCCACGGCCCCTCTGCCCCGGCAAGGCCACCCTTGCCCCCACACCCCCCGCCGAGCTCAGGACCCCGCCCCTGGTGGCCGGCAGGCCCGGGGAAGCGGCCCCTGCCCTCGATCCCGCTCCCGCACCCAACCGCGGTGACACGCCAGAGGGGCGGGGTGGTGGTGGGGCGGGGCTTTTGTCGGAGGGAGCTGTGGAGGGACACACAGGCACACAGGTGGCGGCGCCGGGGCTGGGCGCCGGTGGGGGCGGCCAGATGCAGGTCGAGGGGCTCGCGGGCCGAAAGGACGGCCACTGGGCCCGCGGCGGAGTCTGGGTCCGGGCCAGCCACCCCGGGAGCGTCTGGGGTGCGGCTGCCTTCCAGGGCCGCCTTCTGGCCGCCTGGCCGGCCGGGCCGGCGGGGAGCGCCCCCGCCGGCGCGCGCCGTGGTGGGAGGGGCCTGAGGAGGTGGGGCCTGCAGCGGGGCCCGGCGGGGGCGGAGCCGGCGGCCCCCGCCGCGGGCGAGTAAAGGAGAAGGCGGGCGGAGCGGGAGGCAAAAAGCCTACAGCACCCGGTATTCCCAGGCGGTCTCCCATCCAAGTACTAACCAGGCCCGACCCTGCTTAGCTTCCGAGATCAGACGAGATCGGGCGCGTTCAGGGTGGTATGGCCGTAGACGGGGGCGGGGGCCGACGGCTGCCTCTTGAGGCCCAGTTTCGCTGGCGCTGGCGCCTTAACGCCAGCCTGGCAGCCGGCCCGCCCCGACAGGGCCCCCTCGCCCGCCCAGGCAGGGGGAACGGAGGTCTCGGGTATCGGGCGGCGGCGGAGGGTTTGGCGACCACCTCCCAGCCCAGGGCGGCCGTGACCCAGCAAACCCTTCGGCGCTTGGCGCCCCGCCCAAGATCCCGCACGTCGCTCACAGGGACGTGGCCCCGGAGGCTTCAGGGCCCGGGGCCCGCGGTCCCTTGGGCATCGGCCCTGCCCGCCCACGCGGCGCTAGGCGCAGCCCGGCCGCAGCCCGGGCCGGCCCTCCTGCCCGACAGCAGCCGGCCCGAAGCCACCGGGAGCCACCATTGAGTCGCCACGGCCCCTCAGCCCCGGCAAGGCCACCCTTGCCCCCACACCCCCCGCCGAGCTCAGGACCCCGCCCCTGGTGGCCGGCAGGCCCGGGGAAGCGGCCCCTGCCCTCGATCCCGCTCCCGCACCCGGCCCCGGTGACACGCCACAGGGGCGGGGTGTGGGGGGGCTTTTGTCGGAGGGAGCTGTGGAGGGACACACCGGCACACAGGTGGCGGCGCCGGGGCTGGGCGCCGGTGGGGGCGGCCAGGTGCAGGTCGAGGGGCTCGCGGGCCGAAATGACGGCAACTGGGCCCATGGCGGAGTCTGGGTCTGGAGGGCTCTGAGCCTCCATCCGCTCTGGTGCCTCGGGTCTACCGGCCCGAAGCCTGGTAGCGCGACACCCCACCGGCCCACAGACGTAGCCTCCCCAGCTGTGCTCACAGCGAGTCCAACCGCAGCCTGCATCCCTCCACGGGACACTTGGATTACTCCCGCGATCCCCACGAGGTGCGGCACCCGCTGACCGAATGGGCTGAGATCCTGCCCTTGCGGCGCCCTGTGGCCACCTCCGCCTCCCTCACGGTACTGGCCGAGGCCTCGGACCAGCGGGCCCCGGCTCCCAGCTCAGCACTGCTCCTCCGCCCCTCTCACCTCCTGCCCGACGTCCAGGCTACCGAGCACCCTCCACCCCCGCCCACCTTCATGCCACTCAGCCGGAACCCGGGAGGCAATGCCAACTACCAGGTGTATGACAGTCTGGTGCTGAAGCGGCAACCGCAGGAGGGCCAAGCGCGGGCCAACTCGCTGCTACCTTCCACCTCGGCCTCCAGGCCCTCTCTGCACGGGAGCCAGACTGGGAAAATGAACTTACCAGCAGCAAATGGGGGCAGGGGCAGGGGGCGGCAGGGCATGGAGACAGGAATAAAGAGCGCCAGAGTCCAGGAAACATTGGTGGTCTGTGGCTTGGAAGCGCCACTCCTTCTGCCAGCCTGGGTCCCTGCGCTTGGCTTCCTGCAATAAGAAGCCAGTGTCCCCTTCTTGGCCTGAGGGTCCCTTTGGTTTAGTGGCCACAGTTCTGCCAGCAGGCCCCTCCTGGTCCTATACCATGCACTAAGTACATCTGCAGCTGCAGACTCCAAACCCCTGGTCTCTGGGCACCTCCTCTGTGTCTCAGCTGTCCCTGTCCACAGAGAGCCTCATACAAGACGTTGCTTCCAAACTGGGAGATTCCACATCTGGGCAGGTCCAGCTCCAGGCCCAGTGAAGGGCATGAAGAAGGCTGAGGCTCTGGACTCCAGCCAGGCCTTCAGCAGGCCTCTGAGGCCGAGGTCTTCCTAGTCTCAAGAGGGGCCAAGAGACGCAATGTGTCATTTGAACAAGTGAGTCAGCGGGCGGTGAGCGAATGAATGACCGCTCGAGGGGATGTATGCCGGCCACCAGGCCCTGTTTGACTGTCCAGGCTCAGCTTACCTGACCCTGGTTACCAGGGAATGCCACTCTGGGCCCTCCTTTTCATCCCCCTCCCTCACTGTGACCTCACCACCTGCCCCATTATGACCCAGTCTGGCTCCCAGTTAAAACTGGAGGGCAGAGGGCCCAGGCAGTCCTGGGACCAACGGCCATGGGTGAGCGAAACTACTACCGAGCTGAGCCGTTCACTGGCCCCATCCCCAGGAAATGCCAGGAGCAAGGATACTCAATTCTTCTGATCCCGGTCAGCTTCATCTTGCTCAACGTGGGGATCAACATGGTGACTATGGTCAGGGCAGGATCTGTGCAGCGCGGTTGGGGGAGCCCTGGGGTCTTGAAGGGGCTGAGGTGGGAGGGCTGCTGGGGTGTGACAGGACAAGGGTTGGATTTCAGGGCTCACCCTGCTCCCGGCCTCCCCCCTCCCCTTCTTCCCTCAACTCTGGAGGCATCTGAAGAGATTCTTGCGGGCACTTTTCAATCGTATTTTCCACAAAGGTGAGTGGGCGCCGGCGTGGGTTCAGGAGATGTGGGCCTGTCCCCTTTCTTCTATCCCTGCCTTGATTCTCAGCCCCTCAGGAACCCAGGCCCTGACCCATCTCGCCTTTCCCCACAGACAAGCAAGCCAGCTGTGTAGGCACCCATCGCATGTGCATGCGCTGCTCCGTGGATCCCAAGAACCTGCGCTCAAGAGTTTCTTCCCACTTCTGCCATCGCCCAAGCTTCCTGCTCGGGCAGGTAAACCACCTTGACTACTGCCTGCAGCGGGGCTCGGCGGGGGCGGAGCCGGCGGCCCCCGCGCCGCGGGCGAGTAAAGGAGAAGGCGGGCGGAGCGGGAGGCAAAAAGCCTACAGCACCCGGTATTCCCAGGCGGTCTCCCATCCAAGTACTAACCAGGCCCGACCCTGCTTAGCTTCCGAGATCAGACGAGATCGGGCGCGTTCAGGGTGGTATGGCCGTAGACGGGGGCGGGGGCCGACGGCTGCCTCTTGAGGCCCAGTTTCGCTGGCGCTGGCGCCTTAACGCCAGCCTGGCGGCCGGCCCGCCCCGGCAGGGCCCCCTCGCCCGCCCAGGCAGGGGGAACGGAGGTCTCGGGTATCGGGCGGCGGCGGAGGGTTTGGCGACCACCTCCCAGCCCAGGGTGGCCGTGACCCAGCAAACCCTTCGGCGCTTGGCGCCCCGCCCAAGATCCCGCACGTCGCTCACAGGGACGTGGCCCCGGAGGCTTCAGGCCCCGGGGCCCGTGGTCCCTTGGGCATCGGTCCTGCCCGCCCACGCGGAGCTAGGCGCAGCCCGGCCGCAGCCCGGGCCGGCCCTCCTGCCTGACAGCAGCCGGCCCGAAGCCACCGGGAGCCACCATTGAGTCGCCACGGCCCCTCAGCCCCGGCAAGGCCACCCTTGCCCCCACACCCCCCGCCGAGCTCAGGACCCCGCCCCTGGTGGCCGGCAGGCCCGGGGAAGCGGCCCCTGCCCTCGATCCCGCTCCCGCACCCGGCCCCGGTGACACGCCACAGGGGCGGGGTGTGGGGGGGCTTTTGTCGGAGGGAGCTGTGGAGGGACACACCGGCACACAGGTGGCGGCGCCGGGGCTGGGCGCCGGTGGGGGCGGCCAGGTGCAGGTCGAGGGGCTCGCGGGCCGAAATGACGGCAACTGGGCCCATGGCGGAGTCTGGGTCTGGAGGGCTCTGAGCCTCCATCCGCTCTGGTGCCTCGGGTCTACCGGCCCGAAGCCTGGTAGCGCGACACCCCACCGGCCCACAGACGTAGCCTCCCCAGCTGTGCTCACAGCGAGTCCAACCGCAGCCTGCATCCCTCCACGGGACACTTGGATTACTCCCGCGATCCCCACGAGGTGCGGCACCCGCTGGCCGAATGGGCTGAGATCCTGCCCTTGCGGCGCCCTGTGGCCACCTCCGCCTCCCTCACGGTACTGGCCGAGGCCTCGGACCAGCGTGCCCCGGCTCCCAGCTCAGCGCTGCTCCTCCGCCCCTCTCACCTCCTGCCCGACGTCCAGGCTACCGAGCACCCTCCACCCCCGCCCACCTTCATGCCACTCAGCCGGAACCCGGGAGGCAATGCCAACTACCAGGTGTATCACAGTCTGGTGCTGAAGCGGCAACCGCAGGAGGGCCAAGCGCGGGCCAACTCGCTGCTACCTTCCACCTCGGCCTCCAGGCCCTCTCTGCACGGGAGCCAGACTGGGAAAATGAACTTACCAGCAGCAAATGGGGGCAGGGGCAGGGGGCGGCAGGGCATGGAGAGAGGAATAAAGAGCGCCAGAGTCCAGGAAACATTGGTGGTCTGTGGCTTGGAAGCGCCACTCCTTCTGCCAGCCTGGGTCCCTGCGCTTGGCTTCCTGCAATAAGAAGCCAGTGTCCCCTTCTTGGCCTGAGGGTCCCTTTGGTTTAGTGGCCACAGTTCTGCCAGCAGGCCCCTCCTGGTCCTATACCATGCACTAAGTACATCTGCAGCTGCAGACTCCAAACCCCTGGTCTCTGGGCACCTCCTCTGTGTCTCAGCTGTCCCTGTCCACAGAGAGCCTCATACAAGACGTTGCTTCCAAACTGGGAGATTCCACATCTGGGCAGGTCCAGCTCCAGGCCCAGTGAAGGGCATGAAGAAGGCTGAGGCTCTGGACTCCAGCCAGGCCTTCAGCAGGCCTCTGAGGCCGAGGTCTTCCTAGTCTCAAGAGGGGCCAAGAGACGCAATGTGTCATTTGAACAAGTGAGTCAGCGGGCGGTGAGCGAATGAATGACCGCTCGAGGGGATGTATGCCGGCCACCAGGCCCTGTTTGACTGTCCAGGCTCAGCTTACCTGACCCTGGTTACCAGGGAATGCCACTCTGGGCCCTCCTTTTCATCCCCCTCCCTCACTGTGACCTCACCACCTGCCCCATTATGACCCAGTCTGGCTCCCAGTTAAAACTGGAGGGCAGAGGGCCCAGGCAGTCCTGGGACCAACGGCCATGGGTGAGCGAAACTACTACCGAGCCGAGCCGTTCACTGGCCCCATCCCCAGGAAATGCCAGGAGCAAGGATACTCAATTCTTCTGATCCCGGTCAGCTTCATCTTGCTCAACGTGGGGATCAACATGGTGACTATGGTCAGGGCAGGATCTGTGCAGCGCGGTTGGGGGAGCCCTGGGGTCTTGAAGGGGCTGAGGTGGGAGGGCTGCTGGGGTGTGACAGGACAAGGGTTGGATTTCAGGGCTCACCCTGCTCCCGGCCTCCCCCCTCCCCTTCTTCCCTCAACTCTGGAGGCATCTGAAGAGATTCTTGCGGGCACTTTTCAATCGTATTTTCCACAAAGGTGAGTGGGCGCCGGCGTGGGTTCAGGAGATGTGGGCCTGTCCCCTTTCTTCTATCCCTGCCTTGATTCTCAGCCCCTCAGGAACCCAGGCCCTGACCCATCTCGCCTTTCCCCACAGACAAGCAAGCCAGCTGTGTAGGCACCCATCGCATGTGCATGCGCTGCTCCGTGGATCCCAAGAACCTGCGCTCAAGAGTTTCTTCCCACTTCTGCCATCGCCCAAACTTCCTGCTCGGGCAGGTAAACCACCTTGACTACTGCCTGCAGCGGGGCTCGGCGGGGGCGGAGCCGGCGGCCCCCCCGCCGCGGGCGAGTAAAGGAGAAGGCGGGCGGAGCGGGAGGCAAAAAGCCTACAGCACCCGGTATTCCCAGGCGGTCTCCCATCCAAGTACTAACCAGGCCCGACCCTGCTTAGCTTCCGAGATCAGACGAGATCGGGCGCGTTCAGGGTGGTATGGCCGTAGACGGGGGCGGGGGCCGACGGCTGCCTCTTGAGGCCCAGTTTCGCTGGCGCTGGCGCCTTAACGCCAGCCTGGCGGCCGGCCCGCCCCGGCAGGGCCCCCTCGCCCGCCCAGGCAGGGGGAACGGAGGTCTCGGGTATCGGGCGGCGGCGGAGGGTTTGGCGACCACCTCCCAGCCCAGGGTGGCCGTGACCCAGCAAACCCTTCGGCGCTTGGCGCCCCGCCCAAGATCCCGCACGTCGCTCACAGGGACGTGGCCCCGGAGGCTTCAGGCCCCGGGGCCCGTGGTCCCTTGGGCATCGGTCCTGCCCGCCCACGCGGAGCTAGGCGCAGCCCGGCCGCAGCCCGGGCCGGCCCTCCTGCCTGACAGCAGCCGGCCCGAAGCCACCGGGAGCCACCATTGAGTCGCCACGGCCCCTCAGCCCCGGCAAGGCCACCCTTGCCCCCACACCCCCCGCCGAGCTCAGGACCCCGCCCCTGGTGGCCGGCAGGCCCGGGGAAGCGGCCCCTGCCCTCGATCCCGCTCCAGCACCCAACCGCGGTGACACGCCAGAGGGGCGGGGTGGTGGTGGGGCGGGGCTTTTGTCGGAGGGAGCTGTGGAGGGACACACCGGCACACAGATGGCGGCGCCGGGGCTAGGCGCCGGTGGGGGCGGCCAGGTGCAGGTCGAGGGGCTCGCGGGCCGAAAGGACGGCCACTGGGCCCGCGGCGGAGTCTGGGTCTGGGCCAGCCACCCCGGGAGCGTCTGGGGTGCGGCTGCCTTCCAGGGCCGCCTTCTGGCCGCCTGGCCGGCCGGGCCGGCGGGGAGCGCCCCCGCCGGCGCGCGCCGTGGTGGGAGGGGCCTGAGGAGGTGGGTCCTGCAGCGGGGCCCGGCGGGGGCGGAGCCGGCGGCCCCCGCCGCGGGCGAGTAAAGGAGAAGGCGGGCGGAGCGGGAGGCAAAAAGCCTACAGCACCCGGTATTCCCAGGCGGTCTCCCATCCAAGTACTAACCAGGCCCGACCCTGCTTAGCTTCCGAGATCAGACGAGATCGGGCGCGTTCAGGGTGGTATGGCCGTAGACGGGGGCGGGGGGCCGCGGGCGGCCTCTTGAGGCCCAGTTTCGCTGGCGCTGGCGCCTTAACGCCAGCCTGGCGGCCGGCCCGCCCCGGCAGGGCCCCCTCGCCCGCCCAGGCAGGGGGAACGGAGGTCTCGGGTATCGGGCGGCGGCGGAGGGTTTGGCGACCACCTCCCAGCCCAGGGCGGCCGTGACCCAGCAAACCCTTCGGCGCTTGGCGCCCCGCCCAAGATCCCGCACGTCGCTCACAGGGACGTGGCCCCGGAGGCTTCAGGGCCCGGGGCCCGCGGTCCCTTGGGCATCGGTCCTGCCCGCCCACGCGGCGCTAGGCGCAGCCCGGCCGCAGCCCGGGCCGGCCCTCCTGCCCGACAGCAGCCGGCCCGAAGCCACCGGGAGCCACCATTGAGTCGCCACGGCCCCTCTGCCCCGGCAAGGCCACCCTTGCCCCCACACCCCCCGCCGAGCTCAGGACCCCGCCCCTGGTGGCCGGCAGGCCCGGGGAAGCGGCCCCTGCCCTCGATCCCGCTCCCGCACCCAACCGCGGTGACACGCCAGAGGGGCGGGGTGGTGGTGGGGCGGGGCTTTTGTCGGAGGGAGCTGTGGAGGGACACACAGGCACACAGGTGGCGGCGCCGGGGCTGGGCGCCGGTGGGGGCGGCCAGGTGCAGGTCGAGGGGCTCGCGGGCCAAAAGGACAGCAACTGGGCCCATGGCGGAGTCTGGGTCTGGAGGGCTCTGAGCCTCCATCCGCTCTGGTGCCTCGGGTCTACCGGCCCGACGCCTGGTAGCGCGACACCCCACCGGCCCACAGACGTAGCCTCCCCAGCTGTGCTCACAGCGAGTCCAACCGCAGCCTGCATCCCTCCACGGGACACTTGGATTACTCCCGCGATCCCCACGAGGTGCGGCACCCGCTGGCCGAATGGGCTGAGATCCTGCCCTTGCGGCGCCCTGTGGCCACCTCCGCCTCCCTCACGGTACTGGCCGAGGCCTCGGACCAGCGGGCCCCGGCTCCCAGCTCAGCGCTGCTCCTCCGCCCCTCTCACCTCCTGCCCGACGTCCAGGCTACCGAGCACCCTCCACCCCCGCCCACCTTCATGCCACTCAGCCGGAACCCGGGAGGCAATGCCAACTACCAGGTGTGTATGACAGTCTGGTGCTGAAGCGGCAACCGCAGGAGGGCCAAGCGCGGGCCAACTCGCTGCTACCTTCCACCTCGGCCTCCAGGCCCTCTCTGCACGGGAGCCAGACTGGGAAAATGAACTTACCAGCAGCAAATGGGGGCAGGGGCAGGGGGCGGCAGGGCATGGAGAGAGGAATAAAGAGCTCCAGAGTCCAGGAAACATTGGTGGTCTGTGGCTTGGAAGCGCCACTCCTTCTGCCAGCCTGGGTCCCTGCGCTTGGCTTCCTGCAATAAGAAGCCAGTGTCCCCTTCTTGGCCTGAGGGTCCCTTTGGTTTAGTGGCCACAGTTCTGCCAGCAGGCCCCTCCTGGTCCTATACCATGCACTAAGTACATCTGCAGCTGCAGACTCCAAACCCCTGGTCTCTGGGCACCTCCTCTGTGTCTCAGCTGTCCCTGTCCACAGAGAGCCTCATACAAGACGTTGCTTCCAAACTGGGAGGTTCCACATCTGGGCAGGTCCAGCTCCAGGCCCAGTGAAGGGCATGAAGAAGGCTGAGGCTCTGGACTCCAGCCAGGCCTTCAGCAGGCCTCTGAGGCCAAGGTCTTCCTAGTCTCAAGAGGGGCCAAGAGACGCAATGTGTCATTTGAACAAGTGAGTCAGCGGGCAGTGAGCGAATGAGTGACCGCTCGAGGGGATGTATGCCGGCCACCGGGCCCTGTTTGACTGTCCAGGCTCAGCTTACCTGACCCTGGTTACCAGGGAATGCCACTCTGGGCCCTCCTTTTCATCCCCCTCCCTCACTGTGACCTCACCACCTGCCCCATTATGACCCAGTCTGGCTCCCAGTTAAAACTGGAGGGCAGAGGGCCCAGGCAGTCCTGGGACCAACGGCCATGGGTGAGCGAAACTACTACCGAGCCGAGCCGTTCACTGGCCCCATCCCCAGGAAATGCCAGGAGCAAGGATACTCAATTCTTCTGATCCCGGTCAGCTTCATCTTGCTCAACGTGGGGATCAACATGGTGACTATGGTCAGGGCAGGATCTGTGCAGCGCGGTTGGGGGAGCCCTGGGGTCTTGAAGGGGCTGAGGTGGGAGGGCTGCTGGGGTGTGACAGGACAAGGGTTGGATTTCAGGGCTCACCCTGCTCCCGGCCTCCCCCCTCCCCTTCTTCCCTCAACTCTGGAGGCATCTGAAGAGATTCTTGCGGGCACTTTTCAATCGTATTTTCCACAAAGGTGAGTGGGCGCCGGCGTGGGTTCAGGGGATGTGGGCCTGTCCCCTTTCTTCTATCCCTGCCTTGATTCTCAGCCCCTCAGGAACCCAGGCCCTGACCCATCTCGCCTTTCCCCACAGACAAGCAAGCCAGCTGTGTAGGCACCCATGGCATGTGCATGCGCTGCTCCGTGGATCCCAAGAACCTGCGCTCAAGAGTTTCTTCCCACTTCTGCCGTCGCCCAAGCTTCCTGCTCGGGCAGGTAAACCACCTTGACTACTGCCTGCAGCGGGGCTCGGCGGGGGCGGAGCCGGCGGCCCCCCCGCCGCGGGCGAGTAAAGGAGAAGGCGGGCGGAGGGGGAGGCAAAAAGCCTACAGCACCCGGTATTCCCAGGCGGTCTCCCATCCAAGTACTAACCAGGCCCGACCCTGCTTAGCTTCCGAGATCAGACGAGATCGGGCGCGTTCAGGGTGGTATGGCCGTAGACGGGGGCGGGGGCCGACGGCTGCCTCTTGAGGCCCAGTTTCGCTGGCGCTGGCGCCTTAACGCCAGCCTGGCGGCCGGCCCGCCCCGGCAGGGCCCCCTCGCCCGCCCAGGCAGGGGGAACGGAGGTCTCGGGTATCGGGCGGCGGCGGAGGGTTTGGCGACCACCTCCCAGCCCAGGGCGGCCGTGACCCAGCAAACCCTTCGGCGCTTGGCGCCCCGCCCAAGATCCCGCACGTCGCTCACAGGGACGTGGCCCCGGAGGCTTCAGGCCCCGGCGCCCGTGGTCCCTTGGGCATCGGTCCTGCCCGCCCACGCGGAGCTAGGCGCAGCCCGGCCGCAGCCCGGGCCGGCCCTCCTGACTGACAGCAGCCGGCCCGAAGCCACCGGGAGCCACCATTGAGTCGCCACGGCCCCTCAGCCCCGGCAAGGCCACCCTTGCCCCCACACCCCCCGCCGAGCTCAGGACCCCGCCCCTGGTGGCCGGCAGGCCCGGGGAAGCGGCCCCTGCCCTCGATCCCGCTCCAGCACCCAACCGCGGTGACACGCCAGAGGGGCGGAGTGGTGGTGGGGCGGGGCTTTTGTCGGAGGGAGCTGTGGAGGGACACACCGGCACACAGATGGCGGCGCCGGGGCTAGGCGCCGGTGGGGGCGGCCAGGTGCAGGTCGAGGGGCTCGCGGGCCGAAAGGACGGCCACTGGGCCCGCGGCGGAGTCTGGGTCTGGGCCAGCCACCCCGGGAGCGTCTGGGGTGCGGCTGCCTTCCAGGGCCGCCTTCTGGCCGCCTGGCCGGCCGGGCCGGCGGGGAGCGCCCCCGCCGGCGCGCGCCGTGGTGGGAGGGGCCTGAGGAGGTGGGTCCTGCAGCGGGGCCCGGCGGGGGCGGAGCCGGCGGCCCCCGCCGCGGGCGAGTAAAGGAGAAGGCGGGCGGAGCGGGAGGCAAAAAGCCTACAGCACCCGGTATTCCCAGGCGGTCTCCCATCCAAGTACTAACCAGGCCCGACCCTGCTTAGCTTCCGAGATCAGACGAGATCGGGCGCGTTCAGGGTGGTATGGCCGTAGACGGGGGCGGGGGGCCGCGGGCGGCCTCTTGAGGCCCAGTTTCGCTGGCGCTGGCGCCTTAACGCCAGCCTGGCGGCCGGCCCGCCCCGGCAGGGCCCCCTCGCCCGCCCAGGCAGGGGGAACGGAGGTCTCGGGTATCGGGCGGCGGCGGAGGGTTTGGCGACCACCTCCCAGCCCAGGGCGGCCGTGACCCAGCAAACCCTTCGGCGCTTGGCGCCCCGCCCAAGATCCCGCACGTCGCTCACAGGGACGTGGCCCCGGAGGCTTCAGGGCCCGGGGCCCGCGGTCCCTTGGGCATCGGTCCTGCCCGCCCACGCGGCGCTAGGCGCAGCCCGGCCGCAGCCCGGGCCGGCCCTCCTGCCCGACAGCAGCCGGCCCGAAGCCACCGGGAGCCACCATTGAGTCGCCACGGCCCCTCTGCCCCGGCAAGGCCACCCTTGCCCCCACACCCCCCGCCGAGCTCAGGACCCCGCCCCTGGTGGCCGGCAGGCCCGGGGAAGCGGCCCCTGCCCTCGATCCCGCTCCCGCACCCAACCGCGGTGACACGCCAGAGGGGCGGGGTGGTGGTGGGGCGGGGCTTTTGTCGGAGGGAGCTGTGGAGGGACACACAGGCACACAGGTGGCGGCGCCGGGGCTGGGCGCCGGTGGGGGCGGCCAGGTGCAGGTCGAGGGGCTCGCGGGCCAAAAGGACAGCAACTGGGCCCATGGCGGAGTCTGGGTCTGGAGGGCTCTGAGCCTCCATCCGCTCTGGTGCCTCGGGTCTACCGGCCCGACGCCTGGTAGCGCGACACCCCACCGGCCCACAGACGTAGCCTCCCCAGCTGTGCTCACAGCGAGTCCAACCGCAGCCTGCATCCCTCCACGGGACACTTGGATTACTCCCGCGATCCCCACGAGGTGCGGCACCCGCTGGCCGAATGGGCTGAGATCCTGCCCTTGCGGCGCCCTGTGGCCACCTCCGCCTCCCTCACGGTACTGGCCGAGGCCTCGGACCAGCGGGCCCCGGCTCCCAGCTCAGCGCTGCTCCTCCGCCCCTCTCACCTCCTGCCCGACGTCCAGGCTACCGAGCACCCTCCACCCCCGCCCACCTTCATGCCACTCAGCCGGAACCCGGGAGGCAATGCCAACTACCAGGTGTGTATGACAGTCTGGTGCTGAAGCGGCAACCGCAGGAGGGCCAAGCGCGGGCCAACTCGCTGCTACCTTCCACCTCGGCCTCCAGGCCCTCTCTGCACGGGAGCCAGACTGGGAAAATGAACTTACCAGCAGCAAATGGGGGCAGGGGCAGGGGGCGGCAGGGCATGGAGAGAGGAATAAAGAGCTCCAGAGTCCAGGAAACATTGGTGGTCTGTGGCTTGGAAGCGCCACTCCTTCTGCCAGCCTGGGTCCCTGCGCTTGGCTTCCTGCAATAAGAAGCCAGTGTCCCCTTCTTGGCCTGAGGGTCCCTTTGGTTTAGTGGCCACAGTTCTGCCAGCAGGCCCCTCCTGGTCCTATACCATGCACTAAGTACATCTGCAGCTGCAGACTCCAAACCCCTGGTCTCTGGGCACCTCCTCTGTGTCTCAGCTGTCCCTGTCCACAGAGAGCCTCATACAAGACGTTGCTTCCAAACTGGGAGGTTCCACATCTGGGCAGGTCCAGCTCCAGGCCCAGTGAAGGGCATGAAGAAGGCTGAGGCTCTGGACTCCAGCCAGGCCTTCAGCAGGCCTCTGAGGCCAAGGTCTTCCTAGTCTCAAGAGGGGCCAAGAGACGCAATGTGTCATTTGAACAAGTGAGTCAGCGGGCAGTGAGCGAATGAGTGACCGCTCGAGGGGATGTATGCCGGCCACCGGGCCCTGTTTGACTGTCCAGGCTCAGCTTACCTGACCCTGGTTACCAGGGAATGCCACTCTGGGCCCTCCTTTTCATCCCCCTCCCTCACTGTGACCTCACCACCTGCCCCATTATGACCCAGTCTGGCTCCCAGTTAAAACTGGAGGGCAGAGGGCCCAGGCAGTCCTGGGACCAACGGCCATGGGTGAGCGAAACTACTACCGAGCCGAGCCGTTCACTGGCCCCATCCCCAGGAAATGCCAGGAGCAAGGATACTCAATTCTTCTGATCCCGGTCAGCTTCATCTTGCTCAACGTGGGGATCAACATGGTGACTATGGTCAGGGCAGGATCTGTGCAGCGCGGTTGGGGGAGCCCTGGGGTCTTGAAGGGGCTGAGGTGGGAGGGCTGCTGGGGTGTGACAGGACAAGGGTTGGATTTCAGGGCTCACCCTGCTCCCGGCCTCCCCCCTCCCCTTCTTCCCTCAACTCTGGAGGCATCTGAAGAGATTCTTGCGGGCACTTTTCAATCGTATTTTCCACAAAGGTGAGTGGGCGCCGGCGTGGGTTCAGGGGATGTGGGCCTGTCCCCTTTCTTCTATCCCTGCCTTGATTCTCAGCCCCTCAGGAACCCAGGCCCTGACCCATCTCGCCTTTCCCCACAGACAAGCAAGCCAGCTGTGTAGGCACCCATGGCATGTGCATGCGCTGCTCCGTGGATCCCAAGAACCTGTGCTCAAGAGTTTCTTCCCACTTCTGCCGTCGCCCAAGCTTCCTGCTCGGGCAGGTAAACCACCTTGACTACTGCCTGCAGCGGGGCTCGGCGGGGGCGGAGCCGGCGGCCCCCCCGCCGCGGGCGAGTAAAGGAGAAGGCGGGCGGAGGGGGAGGCAAAAAGCCTACAGCACCCGGTATTCCCAGGCGGTCTCCCATCCAAGTACTAACCAGGCCCGACCCTGCTTAGCTTCCGAGATCAGACGAGATCGGGCGCGTTCAGGGTGGTATGGCCGTAGACGGGGGCGGGGGCCGACGGCTGCCTCTTGAGGCCCAGTTTCGCTGGCGCTGGCGCCTTAACGCCAGCCTGGCGGCCGGCCCGCCCCGGCAGGGCCCCCTCGCCCGCCCAGGCAGGGGGAACGGAGGTCTCGGGTATCGGGCGGCGGCGGAGGGTTTGGCGACCACCTCCCAGCCCAGGGCGGCCGTGACCCAGCAAACCCTTCGGCGCTTGGCGCCCCGCCCAAGATCCCGCACGTCGCTCACAGGGACGTGGCCCCGGAGGCTTCAGGCCCCGGCGCCCGTGGTCCCTTGGGCATCGGTCCTGCCCGCCCACGCGGAGCTAGGCGCAGCCCGGCCGCAGCCCGGGCCGGCCCTCCTGACTGACAGCAGCCGGCCCGAAGCCACCGGGAGCCACCATTGAGTCGCCACGGCCCCTCAGCCCCGGCAAGGCCACCCTTGCCCCCACACCCCCCGCCGAGCTCAGGACCCCGCCCCTGGTGGCCGGCAGGCCCGGGGAAGCGGCCCCTGCCCTCGATCCCGCTCCAGCACCCAACCGCGGTGACACGCCAGAGGGGCGGGGTGGTGGTGGGGCGGGGCTTTTGTCGGAGGGAGCTGTGGAGGGACACACCGGCACACAGATGGCGGCGCCGGGGCTAGGCGCCGGTGGGGGCGGCCAGGTGCAGGTCGAGGGGCTCGCGGGCCGAAAGGACGGCCACTGGGCCCGCGGCGGAGTCTGGGTCTGGGCCAGCCACCCCGGGAGCGTCTGGGGTGCGGCTGCCTTCCAGGGCCGCCTTCTGGCCGCCTGGCCGGCCGGGCCGGCGGGGAGCGCCCCCGCCGGCGCGCGCCGTGGTGGGAGGGGCCTGAGGAGGTGGGTCCTGCAGCGGGGCCCGGCGGGGGCGGAGCCGGCGGCCCCCGCCGCGGGCGAGTAAAGGAGAAGGCGGGCGGAGCGGGAGGCAAAAAGCCTACAGCACCCGGTATTCCCAGGCGGTCTCCCATCCAAGTACTAACCAGGCCCGACCCTGCTTAGCTTCCGAGATCAGACGAGATCGGGCGCGTTCAGGGTGGTATGGCCGTAGACGGGGGCGGGGGGCCGCGGGCGGCCTCTTGAGGCCCAGTTTCGCTGGCGCTGGCGCCTTAACGCCAGCCTGGCGGCCGGCCCGCCCCGGCAGGGCCCCCTCGCCCGCCCAGGCAGGGGGAACGGAGGTCTCGGGTATCGGGCGGCGGCGGAGGGTTTGGCGACCACCTCCCAGCCCAGGGCGGCCGTGACCCAGCAAACCCTTCGGCGCTTGGCGCCCCGCCCAAGATCCCGCACGTCGCTCACAGGGACGTGGCCCCGGAGGCTTCAGGGCCCGGGGCCCGCGGTCCCTTGGGCATCGGTCCTGCCCGCCCACGCGGCGCTAGGCGCAGCCCGGCCGCAGCCCGGGCCGGCCCTCCTGCCCGACAGCAGCCGGCCCGAAGCCACCGGGAGCCACCATTGAGTCGCCACGGCCCCTCTGCCCCGGCAAGGCCACCCTTGCCCCCACACCCCCCGCCGAGCTCAGGACCCCGCCCCTGGTGGCCGGCAGGCCCGGGGAAGCGGCCCCTGCCCTCGATCCCGCTCCCGCACCCAACCGCGGTGACACGCCAGAGGGGCGGGGTGGTGGTGGGGCGGGGCTTTTGTCGGAGGGAGCTGTGGAGGGACACACAGGCACACAGGTGGCGGCGCCGGGGCTGGGCGCCGGTGGGGGCGGCCAGGTGCAGGTCGAGGGGCTCGCGGGCCAAAAGGACAGCAACTGGGCCCATGGCGGAGTCTGGGTCTGGAGGGCTCTGAGCCTCCATCCGCTCTGGTGCCTCGGGTCTACCGGCCCGACGCCTGGTAGCGCGACACCCCACCGGCCCACAGACGTAGCCTCCCCAGCTGTGCTCACAGCGAGTCCAACCGCAGCCTGCATCCCTCCACGGGACACTTGGATTACTCCCGCGATCCCCACGAGGTGCGGCACCCGCTGGCCGAATGGGCTGAGATCCTGCCCTTGCGGCGCCCTGTGGCCACCTCCGCCTCCCTCACGGTACTGGCCGAGGCCTCGGACCAGCGGGCCCCGGCTCCCAGCTCAGCGCTGCTCCTCCGCCCCTCTCACCTCCTGCCCGACGTCCAGGCTACCGAGCACCCTCCACCCCCGCCCACCTTCATGCCACTCAGCCGGAACCCGGGAGGCAATGCCAACTACCAGGTGTATGACAGTCTGGTGCTGAAGCGGCAACCGCAGGAGGGCCAAGCGCGGGCCAACTCGCTGCTACCTTCCACCTCGGCCTCCAGGCCCTCTCTGCACGGGAGCCAGACTGGGAAAATGAACTTACCAGCAGCAAATGGGGGCAGGGGCAGGGGGCGGCAGGGCATGGAGAGAGGAATAAAGAGCTCCAGAGTCCAGGAAACATTGGTGGTCTGTGGCTTGGAAGCGCCACTCCTTCTGCCAGCCTGGGTCCCTGCGCTTGGCTTCCTGCAATAAGAAGCCAGTGTCCCCTTCTTGGCCTGAGGGTCCCTTTGGTTTAGTGGCCACAGTTCTGCCAGCAGGCCCCTCCTGGTCCTATACCATGCACTAAGTACATCTGCAGCTGCAGACTCCAAACCCCTGGTCTCTGGGCACCTCCTCTGTGTCTCAGCTGTCCCTGTCCACAGAGAGCCTCATACAAGACGTTGCTTCCAAACTGGGAGGTTCCACATCTGGGCAGGTCCAGCTCCAGGCCCAGTGAAGGGCATGAAGAAGGCTGAGGCTCTGGACTCCAGCCAGGCCTTCAGCAGGCCTCTGAGGCCAAGGTCTTCCTAGTCTCAAGAGGGGCCAAGAGACGCAATGTGTCATTTGAACAAGTGAGTCAGCGGGCGGTGAGCGAATGAGTGACCGCTCGAGGGGATGTATGCCGGCCACCGGGCCCTGTTTGACTGTCCAGGCTCAGCTTACCTGACCCTGGTTACCAGGGAATGCCACTCTGGGCCCTCCTTTTCATCCCCCTCCCTCACTGTGACCTCACCACCTGCCCCATTATGACCCAGTCTGGCTCCCAGTTAAAACTGGAGGGCAGAGGGCCCAGGCAGTCCTGGGACCAACGGCCATGGGTGAGCGAAACTACTACCGAGCCGAGCCGTTCACTGGCCCCATCCCCAGGAAATGCCAGGAGCAAGGATACTCAATTCTTCTGATCCCGGTCAGCTTCATCTTGCTCAACGTGGGGATCAACATGGTGACTATGGTCAGGGCAGGATCTGTGCAGCGCGGTTGGGGGAGCCCTGGGGTCTTGAAGGGGCTGAGGTGGGAGGGCTGCTGGGGTGTGACAGGACAAGGGTTGGATTTCAGGGCTCACCCTGCTCCCGGCCTCCCCCCTCCCCTTCTTCCCTCAACTCTGGAGGCATCTGAAGAGATTCTTGCGGGCACTTTTCAATCGTATTTTCCACAAAGGTGAGTGGGCGCCGGCGTGGGTTCAGGGGATGTGGGCCTGTCCCCTTTCTTCTATCCCTGCCTTGATTCTCAGCCCCTCAGGAACCCAGGCCCTGACCCATCTCGCCTTTCCCCACAGACAAGCAAGCCAGCTGTGTAGGCACCCATGGCATGTGCATGCGCTGCTCCGTGGATCCCAAGAACCTGTGCTCAAGAGTTTCTTCCCACTTCTGCCGTCGCCCAAGCTTCCTGCTCGGGCAGGTAAACCACCTTGACTACTGCCTGCAGCGGGGCTCGGCGGGGGCGGAGCCGGCGGCCCCCCCGCCGCGGGCGAGTAAAGGAGAAGGCGGGCGGAGCGGGAGGCAAAAAGCCTACAGCACCCGGTATTCCCAGGCGGTCTCCCATCCAAGTACTAACCAGGCCCGACCCTGCTTAGCTTCCGAGATCAGACGAGATCGGGCGCGTTCAGGGTGGTATGGCCGTAGACGGGGGCGGGGGCCGACGGCTGCCTCTTGAGGCCCAGTTTCGCTGGCGCTGGCGCCTTAACGCCAGCCTGGCGGCCGGCCCGCCCCGGCAGGGCCCCCTCGCCCGCCCAGGCAGGGGGAACGGAGGTCTCGGGTATCGGGCGGCGGCGGAGGGTTTGGCGACCACCTCCCAGCCCAGGGCGGCCGTGACCCAGCAAACCCTTCGGCGCTTGGCGCCCCGCCCAAGATCCCGCACGTCGCTCACAGGGACGTGGCCCCGGAGGCTTCAAGCCCCGGCGCCCGTGGTCCCTTGGGCATCGGTCCTGCCCGCCCACGCGGAGCTAGGCGCAGCCCGGCCGCAGCCCGGGCCGGCCCTCCTGCCTGACAGCAGCCGGCCCGAAGCCACCGGGAGCCACCATTGAGTCGCCACGGCCCCTCAGCCCCGGCAAGGCCACCCTTGCCCCCACACCCCCCGCCGAGCTCAGGACCCCGCCCCTGGTGGCCGGCAGGCCCGGGGAAGCGGCCCCTGCCCTCGATCCCGCTCCAGCACCCAACCGCGGTGACACGCCAGAGGGGCGGGGTGGTGGTGGGGCGGGGCTTTTGTCGGAGGGAGCTGTGGAGGGACACACCGGCACACAGATGGCGGCGCCGGGGCTAGGCGCCGGTGGGGGCGGCCAGGTGCAGGTCGAGGGGCTCGCGGGCCGAAAGGACGGCCACTGGGCCCGCGGCGGAGTCTGGGTCTGGGCCAGCCACCCCGGGAGCGTCTGGGGTGCGGCTGCCTTCCAGGGCCGCCTTCTGGCCGCCTGGCCGGCCGGGCCGGCGGGGAGCGCCCCCGCCGGCGCGCGCCATGGTGGGAGGGGCCTGAGGAGGTGGGTCCTGCAGCGGGGCCCGGCGGGGGCGGAGCCGGCGGCCCCCGCCGCGGGCGAGTAAAGGAGAAGGCGGGCGGAGCGGGAGGCAAAAAGCCTACAGCACCCGGTATTCCCAGGCGGTCTCCCATCCAAGTACTAACCAGGCCCGACCCTGCTTAGCTTCCGAGATCAGACGAGATCGGGCGCGTTCAGGGTGGTATGGCCGTAGACGGGGGCGGGGGGCCGCGGGCGGCCTCTTGAGGCCCGGTTTCGCTGGCGCTGGCGCCTTAACGCCAGCCTGGCGGCCGGCCCGCCCCGGCAGGGCCCCCTCGCCCGCCCAGGAAGGGGGAACGGAGGTCTCGGGTATCGGGCGGCGGCGGAGGGTTTGGCGACCACCTCCCAGCCCAGGGCGGCCGTGACCCAGCAAACCCTTCGGCGCTTGGCGCCCCGCCCAAGATCCCGCACGTCGCTCACAGGGACGTGGCCCCGGAGGCTTCAGGGCCCGGGGCCCGCGGTCCCTTGGGCATCGGTCCTGCCCGCCCACGCGGCGCTAGGCGCAGCCCGGCCGCAGCCCGGGCCGGCCCTCCTGCCCGACAGCAGCCGGCCCGAAGCCACCGGGAGCCACCATTGAGTCGCCACGGCCCCTCTGCCCCGGCAAGGCCACCCTTGCCCCCACACCCCCCGCCGAGCTCAGGACCCCGCCCCTGGTGGCCGGCAGGCCCGGGGAAGCGGCCCCTGCCCTCGATCCCGCTCCCGCACCCAACCGCGGTGACACGCCAGAGGGGCGGGGTGGTGGTGGGGCGGGGCTTTTGTCGGAGGGAGCTGTGGAGGGACACACAGGCACACAGGTGGCGGCGCCGGGGCTGGGCGCCGGTGGGGGCGGCCAGGTGCAGGTCGAGGGGCTCGCGGGCCAAAAGGACAGCAACTGGGCCCATGGCGGAGTCTGGGTCTGGAGGGCTCTGAGCCTCCATCCGCTCTGGTGCCTCGGGTCTACCGGCCCGACGCCTGGTAGCGCGACACCCCACCGGCCCACAGACGTAGCCTCCCCAGCTGTGCTCACAGCGAGTCCAACCGCAGCCTGCATCCCTCCACGGGACACTTGGATTACTCCCGCGATCCCCACGAGGTGCGGCACCCGCTGGCCGAATGGGCTGAGATCCTGCCCTTGCGGCGCCCTGTGGCCACCTCCGCCTCCCTCACGGTACTGGCCGAGGCCTCGGACCAGCGGGCCCCGGCTCCCAGCTCAGCGCTGCTCCTCCGCCCCTCTCACCTCCTGCCCGACGTCCAGGCTACCGAGCACCCTCCACCCCCGCCCACCTTCATGCCACTCAGCCGGAACCCGGGAGGCAATGCCAACTACCAGGTGTGTATGACAGTCTGGTGCTGAAGCGGCAACCGCAGGAGGGCCAAGCGCGGGCCAACTCGCTGCTACCTTCCACCTCGGCCTCCAGGCCCTCTCTGCACGGGAGCCAGACTGGGAAAATGAACTTACCAGCAGCAAATGGGGGCAGGGGCAGGGGGCGGCAGGGCATGGAGAGAGGAATAAAGAGCTCCAGAGTCCAGGAAACATTGGTGGTCTGTGGCTTGGAAGCGCCACTCCTTCTGCCAGCCTGGGTCCCTGCGCTTGGCTTCCTGCAATAAGAAGCCAGTGTCCCCTTCTTGGCCTGAGGGTCCCTTTGGTTTAGTGGCCACAGTTCTGCCAGCAGGCCCCTCCTGGTCCTATACCATGCACTAAGTACATCTGCAGCTGCAGACTCCAAACCCCTGGTCTCTGGGCACCTCCTCTGTGTCTCAGCTGTCCCTGTCCACAGAGAGCCTCATACAAGACGTTGCTTCCAAACTGGGAGGTTCCACATCTGGGCAGGTCCAGCTCCAGGCCCAGTGAAGGGCATGAAGAAGGCTGAGGCTCTGGACTCCAGCCAGGCCTTCAGCAGGCCTCTGAGGCCAAGGTCTTCCTAGTCTCAAGAGGGGCCAAGAGACGCAATGTGTCATTTGAACAAGTGAGTCAGCGGGCGGTGAGCGAATGAGTGACCGCTCGAGGGGATGTATGCCGGCCACCGGGCCCTGTTTGACTGTCCAGGCTCAGCTTACCTGACCCTGGTTACCAGGGAATGCCACTCTGGGCCCTCCTTTTCATCCCCCTCCCTCACTGTGACCTCACCACCTGCCCCATTATGACCCAGTCTGGCTCCCAGTTAAAACTGGAGGGCAGAGGGCCCAGGCAGTCCTGGGACCAACGGCCATGGGTGAGCGAAACTACTACCGAGCCGAGCCGTTCACTGGCCCCATCCCCAGGAAATGCCAGGAGCAAGGATACTCAATTCTTCTGATCCCGGTCAGCTTCATCTTGCTCAACGTGGGGATCAACATGGTGACTATGGTCAGGGCAGGATCTGTGCAGCGCGGTTGGGGGAGCCCTGGGGTCTTGAAGGGGCTGAGGTGGGAGGGCTGCTGGGGTGTGACAGGACAAGGGTTGGATTTCAGGGCTCACCCTGCTCCCGGCCTCCCCCCTCCCCTTCTTCCCTCAACTCTGGAGGCATCTGAAGAGATTCTTGCGGGCACTTTTCAATCGTATTTTCCACAAAGGTGAGTGGGCGCCGGCGTGGGTTCAGGGGATGTGGGCCTGTCCCCTTTCTTCTATCCCTGCCTTGATTCTCAGCCCCTCAGGAACCCAGGCCCTGACCCATCTCGCCTTTCCCCACAGACAAGCAAGCCAGCTGTGTAGGCACCCATGGCATGTGCATGCGCTGCTCCGTGGATCCCAAGAACCTGTGCTCAAGAGTTTCTTCCCACTTCTGCCGTCGCCCAAGCTTCCTGCTCGGGCAGGTAAACCACCTTGACTACTGCCTGCAGCGGGGCTCGGCGGGGGCGGAGCCGGCGGCCCCCCCGCCGCGGGCGAGTAAAGGAGAAGGCGGGCGGAGCGGGAGGCAAAAAGCCTACAGCACCCGGTATTCCCAGGCGGTCTCCCATCCAAGTACTAACCAGGCCCGACCCTGCTTAGCTTCCGAGATCAGACGAGATCGGGCGCGTTCAGGGTGGTATGGCCGTAGACGGGGGCGGGGGCCGACGGCTGCCTCTTGAGGCCCAGTTTCGCTGGCGCTGGCGCCTTAACGCCAGCCTGGCGGCCGGCCCGCCCCGGCAGGGCCCCCTCGCCCGCCCAGGCAGGGGGAACGGAGGTCTCGGGTATCGGGCGGCGGCGGAGGGTTTGGCGACCACCTCCCAGCCCAGGGCGGCCGTGACCCAGCAAACCCTTCGGCGCTTGGCGCCCCGCCCAAGATCCCGCACGTCGCTCACAGGGACGTGGCCCCGGAGGCTTCAGGCCCCGGGGCCCGTGGTCCCTTGGGCATCGGTCCTGCCCGCCCACGCGGAGCTAGGCGCAGCCCGGCCGCAGCCCGGGCCGGCCCTCCTGCCTGACAGCAGCCGGCCCGAAGCCACCGGGAGCCACCATTGAGTCGCCACGGCCCCTCAGCCCCGGCAAGGCCACCCTTGCCCCCACACCCCCCGCCGAGCTCAGGACCCCGCCCCTGGTGGCCGGCAGGCCCGGGGAAGCGGCCCCTGCCCTCGATCCCGCTCCAGCACCCAACCGCGGTGACACGCCAGAGGGGCGGGGTGGTGGTGGGGCGGGGCTTTTGTCGGAGGGAGCTGTGGAGGGACACACAGGCACACAGGTGGCGGCGCCGGGGCTGGGCGCCGGTGGGGGCGGCCAGGTGCAGGTCGAGGGGCTCGCGGGCCGAAAGGACGGCCACTGGGCCCGCGGCGGAGTCTGGGTCCGGGCCAGCCACCCCGGGAGCGTCTGGGGTGCGGCTGCCTTCCAGGGCCGCCTTCTGGCCGCCTGGCCGGCCGGGCCGGCGGGGAGCGCCCCCGCCGGCGCGCGCCGTGGTGGGAGGGGCCTGAGGAGGTGGGGCCTGCAGCGGGGCCCGGCGGGGGCGGAGCCGGCGGCCCCCGCCGCGGGCGAGTAAAGGAGAAGGCGGGCGGAGCGGGAGGCAAAAAGCCTACAGCACCCGGTATTCCCAGGCGGTCTCCCATCCAAGTACTAACCAGGCCCGACCCTGCTTAGCTTCCGAGATCAGACGAGATCGGGCGCGTTCAGGGTGGTATGGCCGTAGACGGGGGCGGGGGGCCGCGGGCGGCCTCTTGAGGCCCAGTTTCGCTGGCGCTGGCGCCTTAACGCCAGCCTGGCGGCCAGCCCGCCCCGACAGGGCCCCCTCGCCCGCCCAGGCAGGGGGAACGGAGGTCTCGGGTATCGGGCGGCGGCGGAGGGTTTGGCGACCACCTCCCAGCCCAGGGCGGCCGTGACCCAGCAAACCCTTCGGCGCTTGGCGCCCCGCCCAAGATCCCGCACGTCGCTCACAGGGACGTGGCCCCGGAGGCTTCAGGGCCCGGGGCCCGCGGTCCCTTGGGCATCGGCCCTGCCCGCCCACGCGGCGCTAGGCGCAGCCCGGCCGCAGCCCGGGCCGGCCCTCCTGCCCGACAGCAGCCGGCCCGAAGCCACCGGGAGCCACCATTGAGTCGCCACGGCCCCTCAGCCCCGGCAAGGCCACCCTTGCCCCCACACCCCCCGCCGAGCTCAGGACCCCGCCCCTGGTGGCCGGCAGGCCCGGGGAAGCGGCCCCTGCCCTCGATCCCGCTCCCGCACCCGGCCGCGGTTACACGCCAGAGGGGCGGGGTGTGGGGGGGCTTTTGTCGGAGGGAGCTGTGGAGGGACACACCGGCACACAGGTGGCGGCGCCGGGGCTGGGCGCCGGTGGGGGCGGCCAGGTGCAGGTCGAGGGGCTCGCGGGCCGAAATGACGGCAACTGGGCCCATGGCGGAGTCTGGGTCTGGAGGGCTCTGAGCCTCCATCCGCTCTGGTGCCTCGGGTCTACCGGCCCGAAGCCTGGTAGCGCGACACCCCACCGGCCCACAGACGTAGCCTCCCCAGCTGTGCTCACAGCGAGTCCAACCGCAGCCTGCATCCCTCCACGGGACACTTGGATTACTCCCGCGATCCCCACGAGGTGCGGCACCCGCTGGCCGAATGGGCTGAGATCCTGCCCTTGCGGCGCCCTGTGGCCACCTCCGCCTCCCTCACGGTACTGGCCGAGGCCTCGGACCAGCGGGCCCCGGCTCCCAGCTCAGCGCTGCTCCTCCGCCCCTCTCACCTCCTGCCCGACGTCCAGGCTACCGAGCACCCTCCACCCCCGCCCACCTTCATGCCACTCAGCCGGAACCCGGGAGGCAATGCCAACTACCAGGTGTATCACAGTCTGGTGCTGAAGCGGCAACCGCAGGAGGGCCAAGCGCGGGCCAACTCGCTGCTACCTTCCACCTCGGCCTCCAGGCCCTCTCTGCACGGGAGCCAGACTGGGAAAATGAACTTACCAGCAGCAAATGGGGGCAGGGGCAGGGGGCGGCAGGGCATGGAGAGAGGAATAAAGAGCGCCAGAGTCCAGGAAACATTGGTGGTCTGTGGCTTGGAAGCGCCACTCCTTCTGCCAGCCTGGGTCCCTGCGCTTGGCTTCCTGCAATAAGAAGCCAGTGTCCCCTTCTTGGCCTGAGGGTCCCTTTGGTTTAGTGGCCACAGTTCTGCCAGCAGGCCCCTCCTGGTCCTATACCATGCACTAAGTACATCTGCAGCTGCAGACTCCAAACCCCTGGTCTCTGGGCACCTCCTCTGTGTCTCAGCTGTCCCTGTCCACAGAGAGCCTCATACAAGACGTTGCTTCCAAACTGGGAGATTCCACATCTGGGCAGGTCCAGCTCCAGGCCCAGTGAAGGGCATGAAGAAGGCTGAGGCTCTGGACTCCAGCCAGGCCTTCAGCAGGCCTCTGAGGCCGAGGTCTTCCTAGTCTCAAGAGGGGCCAAGAGACGCAATGTGTCATTTGAACAAGTGAGTCAGCGGGCGGTGAGCGAATGAATGACCGCTCGAGGGGATGTATGCCGGCCACCAGGCCCTGTTTGACTGTCCAGGCTCAGCTTACCTGACCCTGGTTACCAGGGAATGCCACTCTGGGCCCTCCTTTTCATCCCCCTCCCTCACTGTGACCTCACCACCTGCCACATTATGACCCAGTCTGGCTCCCAGTTAAAACTGGAGGGCAGAGGGCCCAGGCAGTCCTGGGACCAACGGCCATGGGTGAGCGAAACTACTACCGAGCCGAGCCGTTCACTGGCCCCATCCCCAGGAAATGCCAGGAGCAAGGATACTCAATTCTTCTGATCCCGGTCAGCTTCATCTTGCTCAACGTGGGGATCAACATGGTGACTATGGTCAGGGCAGGATCTGTGCAGCGCGGTTGGGGGAGCCCTGGGGTCTTGAAGGGGCTGAGGTGGGAGGGCTGCTGGGGTGTGACAGGACAAGGGTTGGATTTCAGGGCTCACCCTGCTCCCGGCCTCCCCCCTCCCCTTCTTCCCTCAACTCTGGAGGCATCTGAAGAGATTCTTGCGGGCACTTTTCAATCGTATTTTCCACAAAGGTGAGTGGGCGCCGGCGTGGGTTCAGGAGATGTGGGCCTGTCCCCTTTCTTCTATCCCTGCCTTGATTCTCAGCCCCTCAGGAACCCAGGCCCTGACCCATCTCGCCTTTCCCCACAGACAAGCAAGCCAGCTGTGTAGGCACCCATCGCATGTGCATGCGCTGCTCCGTGGATCCCAAGAACCTGCGCTCAAGAGTTTCTTCCCACTTCTGCCATCGCCCAAGCTTCCTGCTCGGGCAGGTAAACCACCTTGACTACTGCCTGCAGCGGGGCTCGGCGGGGGCGGAGCCGGCGGCCCCCCCGCCGCGGGCGAGTAAAGGAGAAGGCGGGCGGAGCGGGAGGCAAAAAGCCTACAGCACCCGGTATTCCCAGGCGGTCTTCCATCCAAGTACTAACCAGGCCCGACCCTGCTTAGCTTCCGAGATCAGACGAGATCGGGCGCGTTCAGGGTGGTATGGCCGTAGACGGGGGCGGGGGGCCGCGGGCGGCCTCTTCAGGCCCAGTTTCGCTGGCGCTGGCGCCTTAACGCCAGCCTGGCGGCCAGCCCGCCCAGGCAGGGCCCCCTCGCCCGCCCAGGCAGGGGGAACGGAGGTCCCGTGTATCGGGCGGCGGCGGAGGGTTTGGCGACCACCTCCCAGCCCAGGGCGGCCGTGACCCAGCAAACCCTTCGGCGCATGGCGCCCCGCCCAAGATCCCGCACGTCGCTCACAGGGACGTGGCCCCGGAGGCTTCAGGGCCCGGGGCCCGCGGTCCCTTGGGCATCGGTCCTGCCCGCCCACGCGGCGCTAGGCGCAGCCCGGCCGCAGCCCGGGCCGGCCCTCCTGCCCGACAGCAGCCGGCCCGAAGCCACCGGGAGCCACCATTGAGTCGCCACGGCCCCTCTGCCCCGGCAAGGCCACCCTTGCCCCCACACCCCCCGCCGAGCTCAGGACCCCGCCCCTGGTGGCCGGCAGGCCCGGGGAAGCGGCCCCTGCCCTCGATCCCGCTCCCGCACCCAACCGCGGTGACACGCCAGAGGGGCGGGGTGGTGGTGGGGCGGGGCTTTTGTCGGAGGGAGCTGTGGAGGGACACACAGGCACACAGGTGGCGGCGCCGGGGCTGGGCGCCGGTGGGGGCGGCCAGGTGCAGGTCGAGGGGCTCGCGGGCCGAAAGGACGGCCACTGGGCCCGCGGCGGAGTCTGGGTCTGGGCCAGCCACCCCGGGAGCGTCTGGGGTGCGGCTGCCTTCCAGGGCCGCCTTCTGGCCGCCTGGCCGGCCGGGCCGGCGGGGAGCGCCCCCGCCGGCGCGCGCCGTGGTGGGAGGGGCCTGAGGAGGTGGGTCCTGCAGCGGGGCCCGGCGGGGGCGGAGCCGGCGGCCCCCGCCGCGGGCGAGTAAAGGAGAAGGCGGGCGGAGCGGGAGGCAAAAAGCCTACAGCACCCGGTATTCCCAGGCGGTCTCCCATCCAAGTACTAACCAGGCCCGACCCTGCTTAGCTTCCGAGATCAGACGAGATCGGGCGCGTTCAGGGTGGTATGGCCGTAGACGGGGGCGGGGGCCGACGGCTGCCTCTTGAGGCCCAGTTTCGCTGGCGCTGGCGCCTTAACGCCAGCCTGGCGGCCGGCCCGCCCCGGCAGGGCCCCCTCGCCCGCCCAGGCAGGGGGAACGGAGGTCTCGGGTATCGGGCGGCGGCGGAGGGTTTGGCGACCACCTCCCAGCCCAGGGCGGCCGTGACCCAGCAAACCCTTCGGCGCTTGGCGCCCCGCCCAAGATCCCGCACGTCGCTCACAGGGACGTGGCCCCGGAGGCTTCAGGGCCCGGGGCCCGCGGTCCCTTGGGCATCGGTCCTGCCCGCCCACGCGGCGCTAGGCGCAGCCCGGCCGCAGCCCGGGCCGGCCCTCCTGCCCGACAGCAGCCGGCCCGAAGCCACCGGGAGCCACCATTGAGTCGCCACGGCCCCTCTGCCCCGGCAAGGCCACCCTTGCCCCCACACCCCCCGCCGAGCTCAGGACCCCGCCCCTGGTGGCCGGCAGGCCCGGGGAAGCGGCCCCTGCCCTCGATCCCGCTCCCGCACCCAACCGCGGTGACACGCCAGAGGGGCGGGGTGGTGGTGGGGCGGGGCTTTTGTCGGAGGGAGCTGTGGAGGGACACACAGGCACACAGGTGGCGGCGCCGGGGCTGGGCGCCGGTGGGGGCGGCCAGGTGCAGGTCGAGGGGCTCGCGGGCCGAAAGGACGGCCACTGGGCCCGCGGCGGAGTCTGGGTCCGGGCCAGCCACCCCGGGAGCGTCTGGGGTGCGGCTGCCTTCCAGGGCCGCCTTCTGGCCGCCTGGCCGGCCGGGCCGGCGGGGAGCGCCCCCGCCGGCGCGCGCCGTGGTGGGAGGGGCCTGAGGAGGTGGGGCCTGCAGCGGGGCCCGGCGGGGGCGGAGCCGGCGGCCCCCGCCGCGGGCGAGTAAAGGAGAAGGCGGGCGGAGCGGGAGGCAAAAAGCCTACAGCACCCGGTATTCCCCGGCGGTCTCCCATCCAAGTACTAACCAGGCCCGACCCTGCTTAGCTTCCGAGATCAGACGAGATCGGGCGCGTTCAGGGTGGTATGGCCGTAGACGGGGGCGGGGGCCGACGGCTGCCTCTTGAGGCCCAGCTTCGCTGGCGCTGGCGCCTTAACGCCAGCCTGGCGGCCGGCCCGCCCCGACAGGGCCCCCTCGCCCGCCCAGGCAGGGGGAACGGAGGTCTCGGGTATCGGGCGGCGGCAGAGGGTTTGGCGACCACCTCCCAGCCCAGGGCGGCCGTGACCCAGCAAACCCTTCGGCGCTTGGCGCCCCGCCCAAGATCCCGCACGTCGCTCACAGGGACGTGGCCCCGGAGGCTTCAGGGCCCGGGGCCCGCGGTCCCTTGGGCATCGGCCCTGCCCGCCCACGCGGCGCTAGGCGCAGCCCGGCCGCAGCCCGGGCCGGCCCTCCTGCCCGACAGCAGCCGGCCCGAAGCCACCGGGAGCCACCATTGAGTCGCCACGGCCCCTCAGCCCCGGCAAGGCCACCCTTGCCCCCACACCCCCCGCCGAGCTCAGGACCCCGCCCCTGGTGGCCGGCAGGCCCGGGGAAGCGGCCCCTGCCCTCGATCCCGCTCCCGCACCCGGCCGCGGTGACACGCCACAGGGGCGGGGTGTGGGGGGGCTTTTGTCGGAGGGAGCTGTGGAGGGACACACCGGCACACAGGTGGCGGCGCCGGGGCTGGGCGCCGGTGGGGGCGGCCAGGTGCAGGTCGAGGGGCTCGCGGGCCGAAATGACGGCAACTGGGCCCATGGCGGAGTCTGGGTCTGGAGGGCTCTGAGCCTCCATCCGCTCTGGTGCCTCGGGTCTACCGGCCCGAAGCCTGGTAGCGCGACACCCCACCGGCCCACAGACGTAGCCTCCCCAGCTGTGCTCACAGCGAGTCCAACCGCAGCCTGCATCCCTCCACGGGACACTTGGATTACTCCCGCGATCCCCACGAGGTGCGGCACCCGCTGGCCGAATGGGCTGAGATCCTGCCCTTGCGGCGCCCTGTGGCCACCTCCGCCTCCCTCACGGTACTGGCCGAGGCCTCGGACCAGCGGGCCCCGGCTCCCAGCTCAGCGCTGCTCCTCCGCCCCTCTCACCTCCTGCCCGACGTCCAGGCTACCGAGCACCCTCCACCCCCGCCCACCTTCATGCCACTCAGCCGGAACCCGGGAGGCAATGCCAACTACCAGGTGTATCACAGTCTGGTGCTGAAGCGGCAACCGCAGGAGGGCCAAGCGCGGGCCAACTCGCTGCTACCTTCCACCTCGGCCTCCAGGCCCTCTCTGCACGGGAGCCAGACTGGGAAAATGAACTTACCAGCAGCAAATGGGGGCAGGGGCAGGGGGCAGCAGGGCATGGAGAGAGGAATAAAGAGCGCCAGAGTCCAGGAAACATTGGTGGTCTGTGGCTTGGAAGCGCCACTCCTTCTGCCAGCCTGGGTCCCTGCGCTTGGCTTCCTGCAATAAGAAGCCAGTGTCCCCTTCTTGGCCTGAGGGTCCCTTTGGTTTAGTGGCCACAGTTCTGCCAGCAGGCCCCTCCTGGTCCTATACCATGCACTAAGTACATCTGCAGCTGCAGACTCCAAACCCCTGGTCTCTGGGCACCTCCTCTGTGTCTCAGCTGTCCCTGTCCACAGAGAGCCTCATACAAGACGTTGCTTCCAAACTGGGAGATTCCACATCTGGGCAGGTCCAGCTCCAGGCCCAGTGAAGGGCATGAAGAAGGCTGAGGCTCTGGACTCCAGCCAGGCCTTCAGCAGGCCTCTGAGGCCGAGGTCTTCCTAGTCTCAAGAGGGGCCAAGAGACGCAATGTGTCATTTGAACAAGTGAGTCAGCGGGCGGTGAGCGAATGAATGACCGCTCGAGGGGATGTATGCCGGCCACCAGGCCCTGTTTGACTGTCCAGGCTCAGCTTACCTGACCCTGGTTACCAGGGAATGCCACTCTGGGCCCTCCTTTTCATCCCCCTCCCTCACTGTGACCTCACCACCTGCCCCATTATGACCCAGTCTGGCTCCCAGTTAAAACTGGAGGGCAGAGGGCCCAGGCAGTCCTGGGACCAACGGCCATGGGTGAGCGAAACTACTACCGAGCCGAGCCGTTCACTGGCCCCATCCCCAGGAAATGCCAGGAGCAAGGATACTCAATTCTTCTGATCCCGGTCAGCTTCATCTTGCTCAACGTGGGGATCAACATGGTGACTATGGTCAGGGCAGGATCTGTGCAGCGCGGTTGGGGGAGCCCTGGGGTCTTGAAGGGGCTGAGGTGGGAGGGCTGCTGGGGTGTGACAGGACAAGGGTTGGATTTCAGGGCTCACCCTGCTCCCGGCCTCCCCCCTCCCCTTCTTCCCTCAACTCTGGAGGCATCTGAAGAGATTCTTGCGGGCACTTTTCAATCGTATTTTCCACAAAGGTGAGTGGGCGCCGGCGTGGGTTCAGGAGATGTGGGCCTGTCCCCTTTCTTCTATCCCTGCCTTGATTCTCAGCCCCTCAGGAACCCAGGCCCTGACCCATCTCGCCTTTCCCCACAGACAAGCAAGCCAGCTGTGTAGGCACCCATCGCATGTGCATGCGCTGCTCCGTGGATCCCAAGAACCTGCGCTCAAGAGTTTCTTCCCACTTCTGCCATCGCCCAAGCTTCCTGCTCGGGCAGGTAAACCACCTTGACTACTGCCTGCAGCGGGGCTCGGCGGGGGCGGAGCCGGCGGCCCCCCCGCCGCGGGCGAGTAAAGGAGAAGGCGGGCGGAGCGGGAGGCAAAAAGCCTACAGCACCCGGTATTCCCAGGCGGTCTTCCATCCAAGTACTAACCAGGCCCGACCCTGCTTAGCTTCCGAGATCAGACGAGATCGGGCGCGTTCAGGGTGGTATGGCCGTAGACGGGGGCGGGGGGCCGCGGGCGGCCTCTTGAGGCCCAGTTTCGCTGGCGCTGGCGCCTTAACGCCAGCCTGGCGGCCAGCCCGCCCAGGCAGGGCCCCCTCGCCCGCCCAGGCAGGGGGAACGGAGGTCCCGGGTATCGGGCGGCGGCGGAGGGTTTGGCGACCACCTCCCAGCCCAGGGCGGCCGTGACCCAGCAAACCCTTCGGCGCTTGGCGCCCCGCCCAAGATCCCGCACGTCGCTCACAGGGACGTGGCCCCGGAGGCTTCAGGGCCCGGGGCCCGCGGTCCCTTGGGCATCGGTCCTGCCCGCCCACGCGGCGCTAGGCGCAGCCCGGCCGCAGCCCGGGCCGGCCCTCCTGCCCGACAGCAGCCGGCCCGAAGCCACCGGGAGCCACCATTGAGTCGCCACGGCCCCTCTGCCCCGGCAAGGCCACCCTTGCCCCCACACCCCCCGCCGAGCTCAGGACCCCGCCCCTGGTGGCCGGCAGGCCCGGGGAAGCGGCCCCTGCCCTCGATCCCGCTCCCGCACCCAACCGCGGTGACACGCCAGAGGGGCGGGGTGGTGGTGGGGCGGGGCTTTTGTCGGAGGGATCTGTGGAGGGACACACAGGCACACAGGTGGCGGCGCCGGGGCTGGGCGCCGGTGGGGGCGGCCAGGTGCAGGTCGAGGGGCTCGCGGGCCGAAAGGACGGCCACTGGGCCCGCGGCGGAGTCTGGGTCCGGGCCAGCCACCCCGGGAGCGTCTGGGGTGCGGCTGCCTTCCAGGGCCGCCTTCTGGCCGCCTGGCCGGCCGGGCCGGCGGGGAGCGCCCCCGCCGGCGCGCGCCGTGGTGGGAGGGGCCTGAGGAGGTGGGGCCTGCAGCGGGGCCCGGCGGGGGCGGAGCCGGCGGCCCCCGCCGCGGGCGAGTAAAGGAGAAGGCGGGCGGAGCGGGAGGCAAAAAGCCTACAGCACCCGGTATTCCCAGGCGGTCTCCCATCCAAGTACTAACCAGGCCCGACCCTGCTTAGCTTCCGAGATCAGACGAGATCGGGCGCGTTCAGGGTGGTATGGCCGTAGACGGGGGCGGGGGCCGACGGCTGCCTCTTGAGGCCCAGTTTCGCTGGCGCTGGCGCCTTAACGCCAGCCTGGCGGCCGGCCCGCCCCGACAGGGCCCCCTCGCCCGCCCAGGCAGGGGGAACGGAGGTCTCGGGTATCGGGCGGCGGCGGAGGGTTTGGCGACCACCTCCCAGCCCAGGGCGGCCGTGACCCAGCAAACCCTTCGGCGCTTGGCGCCCCGCCCAAGATCCCGCACGTCGCTCACAGGGACGTGGCCCCGGAGGCTTCAGGGCCCGGGGCCCGCGGTCCCTTGGGCATCGGCCCTGCCCGCCCACGCGGCGCTAGGCGCAGCCCGGCCGCAGCCCGGGCCGGCCCTCCTGCCCGACAGCAGCCGGCCCGAAGCCACCGGGAGCCACCATTGAGTCGCCACGGCCCCTCAGCCCCGGCAAGGCCACCCTTGCCCCCACACCCCCCGCCGAGCTCAGGACCCCGCCCCTGGTGGCCGGCAGGCCCGGGGAAGCGGCCCCTGCCCTCGATCCCGCTCCCGCACCCAACCGCGGTGACACGCCAGAGGGGCGGGGTGGTGGTGGGGCGGGGCTTTTGTCGGAGGGAGCTGTGGAGGGACACACAGGCACACAGGTGGCGGCGCCGGGGCTGGGCGCCGGTGGGGGCGGCCAGGTGCAGGTCGAGGGGCTCGCGGGCCAAAAGGACAGCAACTGGGCCCATGGCGGAGTCTGGGTCTGGAGGGCTCTGAGCCTCCATCCGCTCTGGTGCCTCGGGTCTACCGGCCCGACGCCTGGTAGCGCGACACCCCACCGGCCCACAGACGTAGCCTCCCCAGCTGTGCTCACAGCGAGTCCAACCGCAGCCTGCATCCCTCCACGGGACACTTGGATTACTCCCGCGATCCCCACGAGGTGCGGCACCCGCTGGCCGAATGGGCTGAGATCCTGCCCTTGCGGCGCCCTGTGGCCACCTCCGCCTCCCTCACGGTACTGGCCGAGGCCTCGGACCAGCGGGCCCCGGCTCCCAGCTCAGCGCTGCTCCTCCGCCCCTCTCACCTCCTGCCCGACGTCCAGGCTACCGAGCACCCTCCACCCCCGCCCACCTTCATGCCACTCAGCCGGAACCCGGGAGGCAATGCCAACTACCAGGTGTATGACAGTCTGGTGCTGAAGCGGCAACCGCAGGAGGGCCAAGCGCGGGCCAACTCGCTGCTACCTTCCACCTCGGCCTCCAGGCCCTCTCTGCATGGGAGCCAGACTGGGAAAATGAACTTACCAGCAGCAAATGGGGGCAGGGGCAGGGGGCGGCAGGGCATGGAGAGAGGAATAAAGAGCTCCAGAGTCCAGGAAACATTGGTGGTCTGTGGCTTGGAAGCGCCACTCCTTCTGCCAGCCTGGGTCCCTGCGCTTGGCTTCCTGCAATAAGAAGCCAGTGTCCCCTTCTTGGCCTGAGGGTCCCTTTGGTTTAGTGGCCACAGTTCTGCCAGCAGGCCCCTCCTGGTCCTATACCATGCACTAAGTACATCTGCAGCTGCAGACTCCAAACCCCTGGTCTCTGGGCACCTCCTCTGTGTCTCAGCTGTCCCTGTCCACAGAGAGCCTCATACAAGACGTTGCTTCCAAACTGGGAGGTTCCACATCTGGGCAGGTCCAGCTCCAGGCCCAGTGAAGGGCATGAAGAAGGCTGAGGCTCTGGACTCCAGCCAGGCCTTCAGCAGGCCTCTGAGGCCAAGGTCTTCCTAGTCTCAAGAGGGGCCAAGAGACGCAATGTGTCATTTGAACAAGTGAGTCAGCGGGCGGTGAGCGAATGAGTGACCGCTCGAGGGGATGTATGCCGGCCACCGGGCCCTGTTTGACTGTCCAGGCTCAGCTTACCTGACCCTGGTTACCAGGGAATGCCACTCTGGGCCCTCCTTTTCATCCCCCTCCCTCACTGTGACCTCACCACCTGCCCCATTATGACCCAGTCTGGCTCCCAGTTAAAACTGGAGGGCAGAGGGCCCAGGCAGTCCTGGGACCAACGGCCATGGGTGAGCGAAACTACTACCGAGCCGAGCCGTTCACTGGCCCCATCCCCAGGAAATGCCAGGAGCAAGGATACTCAATTCTTCTGATCCCGGTCAGCTTCATCTTGCTCAACGTGGGGATCAACATGGTGACTATGGTCAGGGCAGGATCTGTGCAGCGCGGTTGGGGGAGCCCTGGGGTCTTGAAGGGGCTGAGGTGGGAGGGCTGCTGGGGTGTGACAGGACAAGGGTTGGATTTCAGGGCTCACCCTGCTCCCGGCCTCCCCCCTCCCCTTCTTCCCTCAACTCTGGAGGCATCTGAAGAGATTCTTGCGGGCACTTTTCAATCGTATTTTCCACAAAGGTGAGTGGGCGCCGGCGTGGGTTCAGGGGATGTGGGCCTGTCCCCTTTCTTCTATCCCTGCCTTGATTCTCAGCCCCTCAGGAACCCAGGCCCTGACCCATCTCGCCTTTCCCCACAGACAAGCAAGCCAGCTGTGTAGGCACCCATGGCATGTGCATGCGCTGCTCCGTGGATCCCAAGAACCTGTGCTCAAGAGTTTCTTCCCACTTCTGCCGTCGCCCAAGCTTCCTGCTCGGGCAGGTAAACCACCTTGACTACTGCCTGCAGCGGGGCTCGGCGGGGGCGGAGCCGGCGGCCCCCCCGCCGCGGGCGAGTAAAGGAGAAGGCGGGCGGAGCGGGAGGCAAAAAGCCTACAGCACCCGGTATTCCCAGGCGGTCTCCCATCCAAGTACTAACCAGGCCCGACCCTGCTTAGCTTCCGAGATCAGACGAGATCGGGCGCGTTCAGGGTGGTATGGCCGTAGACGGGGGCGGGGGCCGACGGCTGCCTCTTGAGGCCCAGTTTCGCTGGCGCTGGCGCCTTAACGCCAGCCTGGCGGCCGGCCCGCCCCGGCAGGGCCCCCTCGCCCGCCCAGGCAGGGGGAACGGAGGTCTCGGGTATCGGGCGGCGGCGGAGGGTTTGGCGACCACCTCCCAGCCCAGGGCGGCCGTGACCCAGCAAACCCTTCGGCGCTTGGCGCCCCGCCCAAGATCCCGCACGTCGCTCACAGGGACGTGGCCCCGGAGGCTTCAAGCCCCGGCGCCCGTGGTCCCTTGGGCATCGGTCCTGCCCGCCCACGCGGAGCTAGGCGCAGCCCGGCCGCAGCCCGGGCCGGCCCTCCTGCCTGACAGCAGCCGGCCCGAAGCCACCGGGAGCCACCATTGAGTCGCCACGGCCCCTCAGCCCCGGCAAGGCCACCCTTGCCCCCACACCCCCCGCCGAGCTCAGGACCCCGCCCCTGGTGGCCGGCAGGCCCGGGGAAGCGGCCCCTGCCCTCGATCCCGCTCCAGCACCCAACCGCGGTGACACGCCAGAGGGGCGGGGTGGTGGTGGGGCGGGGCTTTTGTCGGAGGGAGCTGTGGAGGGACACACCGGCACACAGATGGCGGCGCCGGGGCTAGGCGCCGGTGGGGGCGGCCAGGTGCAGGTCGAGGGGCTCGCGGGCCGAAAGGACGGCCACTGGGCCCGCGGCGGAGTCTGGGTCTGGGCCAGCCACCCCGGGAGCGTCTGGGGTGCGGCTGCCTTCCAGGGCCGCCTTCTGGCCGCCTGGCCGGCCGGGCCGGCGGGGAGCGCCCCCGCCGGCGCGCGCCGTGGTGGGAGGGGCCTGAGGAGGTGGGTCCTGCAGCGGGGCCCGGCGGGGGCGGAGCCGGCGGCCCCCGCCGCGGGCGAGTAAAGGAGAAGGCGGGCGGAGCGGGAGGCAAAAAGCCTACAGCACCCGGTATTCCCAGGCGGTCTCCCATCCAAGTACTAACCAGGCCCGACCCTGCTTAGCTTCCGAGATCAGACGAGATCGGGCGCGTTCAGGGTGGTATGGCCGTAGACGGGGGCGGGGGGCCGCGGGCGGCATCTTGAGGCCCGGTTTCGCTGGCGCTGGCGCCTTAACGCCAGCCTGGCGGCCGGCCCGCCCCGGCAGGGCCCCCTCGCCCGCCCAGGAAGGGGGAACGGAGGTCTCGGGTATCGGGCGGCGGCGGAGGGTTTGGCGACCACCTCCCAGCCCAGGGCGGCCGTGACCCAGCAAACCCTTCGGCGCTTGGCGCCCCGCCCAAGATCCCGCACGTCGCTCACAGGGACGTGGCCCCGGAGGCTTCAGGGCCCGGGGCCCGCGGTCCCTTGGGCATCGGTCCTGCCCGCCCACGCGGCGCTAGGCGCAGCCCGGCCGCAGCCCGGGCCGGCCCTCCTGCCCGACAGCAGCCGGCCCGAAGCCACCGGGAGCCACCATTGAGTCGCCACGGCCCCTCTGCCCCGGCAAGGCCACCCTTGCCCCCACACCCCCCGCCGAGCTCAGGACCCCGCCCCTGGTGGCCGGCAGGCCCGGGGAAGCGGCCCCTGCCCTCGATCCCGCTCCCGCACCCAACCGCGGTGACACGCCAGAGGGGCGGGGTGGTGGTGGGGCGGGGCTTTTGTCGGAGGGAGCTGTGGAGGGACACACAGGCACACAGGTGGCGGCGCCGGGGCTGGGCGCCGGTGGGGGCGGCCAGGTGCAGGTCGAGGGGCTCGCGGGCCAAAAGGACAGCAACTGGGCCCATGGCGGAGTCTGGGTCTGGAGGGCTCTGAGCCTCCATCCGCTCTGGTGCCTCGGGTCTACCGGCCCGACGCCTGGTAGCGCGACACCCCACCGGCCCACAGACGTAGCCTCCCCAGCTGTGCTCACAGCGAGTCCAACCGCAGCCTGCATCCCTCCACGGGACACTTGGATTACTCCCGCGATCCCCACGAGGTGCGGCACCCGCTGGCCGAATGGGCTGAGATCCTGCCCTTGCGGCGCCCTGTGGCCACCTCCGCCTCCCTCACGGTACTGGCCGAGGCCTCGGACCAGCGGGCCCCGGCTCCCAGCTCAGCGCTGCTCCTCCGCCCCTCTCACCTCCTGCCCGACGTCCAGGCTACCGAGCACCCTCCACCCCCGCCCACCTTCATGCCACTCAGCCGGAACCCGGGAGGCAATGCCAACTACCAGGTGTGTATGACAGTCTGGTGCTGAAGCGGCAACCGCAGGAGGGCCAAGCGCGGGCCAACTCGCTGCTACCTTCCACCTCGGCCTCCAGGCCCTCTCTGCACGGGAGCCAGACTGGGAAAATGAACTTACCAGCAGCAAATGGGGGCAGGGGCAGGGGGCGGCAGGGCATGGAGAGAGGAATAAAGAGCTCCAGAGTCCAGGAAACATTGGTGGTCTGTGGCTTGGAAGCGCCACTCCTTCTGCCAGCCTGGGTCCCTGCGCTTGGCTTCCTGCAATAAGAAGCCAGTGTCCCCTTCTTGGCCTGAGGGTCCCTTTGGTTTAGTGGCCACAGTTCTGCCAGCAGGCCCCTCCTGGTCCTATACCATGCACTAAGTACATCTGCAGCTGCAGACTCCAAACCCCTGGTCTCTGGGCACCTCCTCTGTGTCTCAGCTGTCCCTGTCCACAGAGAGCCTCATACAAGACGTTGCTTCCAAACTGGGAGGTTCCACATCTGGGCAGGTCCAGCTCCAGGCCCAGTGAAGGGCATGAAGAAGGCTGAGGCTCTGGACTCCAGCCAGGCCTTCAGCAGGCCTCTGAGGCCAAGGTCTTCCTAGTCTCAAGAGGGGCCAAGAGACGCAATGTGTCATTTGAACAAGTGAGTCAGCGGGCGGTGAGCGAATGAGTGACCGCTCGAGGGGATGTATGCCGGCCACCGGGCCCTGTTTGACTGTCCAGGCTCAGCTTACCTGACCCTGGTTACCAGGGAATGCCACTCTGGGCCCTCCTTTTCATCCCCCTCCCTCACTGTGACCTCACCACCTGCCCCATTATGACCCAGTCTGGCTCCCAGTTAAAACTGGAGGGCAGAGGGCCCAGGCAGTCCTGGGACCAACGGCCATGGGTGAGCGAAACTACTACCGAGCCGAGCCGTTCACTGGCCCCATCCCCAGGAAATGCCAGGAGCAAGGATACTCAATTCTTCTGATCCCGGTCAGCTTCATCTTGCTCAACGTGGGGATCAACATGGTGACTATGGTCAGGGCAGGATCTGTGCAGCGCGGTTGGGGGAGCCCTGGGGTCTTGAAGGGGCTGAGGTGGGAGGGCTGCTGGGGTGTGACAGGACAAGGGTTGGATTTCAGGGCTCACCCTGCTCCCGGCCTCCCCCCTCCCCTTCTTCCCTCAACTCTGGAGGCATCTGAAGAGATTCTTGCGGGCACTTTTCAATCGTATTTTCCACAAAGGTGAGTGGGCGCCGGCGTGGGTTCAGGGGATGTGGGCCTGTCCCCTTTCTTCTATCCCTGCCTTGATTCTCAGCCCCTCAGGAACCCAGGCCCTGACCCATCTCGCCTTTCCCCACAGACAAGCAAGCCAGCTGTGTAGGCACCCATGGCATGTGCATGCGCTGCTCCGTGGATCCCAAGAACCTGTGCTCAAGAGTTTCTTCCCACTTCTGCCGTCGCCCAAGCTTCCTGCTCGGGCAGGTAAACCACCTTGACTACTGCCTGCAGCGGGGCTCGGCGGGGGCGGAGCCGGCGGCCCCCCCGCCGCGGGCGAGTAAAGGAGAAGGCGGGCGGAGCGGGAGGCAAAAAGCCTACAGCACCCGGTATTCCCAGGCGGTCTCCCATCCAAGTACTAACCAGGCCCGACCCTGCTTAGCTTCCGAGATCAGACGAGATCGGGCGCGTTCAGGGTGGTATGGCCGTAGACGGGGGCGGGGGCCGACGGCTGCCTCTTGAGGCCCAGTTTCGCTGGCGCTGGCGCCTTAACGCCAGCCTGGCGGCCGGCCCGCCCCGGCAGGGCCCCCTCGCCCGCCCAGGCAGGGGGAACGGAGGTCTCGGGTATCGGGCGGCGGCGGAGGGTTTGGCGACCACCTCCCAGCCCAGGGCGGCCGTGACCCAGCAAACCCTTCGGCGCTTGGCGCCCCGCCCAAGATCCCGCACGTCGCTCACAGGGACGTGGCCCCGGAGGCTTCAGGCCCCGGGGCCCGTGGTCCCTTGGGCATCGGTCCTGCCCGCCCACGCGGAGCTAGGCGCAGCCCGGCCGCAGCCCGGGCCGGCCCTCCTGCCTGACAGCAGCCGGCCCGAAGCCACCGGGAGCCACCATTGAGTCGCCACGGCCCCTCAGCCCCGGCAAGGCCACCCTTGCCCCCACACCCCCCGCCGAGCTCAGGACCCCGCCCCTGGTGGCCGGCAGGCCCGGGGAAGCGGCCCCTGCCCTCGATCCCGCTCCAGCACCCAACCGCGGTGACACGCCAGAGGGGCGGGGTGGTGGTGGGGCGGGGCTTTTGTCGGAGGGAGCTGTGGAGGGACACACAGGCACACAGGTGGCGGCGCCGGGGCTGGGCGCCGGTGGGGGCGGCCAGGTGCAGGTCGAGGGGCTCGCGGGCCGAAAGGACGGCCACTGGGCCCGCGGCGGAGTCTGGGTCCGGGCCAGCCACCCCGGGAGCGTCTGGGGTGCGGCTGCCTTCCAGGGCCGCCTTCTGGCCGCCTGGCCGGCCGGGCCGGCGGGGAGCGCCCCCGCCGGCGCGCGCCGTGGTGGGAGGGGCCTGAGGAGGTGGGGCCTGCAGCGGGGCCCGGCGGGGGCGGAGCCGGCGGCCCCCGCCGCGGGCGAGTAAAGGAGAAGGCGGGCGGAGCGGGAGGCAAAAAGCCTACAGCACCCGGTATTCCCAGGCGGTCTCCCATCCAAGTACTAACCAGGCCCGACCCTGCTTAGCTTCCGAGATCAGACGAGATCGGGCGCGTTCAGGGTGGTATGGCCGTAGACGGGGGCGGGGGGCCGCGGGCGGCCTCTTGAGGCCCAGTTTCGCTGGCGCTGGCGCCTTAACGCCAGCCTGGCGGCCAGCCCGCCCCGACAGGGCCCCCTCGCCCGCCCAGGCAGGGGGAACGGAGGTCTCGGGTATCGGGCGGCAGCGGAGGGTTTGGCGAACACCTCCCAGCCCAGGGCGGCCGTGACCCAGCAAACCCTTCGGCGCTTGGCGCCCCGCCCAAGATCCCGCACGTCGCTCACAGGGACGTGGCCCCGGAGGCTTCAGGGCCCGGGGCCCGCGGTCCCTTGGGCATCGGCCCTGCCCGCCCACGCGGCGCTAGGCGCAGCCCGGCCGCAGCCCGGGCCGGCCCTCCTGCCCGACAGCAGCCGGCCCGAAGCCACCGGGAGCCACCATTGAGTCGCCACGGCCCCTCAGCCCCGGCAAGGCCACCCTTGCCCCCACACCCCCCGCCGAGCTCAGGACCCCGCCCCTGGTGGCCGGCAGGCCCGGGGAAGCGGCCCCTGCCCTCGATCCCGCTCCCGCACCCGGCCGCGGTTACACGCCAGAGGGGCGGGGTGTGGGGGGGCTTTTGTCGGAGGGAGCTGTGGAGGGACACACCGGCACACAGGTGGCGGCGCCGGGGCTGGGCGCCGGTGGGGGCGGCCAGGTGCAGGTCGAGGGGCTCGCGGGCCGAAATGACGGCAACTGGGCCCATGGCGGAGTCTGGGTCTGGAGGGCTCTGAGCCTCCATCCGCTCTGGTGCCTCGGGTCTACCGGCCCGAAGCCTGGTAGCGCGACACCCCACCGGCCCACAGACGTAGCCTCCCCAGCTGTGCTCACAGCGAGTCCAACCGCAGCCTGCATCTCTCCACGGGACACTTGGATTACTCCCGCGATCCCCACGAGGTGCGGCACCCGCTGGCCGAATGGGCTGAGATCCTGCCCTTGCGGCGCCCTGTGGCCACCTCCGCCTCCCTCACGGTACTGGCCGAGGCCTCGGACCAGCGGGCCCCGGCTCCCAGCTCAGCGCTGCTCCTCCGCCCCTCTCACCTCCTGCCCGACGTCCAGGCTACCGAGCACCCTCCACCCCCGCCCACCTTCATGCCACTCAGCCGGAACCCGGGAGGCAATGCCAACTACCAGGTGTGTATGACAGTCTGGTGCTGAAGCGGCAACCGCAGGAGGGCCAAGCGCGGGCCAACTCGCTGCTACCTTCCACCTCGGCCTCCAGGCCCTCTCTGCACGGGAGCCAGACTGGGAAAATGAACTTACCAGCAGCAAATGGGGGCAGGGGCAGGGGGCGGCAGGGCATGGAGAGAGGAATAAAGAGCTCCAGAGTCCAGGAAACATTGGTGGTCTGTGGCTTGGAAGCGCCACTCCTTCTGCCAGCCTGGGTCCCTGCGCTTGGCTTCCTGCAATAAGAAGCCAGTGTCCCCTTCTTGGCCTGAGGGTCCCTTTGGTTTAGTGGCCACAGTTCTGCCAGCAGGCCCCTCCTGGTCCTATACCATGCACTAAGTACATCTGCAGCTGCAGACTCCAAACCCCTGGTCTCTGGGCACCTCCTCTGTGTCTCAGCTGTCCCTGTCCACAGAGAGCCTCATACAAGACGTTGCTTCCAAACTGGGAGGTTCCACATCTGGGCAGGTCCAGCTCCAGGCCCAGTGAAGGGCATGAAGAAGGCTGAGGCTCTGGACTCCAGCCAGGCCTTCAGCAGGCCTCTGAGGCCAAGGTCTTCCTAGTCTCAAGAGGGGCCAAGAGACGCAATGTGTCATTTGAACAAGTGAGTCAGCGGGCGGTGAGCGAATGAGTGACCGCTCGAGGGGATGTATGCCGGCCACCGGGCCCTGTTTGACTGTCCAGGCTCAGCTTACCTGACCCTGGTTACCAGGGAATGCCACTCTGGGCCCTCCTTTTCATCCCCCTCCCTCACTGTGACCTCACCACCTGCCCCATTATGACCCAGTCTGGCTCCCAGTTAAAACTGGAGGGCAGAGGGCCCAGGCAGTCCTGGGACCAACGGCCATGGGTGAGCGAAACTACTACCGAGCCGAGCCGTTCACTGGCCCCATCCCCAGGAAATGCCAGGAGCAAGGATACTCAATTCTTCTGATCCCGGTCAGCTTCATCTTGCTCAACGTGGGGATCAACATGGTGACTATGGTCAGGGCAGGATCTGTGCAGCGCGGTTGGGGGAGCCCTGGGGTCTTGAAGGGGCTGAGGTGGGAGGGCTGCTGGGGTGTGACAGGACAAGGGTTGGATTTCAGGGCTCACCCTGCTCCCGGCCTCCCCCCTCCCCTTCTTCCCTCAACTCTGGAGGCATCTGAAGAGATTCTTGCGGGCACTTTTCAATCGTATTTTCCACAAAGGTGAGTGGGCGCCGGCGTGGGTTCAGGGGATGTGGGCCTGTCCCCTTTCTTCTATCCCTGCCTTGATTCTCAGCCCCTCAGGAACCCAGGCCCTGACCCATCTCGCCTTTCCCCACAGACAAGCAAGCCAGCTGTGTAGGCACCCATGGCATGTGCATGCGCTGCTCCGTGGATCCCAAGAACCTGTGCTCAAGAGTTTCTTCCCACTTCTGCCGTCGCCCAAGCTTCCTGCTCGGGCAGGTAAACCACCTTGACTACTGCCTGCAGCGGGGCTCGGCGGGGGCGGAGCCGGCGGCCCCCCCGCCGCGGGCGAGTAAAGGAGAAGGCGGGCGGAGCGGGAGGCAAAAAGCCTACAGCACCCGGTATTCCCAGGCGGTCTCCCATCCAAGTACTAACCAGGCCCGACCCTGCTTAGCTTCCGAGATCAGACGAGATCGGGCGCGTTCAGGGTGGTATGGCCGTAGACGGGGGCGGGGGCCGACGGCTGCCTCTTGAGGCCCAGTTTCGCTGGCGCTGGCGCCTTAACGCCAGCCTGGCGGCCGGCCCGCCCCGGCAGGGCCCCCTCGCCCGCCCAGGCAGGGGGAACGGAGGTCTCGGGTATCGGGCGGCGGCGGAGGGTTTGGCGACCACCTCCCAGCCCAGGGCGGCCGTGACCCAGCAAACCCTTCGGCGCTTGGCGCCCCGCCCAAGATCCCGCACGTCGCTCACAGGGACGTGGCCCCGGAGGCTTCAGGCCCCGGGGCCCGTGGTCCCTTGGGCATCGGTCCTGCCCGCCCACGCGGAGCTAGGCGCAGCCCGGCCGCAGCCCGGGCCGGCCCTCCTGCCTGACAGCAGCCGGCCCGAAGCCACCGGGAGCCACCATTGAGTCGCCACGGCCCCTCAGCCCCGGCAAGGCCACCCTTGCCCCCACACCCCCCGCCGAGCTCAGGACCCCGCCCCTGGTGGCCGGCAGGCCCGGGGAAGCGGCCCCTGCCCTCGATCCCGCTCCAGCACCCAACCGCGGTGACACGCCAGAGGGGCGGGGTGGTGGTGGGGCGGGGCTTTTGTCGGAGGGAGCTGTGGAGGGACACACAGGCACACAGGTGGCGGCGCCGGGGCTGGGCGCCGGTGGGGGCGGCCAGGTGCAGGTCGAGGGGCTCGCGGGCCGAAAGGACGGCCACTGGGCCCGCGGCGGAGTCTGGGTCCGGGCCAGCCACCCCGGGAGCGTCTGGGGTGCGGCTGCCTTCCAGGGCCGCCTTCTGGCCGCCTGGCCGGCCGGGCCGGCGGGGAGCGCCCCCGCCGGCGCGCGCCGTGGTGGGAGGGGCCTGAGGAGGTGGGGCCTGCAGCGGGGCCCGGCGGGGGCGGAGCCGGCGGCCCCCGCCGCGGGCGAGTAAAGGAGAAGGCGGGCGGAGCGGGAGGCAAAAAGCCTACAGCACCCGGTATTCCCAGGCGGTCTCCCATCCAAGTACTAACCAGGCCCGACCCTGCTTAGCTTCCGAGATCAGACGAGATCGGGCGCGTTCAGGGTGGTATGGCCGTAGACGGGGGCGGGGGGCCGCGGGCGGCCTCTTGAGGCCCAGTTTCGCTGGCGCTGGCGCCTTAACGCCAGCCTGGCGGCCAGCCCGCCCCGACAGGGCCCCCTCGCCCGCCCAGGCAGGGGGAACGGAGGTCTCGGGTATCGGGCGGCAGCGGAGGGTTTGGCGAACACCTCCCAGCCCAGGGCGGCCGTGACCCAGCAAACCCTTCGGCGCTTGGCGCCCCGCCCAAGATCCCGCACGTCGCTCACAGGGACGTGGCCCCGGAGGCTTCAGGGCCCGGGGCCCGCGGTCCCTTGGGCATCGGCTCTGCCCGCCCACGCGGCGCTAGGCGCAGCCCGGCCGCAGCCCGGGCCGGCCCTCCTGCCCGACAGCAGCCGGCCCGAAGCCACCGGGAGCCACCATTGAGTCGCCACGGCCCCTCAGCCCCGGCAAGGCCACCCTTGCCCCCACACCCCCCGCCGAGCTCAGGACCCCGCCCCTGGTGGCCGGCAGGCCCGGGGAAGCGGCCCCTGCCCTCGATCCCGCTCCCGCACCCGGCCGCGGTTACACGCCAGAGGGGCGGGGTGTGGGGGGGCTTTTGTCGGAGGGAGCTGTGGAGGGACACACCGGCACACAGGTGGCGGCGCCGGGGCTGGGCGCCGGTGGGGGCGGCCAGGTGCAGGTCGAGGGGCTCGCGGGCCGAAATGACGGCAACTGGGCCCATGGCGGAGTCTGGGTCTGGAGGGCTCTGAGCCTCCATCCGCTCTGGTGCCTCGGGTCTACCGGCCCGAAGCCTGGTAGCGCGACACCCCACCGGCCCACAGACGTAGCCTCCCCAGCTGTGCTCACAGCGAGTCCAACCGCAGCCTGCATCCCTCCACGGGACACTTGGATTACTCCCGCGATCCCCACGAGGTGCGGCACCCGCTGGCCGAATGGGCTGAGATCCTGCCCTTGCGGCGCCCTGTGGCCACCTCCGCCTCCCTCACGGTACTGGCCGAGGCCTCGGACCAGCGGGCCCCGGCTCCCAGCTCAGCGCTGCTCCTCCGCCCCTCTCACCTCCTGCCCGACGTCCAGGCTACCGAGCACCCTCCACCCCCGCCCACCTTCATGCCACTCAGCCGGAACCCGGGAGGCAATGCCAACTACCAGGTGTATCACAGTCTGGTGCTGAAGCGGCAACCGCAGGAGGGCCAAGCGCGGGCCAACTCGCTGCTACCTTCCACCTCGGCCTCCAGGCCCTCTCTGCACGGGAGCCAGACTGGGAAAATGAACTTACCAGCAGCAAATGGGGGCAGGGGCAGGGGGCGGCAGGGCATGGAGAGAGGAATAAAGAGCGCCAGAGTCCAGGAAACATTGGTGGTCTGTGGCTTGGAAGCGCCACTCCTTCTGCCAGCCTGGGTCCCTGCGCTTGGCTTCCTGCAATAAGAAGCCAGTGTCCCCTTCTTGGCCTGAGGGTCCCTTTGGTTTAGTGGCCACAGTTCTGCCAGCAGGCCCCTCCTGGTCCTATACCATGCACTAAGTACATCTGCAGCTGCAGACTCCAAACCCCTGGTCTCTGGGCACCTCCTCTGTGTCTCAGCTGTCCCTGTCCACAGAGAGCCTCATACAAGACGTTGCTTCCAAACTGGGAGGTTCCACATCTGGGCAGGTCCAGCTCCAGGCCCAGTGAAGGGCATGAAGAAGGCTGAGGCTCTGGACTCCAGCCAGGCCTTCAGCAGGCCTCTGAGGCCAAGGTCTTCCTAGTCTCAAGAGGGGCCAAGAGACGCAATGTGTCATTTGAACAAGTGAGTCAGCGGGCGGTGAGCGAATGAGTGACCGCTCGAGGGGATGTATGCCGGCCACCGGGCCCTGTTTGACTGTCCAGGCTCAGCTTACCTGACCCTGGTTACCAGGGAATGCCACTCTGGGCCCTCCTTTTCATCCCCCTCCCTCACTGTGACCTCACCACCTGCCCCATTATGACCCAGTCTGGCTCCCAGTTAAAACTGGAGGGCAGAGGGCCCAGGCAGTCCTGGGACCAACGGCCATGGGTGAGCGAAACTACTACCGAGCCGAGCCGTTCACTGGCCCCATCCCCAGGAAATGCCAGGAGCAAGGATACTCAATTCTTCTGATCCCGGTCAGCTTCATCTTGCTCAACGTGGGGATCAACATGGTGACTATGGTCAGGGCAGGATCTGTGCAGCGCGGTTGGGGGAGCCCTGGGGTCTTGAAGGGGCTGAGGTGGGAGGGCTGCTGGGGTGTGACAGGACAAGGGTTGGATTTCAGGGCTCACCCTGCTCCCGGCCTCCCCCCTCCCCTTCTTCCCTCAACTCTGGAGGCATCTGAAGAGATTCTTGCGGGCACTTTTCAATCGTATTTTCCACAAAGGTGAGTGGGCGCCGGCGTGGGTTCAGGGGATGTGGGCCTGTCCCCTTTCTTCTATCCCTGCCTTGATTCTCAGCCCCTCAGGAACCCAGGCCCTGACCCATCTCGCCTTTCCCCACAGACAAGCAAGCCAGCTGTGTAGGCACCCATGGCATGTGCATGCGCTGCTCCGTGGATCCCAAGAACCTGTGCTCAAGAGTTTCTTCCCACTTCTGCCGTCGCCCAAGCTTCCTGCTCGGGCAGGTAAACCACCTTGACTACTGCCTGCAGCGGGGCTCGGCGGGGGCGGAGCCGGCGGCCCCCCCGCCGCGGGCGAGTAAAGGAGAAGGCGGGCGGAGCGGGAGGCAAAAAGCCTACAGCACCCGGTATTCCCAGGCGGTCTCCCATCCAAGTACTAACCAGGCCCGACCCTGCTTAGCTTCCGAGATCAGACGAGATCGGGCGCGTTCAGGGTGGTATGGCCGTAGACGGGGGCGGGGGCCGACGGCTGCCTCTTGAGGCCCAGTTTCGCTGGCGCTGGCGCCTTAACGCCAGCCTGGCGGCCGGCCCGCCCCGGCAGGGCCCCCTCGCCCGCCCAGGCAGGGGGAACGGAGGTCTCGGGTATCGGGCGGCGGCGGAGGGTTTGGCGACCACCTCCCAGCCCAGGGCGGCCGTGACCCAGCAAACCCTTCGGCGCTTGGCGCCCCGCCCAAGATCCCGCACGTCGCTCACAGGGACGTGGCCCCGGAGGCTTCAAGCCCCGGCGCCCGTGGTCCCTTGGGCATCGGTCCTGCCCGCCCACGCGGAGCTAGGCGCAGCCCGGCCGCAGCCCGGGCCGGCCCTCCTGCCTGACAGCAGCCGGCCCGAAGCCACCGGGAGCCACCATTGAGTCGCCACGGCCCCTCAGCCCCGGCAAGGCCACCCTTGCCCCCACACCCCCCGCCGAGCTCAGGACCCCGCCCCTGGTGGCCGGCAGGCCCGGGGAAGCGGCCCCTGCCCTCGATCCCGCTCCAGCACCCAACCGCGGTGACACGCCAGAGGGGCGGGGTGGTGGTGGGGCGGGGCTTTTGTCGGAGGGAGCTGTGGAGGGACACACCGGCACACAGGTGGCGGCGCCGGGGCTGGGCGCCGGTGGGGGCGGCCAGGTGCAGGTCGAGGGGCTCGCGGGCCGAAATGACGGCAACTGGGCCCATGGCGGAGTCTGGGTCTGGAGGGCTCTGAGCCTCCATCCGCTCTGGTGCCTCGGGTCTACCGGCCCGAAGCCTGGTAGCGCGACACCCCACCGGCCCACAGACGTAGCCTCCCCAGCTGTGCTCACAGCGAGTCCAACCGCAGCCTGCATCCCTCCACGGGACACTTGGATTACTCCCGCGATCCCCACGAGGTGCGGCACCCGCTGGCCGAATGGGCTGAGATCCTGCCCTTGCGGCGCCCTGTGGCCACCTCCGCCTCCCTCACGGTACTGGCCGAGGCCTCGGACCAGCGGGCCCCGGCTCCCAGCTCAGCGCTGCTCCTCCGCCCCTCTCACCTCCTGCCCGACGTCCAGGCTACCGAGCACCCTCCACCCCCGCCCACCTTCATGCCACTCAGCCGGAACCCGGGAGGCAATGCCAACTACCAGGTGTATCACAGTCTGGTGCTGAAGCGGCAACCGCAGGAGGGCCAAGCGCGGGCCAACTCGCTGCTACCTTCCACCTCGGCCTCCAGGCCCTCTCTGCACGGGAGCCAGACTGGGAAAATGAACTTACCAGCAGCAAATGGGGGCAGGGGCAGGGGGCGGCAGGGCATGGAGAGAGGAATAAAGAGCGCCAGAGTCCAGGAAACATTGGTGGTCTGTGGCTTGGAAGCGCCACTCCTTCTGCCAGCCTGGGTCCCTGCGCTTGGCTTCCTGCAATAAGAAGCCAGTGTCCCCTTCTTGGCCTGAGGGTCCCTTTGGTTTAGTGGCCACAGTTCTGCCAGCAGGCCCCTCCTGGTCCTATACCATGCACTAAGTACATCTGCAGCTGCAGACTCCAAACCCCTGGTCTCTGGGCACCTCCTCTGTGTCTCAGCTGTCCCTGTCCACAGAGAGCCTCATACAAGACGTTGCTTCCAAACTGGGAGATTCCACATCTGGGCAGGTCCAGCTCCAGGCCCAGTGAAGGGCATGAAGAAGGCTGAGGCTCTGGACTCCAGCCAGGCCTTCAGCAGGCCTCTGAGGCCGAGGTCTTCCTAGTCTCAAGAGGGGCCAAGAGACGCAATGTGTCATTTGAACAAGTGAGTCAGCGGGCGGTGAGCGAATGAATGACCGCTCGAGGGGATGTATGCCGGCCACCAGGCCCTGTTTGACTGTCCAGGCTCAGCTTACCTGACCCTGGTTACCAGGGAATGCCACTCTGGGCCCTCCTTTTCATCCCCCTCCCTCACTGTGACCTCACCACCTGCCCCATTATGACCCAGTCTGGCTCCCAGTTAAAACTGGAGGGCAGAGGGCCCAGGCAGTCCTGGGACCAACGGCCATGGGTGAGCGAAACTACTACCGAGCCGAGCCGTTCACTGGCCCCATCCCCAGGAAATGCCAGGAGCAAGGATACTCAATTCTTCTGATCCCGGTCAGCTTCATCTTGCTCAACGTGGGGATCAACATGGTGACTATGGTCAGGGCAGGATCTGTGCAGCGCGGTTGGGGGAGCCCTGGGGTCTTGAAGGGGCTGAGGTGGGAGGGCTGCTGGGGTGTGACAGGACAAGGGTTGGATTTCAGGGCTCACCCTGCTCCCGGCCTCCCCCCTCCCCTTCTTCCCTCAACTCTGGAGGCATCTGAAGAGATTCTTGCGGGCACTTTTCAATCGTATTTTCCACAAAGGTGAGTGGGCGCCGGCGTGGGTTCAGGAGATGTGGGCCTGTCCCCTTTCTTCTATCCCTGCCTTGATTCTCAGCCCCTCAGGAACCCAGGCCCTGACCCATCTCGCCTTTCCCCACAGACAAGCAAGCCAGCTGTGTAGGCACCCATCGCATGTGCATGCGCTGCTCCGTGGATCCCAAGAACCTGCGCTCAAGAGTTTCTTCCCACTTCTGCCATCGCCCAAACTTCCTGCTCGGGCAGGTAAACCACCTTGACTACTGCCTGCAGCGGGGCTCGGCGGGGGCGGAGCCGGCGGCCCCCCCGCCGCGGGCGAGTAAAGGAGAAGGCGGGCGGAGCGGGAGGCAAAAAGCCTACAGCACCCGGTATTCCCAGGCGGTCTTCCATCCAAGTACTAACCAGGCCCGACCCTGCTTAGCTTCCGAGATCAGACGAGATCGGGCGCGTTCAGGGTGGTATGGCCGTAGACGGGGGCGGGGGCCGACGGCTGCCTCTTGAGGCCCAGTTTCGCTGGCGCTGGCGCCTTAACGCCAGCCTGGCGGCCGGCCCGCCCCGGCAGGGCCCCCTCGCCCGCCCAGGCAGGGGGAACGGAGGTCTCGGGTATCGGGCGGCGGCGGAGGGTTTGGCGACCACCTCCCAGCCCAGGGTGGCCGTGACCCAGCAAACCCTTCGGCGCTTGGCGCCCCGCCCAAGATCCCGCACGTCGCTCACAGGGACGTGGCCCCGGAGGCTTCAGGCCCCGGGGCCCGTGGTCCCTTGGGCATCGGTCCTGCCCGCCCACGCGGAGCTAGGCGCAGCCCGGCCGCAGCCCGGGCCGGCCCTCCTGCCTGACAGCAGCCGGCCCGAAGCCACCGGGAGCCACCATTGAGTCGCCACGGCCCCTCAGCCCCGGCAAGGCCACCCTTGCCCCCACACCCCCCGCCGAGCTCAGGACCCCGCCCCTGGTGGCCGGCAGGCCCGGGGAAGCGGCCCCTGCCCTCGATCCCGCTCCAGCACCCAACCGCGGTGACACGCCAGAGGGGCGGGGTGGTGGTGGGGCGGGGCTTTTGTCGGAGGGAGCTGTGGAGGGACACACCGGCACACAGATGGCGGCGCCGGGGCTAGGCGCCGGTGGGGGCGGCCAGGTGCAGGTCGAGGGGCTCGCGGGCCGAAAGGACGGCCACTGGGCCCGCGGCGGAGTCTGGGTCTGGGCCAGCCACCCCGGGAGCGTCTGGGGTGCGGCTGCCTTCCAGGGCCGCCTTCTGGCCGCCTGGCCGGCCGGGCCGGCGGGGAGCGCCCCCGCCGGCGCGCGCCGTGGTGGGAGGGGCCTGAGGAGGTGGGTCCTGCAGCGGGGCCCGGCGGGGGCGGAGCCGGCGGCCCCCGCCGCGGGCGAGTAAAGGAGAAGGCGGGCGGAGCGGGAGGCAAAAAGCCTACAGCACCCGGTATTCCCAGGCGGTCTCCCATCCAAGTACTAACCAGGCCCGACCCTGCTTAGCTTCCGAGATCAGACGAGATCGGGCGCGTTCAGGGTGGTATGGCCGTAGACGGGGGCGGGGGGCCGCGGGCGGCCTCTTGAGGCCCAGTTTCGCTGGCGCTGGCGCCTTAACGCCAGCCTGGCGGCCGGCCCGCCCCGGCAGGGCCCCCTCGCCCGCCCAGGCAGGGGGAACGGAGGTCTCGGGTATCGGGCGGCGGCGGAGGGTTTGGCGACCACCTCCCAGCCCAGGGCGGCCGTGACCCAGCAAACCCTTCGGCGCTTGGCGCCCCGCCCAAGATCCCGCACGTCGCTCACAGGGACGTGGCCCCGGAGGCTTCAGGGCCCGGGGCCCGCGGTCCCTTGGGCATCGGTCCTGCCCGCCCACGCGGCGCTAGGCGCAGCCCGGCCGCAGCCCGGGCCGGCCCTCCTGCCCGACAGCAGCCGGCCCGAAGCCACCGGGAGCCACCATTGAGTCGCCACGGCCCCTCTGCCCCGGCAAGGCCACCCTTGCCCCCACACCCCCCGCCGAGCTCAGGACCCCGCCCCTGGTGGCCGGCAGGCCCGGGGAAGCGGCCCCTGCCCTCGATCCCGCTCCCGCACCCAACCGCGGTGACACGCCAGAGGGGCGGGGTGGTGGTGGGGCGGGGCTTTTGTCGGAGGGAGCTGTGGAGGGACACACAGGCACACAGGTGGCGGCGCCGGGGCTGGGCGCCGGTGGGGGCGGCCAGGTGCAGGTCGAGGGGCTCGCGGGCCAAAAGGACAGCAACTGGGCCCATGGCGGAGTCTGGGTCTGGAGGGCTCTGAGCCTCCATCCGCTCTGGTGCCTCGGGTCTACCGGCCCGACGCCTGGTAGCGCGACACCCCACCGGCCCACAGACGTAGCCTCCCCAGCTGTGCTCACAGCGAGTCCAACCGCAGCCTGCATCCCTCCACGGGACACTTGGATTACTCCCGCGATCCCCACGAGGTGCGGCACCCGCTGGCCGAATGGGCTGAGATCCTGCCCTTGCGGCGCCCTGTGGCCACCTCCGCCTCCCTCACGGTACTGGCCGAGGCCTCGGACCAGCGGGCCCCGGCTCCCAGCTCAGCGCTGCTCCTCCGCCCCTCTCACCTCCTGCCCGACGTCCAGGCTACCGAGCACCCTCCACCCCCGCCCACCTTCATGCCACTCAGCCGGAACCCGGGAGGCAATGCCAACTACCAGGTGTGTATGACAGTCTGGTGCTGAAGCGGCAACCGCAGGAGGGCCAAGCGCGGGCCAACTCGCTGCTACCTTCCACCTCGGCCTCCAGGCCCTCTCTGCACGGGAGCCAGACTGGGAAAATGAACTTACCAGCAGCAAATGGGGGCAGGGGCAGGGGGCGGCAGGGCATGGAGAGAGGAATAAAGAGCTCCAGAGTCCAGGAAACATTGGTGGTCTGTGGCTTGGAAGCGCCACTCCTTCTGCCAGCCTGGGTCCCTGCGCTTGGCTTCCTGCAATAAGAAGCCAGTGTCCCCTTCTTGGCCTGAGGGTCCCTTTGGTTTAGTGGCCACAGTTCTGCCAGCAGGCCCCTCCTGGTCCTATACCATGCACTAAGTACATCTGCAGCTGCAGACTCCAAACCCCTGGTCTCTGGGCACCTCCTCTGTGTCTCAGCTGTCCCTGTCCACAGAGAGCCTCATACAAGACGTTGCTTCCAAACTGGGAGGTTCCACATCTGGGCAGGTCCAGCTCCAGGCCCAGTGAAGGGCATGAAGAAGGCTGAGGCTCTGGACTCCAGCCAGGCCTTCAGCAGGCCTCTGAGGCCAAGGTCTTCCTAGTCTCAAGAGGGGCCAAGAGACGCAATGTGTCATTTGAACAAGTGAGTCAGCGGGCGGTGAGCGAATGAGTGACCGCTCGAGGGGATGTATGCCGGCCACCGGGCCCTGTTTGACTGTCCAGGCTCAGCTTACCTGACCCTGGTTACCAGGGAATGCCACTCTGGGCCCTCCTTTTCATCCCCCTCCCTCACTGTGACCTCACCACCTGCCCCATTATGACCCAGTCTGGCTCCCAGTTAAAACTGGAGGGCAGAGGGCCCAGGCAGTCCTGGGACCAACGGCCATGGGTGAGCGAAACTACTACCGAGCCGAGCCGTTCACTGGCCCCATCCCCAGGAAATGCCAGGAGCAAGGATACTCAATTCTTCTGATCCCGGTCAGCTTCATCTTGCTCAACGTGGGGATCAACATGGTGACTATGGTCAGGGCAGGATCTGTGCAGCGCGGTTGGGGGAGCCCTGGGGTCTTGAAGGGGCTGAGGTGGGAGGGCTGCTGGGGTGTGACAGGACAAGGGTTGGATTTCAGGGCTCACCCTGCTCCCGGCCTCCCCCCTCCCCTTCTTCCCTCAACTCTGGAGGCATCTGAAGAGATTCTTGCGGGCACTTTTCAATCGTATTTTCCACAAAGGTGAGTGGGCGCCGGCGTGGGTTCAGGGGATGTGGGCCTGTCCCCTTTCTTCTATCCCTGCCTTGATTCTCAGCCCCTCAGGAACCCAGGCCCTGACCCATCTCGCCTTTCCCCACAGACAAGCAAGCCAGCTGTGTAGGCACCCATGGCATGTGCATGCGCTGCTCCGTGGATCCCAAGAACCTGTGCTCAAGAGTTTCTTCCCACTTCTGCCGTCGCCCAAGCTTCCTGCTCGGGCAGGTAAACCACCTTGACTACTGCCTGCAGCGGGGCTCGGCGGGGGCGGAGCCGGCGGCCCCCCCGCCGCGGGCGAGTAAAGGAGAAGGCGGGCGGAGCGGGAGGCAAAAAGCCTACAGCACCCGGTATTCCCAGGCGGTCTCCCATCCAAGTACTAACCAGGCCCGACCCTGCTTAGCTTCCGAGATCAGACGAGATCGGGCGCGTTCAGGGTGGTATGGCCGTAGACGGGGGCGGGGGCCGACGGCTGCCTCTTGAGGCCCAGTTTCGCTGGCGCTGGCGCCTTAACGCCAGCCTGGCGGCCGGCCCGCCCCGGCAGGGCCCCCTCGCCCGCCCAGGCAGGGGGAACGGAGGTCTCGGGTATCGGGCGGCGGCGGAGGGTTTGGCGACCACCTCCCAGCCCAGGGCGGCCGTGACCCAGCAAACCCTTCGGCGCTTGGCGCCCCGCCCAAGATCCCGCACGTCGCTCACAGGGACGTGGCCCCGGAGGCTTCAAGCCCCGGCGCCCGTGGTCCCTTGGGCATCGGTCCTGCCCGCCCACGCGGAGCTAGGCGCAGCCCGGCCGCAGCCCGGGCCGGCCCTCCTGCCTGACAGCAGCCGGCCCGAAGCCACCGGGAGCCACCATTGAGTCGCCACGGCCCCTCAGCCCCGGCAAGGCCACCCTTGCCCCCACACCCCCCGCCGAGCTCAGGACCCCGCCCCTGGTGGCCGGCAGGCCCGGGGAAGCGGCCCCTGCCCTCGATCCCGCTCCAGCACCCAACCGCGGTGACACGCCAGAGGGGCGGGGTGGTGGTGGGGCGGGGCTTTTGTCGGAGGGAGCTGTGGAGGGACACACCGGCACACAGATGGCGGCGCCGGGGCTAGGCGCCGGTGGGGGCGGCCAGGTGCAGGTCGAGGGGCTCGCGGGCCGAAAAGACGGCCACTGGGCCCGCGGCGGAGTCTGGGTCTGGGCCAGCCACCCCGGGAGCGTCTGGGGTGCGGCTGCCTTCCAGGGCCGCCTTCTGGCCGCCTGGCCGGCCGGGCCGGCGGGGAGCGCCCCCGCCGGCGCGCGCCATGGTGGGAGGGGCCTGAGGAGGTGGGTCCTGCAGCGGGGCCCGGCGGGGGCGGAGCCGGCGGCCCCCGCCGCGGGCGAGTAAAGGAGAAGGCGGGCGGAGCGGGAGGCAAAAAGCCTACAGCACCCGGTATTCCCAGGCGGTCTCCCATCCAAGTACTAACCAGGCCCGACCCTGCTTAGCTTCCGAGATCAGACGAGATCGGGCGCGTTCAGGGTGGTATGGCCGTAGACGGGGGCGGGGGGCCGCGGGCGGCCTCTTGAGGCCCGGTTTCGCTGGCGCTGGCGCCTTAACGCCAGCCTGGCGGCCGGCCCGCCCCGGCAGGGCCCCCTCGCCCGCCCAGGAAGGGGGAACGGAGGTCTCGGGTATCGGGCGGCGGCGGAGGGTTTGGCGACCACCTCCCAGCCCAGGGCGGCCGTGACCCAGCAAACCCTTCGGCGCTTGGCGCCCCGCCCAAGATCCCGCACGTCGCTCACAGGGACGTGGCCCCGGAGGCTTCAGGGCCCGGGGCCCGCGGTCCCTTGGGCATCGGTCCTGCCCGCCCACGCGGCGCTAGGCGCAGCCCGGCCGCAGCCCGGGCCGGCCCTCCTGCCCGACAGCAGCCGGCCCGAAGCCACCGGGAGCCACCATTGAGTCGCCACGGCCCCTCTGCCCCGGCAAGGCCACCCTTGCCCCCACACCCCCCGCCGAGCTCAGGACCCCGCCCCTGGTGGCCGGCAGGCCCGGGGAAGCGGCCCCTGCCCTCGATCCCGCTCCCGCACCCAACCGCGGTGACACGCCAGAGGGGCGGGGTGGTGGTGGGGCGGGGCTTTTGTCGGAGGGAGCTGTGGAGGGACACACAGGCACACAGGTGGCGGCGCCGGGGCTGGGCGCCGGTGGGGGCGGCCAGGTGCAGGTCGAGGGGCTCGCGGGCCAAAAGGACAGCAACTGGGCCCATGGCGGAGTCTGGGTCTGGAGGGCTCTGAGCCTCCATCCGCTCTGGTGCCTCGGGTCTACCGGCCCGACGCCTGGTAGCGCGACACCCCACCGGCCCACAGACGTAGCCTCCCCAGCTGTGCTCACAGCGAGTCCAACCGCAGCCTGCATCCCTCCACGGGACACTTGGATTACTCCCGCGATCCCCACGAGGTGCGGCACCCGCTGGCCGAATGGGCTGAGATCCTGCCCTTGCGGCGCCCTGTGGCCACCTCCGCCTCCCTCACGGTACTGGCCGAGGCCTCGGACCAGCGGGCCCCGGCTCCCAGCTCAGCGCTGCTCCTCCGCCCCTCTCACCTCCTGCCCGACGTCCAGGCTACCGAGCACCCTCCACCCCCGCCCACCTTCATGCCACTCAGCCGGAACCCGGGAGGCAATGCCAACTACCAGGTGTGTATGACAGTCTGGTGCTGAAGCGGCAACCGCAGGAGGGCCAAGCGCGGGCCAACTCGCTGCTACCTTCCACCTCGGCCTCCAGGCCCTCTCTGCACGGGAGCCAGACTGGGAAAATGAACTTACCAGCAGCAAATGGGGGCAGGGGCAGGGGGCGGCAGGGCATGGAGAGAGGAATAAAGAGCTCCAGAGTCCAGGAAACATTGGTGGTCTGTGGCTTGGAAGCGCCACTCCTTCTGCCAGCCTGGGTCCCTGCGCTTGGCTTCCTGCAATAAGAAGCCAGTGTCCCCTTCTTGGCCTGAGGGTCCCTTTGGTTTAGTGGCCACAGTTCTGCCAGCAGGCCCCTCCTGGTCCTATACCATGCACTAAGTACATCTGCAGCTGCAGACTCCAAACCCCTGGTCTCTGGGCACCTCCTCTGTGTCTCAGCTGTCCCTGTCCACAGAGAGCCTCATACAAGACGTTGCTTCCAAACTGGGAGGTTCCACATCTGGGCAGGTCCAGCTCCAGGCCCAGTGAAGGGCATGAAGAAGGCTGAGGCTCTGGACTCCAGCCAGGCCTTCAGCAGGCCTCTGAGGCCAAGGTCTTCCTAGTCTCAAGAGGGGCCAAGAGACGCAATGTGTCATTTGAACAAGTGAGTCAGCGGGCGGTGAGCGAATGAGTGACCGCTCGAGGGGATGTATGCCGGCCACCGGGCCCTGTTTGACTGTCCAGGCTCAGCTTACCTGACCCTGGTTACCAGGGAATGCCACTCTGGGCCCTCCTTTTCATCCCCCTCCCTCACTGTGACCTCACCACCTGCCCCATTATGACCCAGTCTGGCTCCCAGTTAAAACTGGAGGGCAGAGGGCCCAGGCAGTCCTGGGACCAACGGCCATGGGTGAGCGAAACTACTACCGAGCCGAGCCGTTCACTGGCCCCATCCCCAGGAAATGCCAGGAGCAAGGATACTCAATTCTTCTGATCCCGGTCAGCTTCATCTTGCTCAACGTGGGGATCAACATGGTGACTATGGTCAGGGCAGGATCTGTGCAGCGCGGTTGGGGGAGCCCTGGGGTCTTGAAGGGGCTGAGGTGGGAGGGCTGCTGGGGTGTGACAGGACAAGGGTTGGATTTCAGGGCTCACCCTGCTCCCGGCCTCCCCCCTCCCCTTCTTCCCTCAACTCTGGAGGCATCTGAAGAGATTCTTGCGGGCACTTTTCAATCGTATTTTCCACAAAGGTGAGTGGGCGCCGGCGTGGGTTCAGGGGATGTGGGCCTGTCCCCTTTCTTCTATCCCTGCCTTGATTCTCAGCCCCTCAGGAACCCAGGCCCTGACCCATCTCGCCTTTCCCCACAGACAAGCAAGCCAGCTGTGTAGGCACCCATGGCATGTGCATGCGCTGCTCCGTGGATCCCAAGAACCTGTGCTCAAGAGTTTCTTCCCACTTCTGCCGTCGCCCAAGCTTCCTGCTCGGGCAGGTAAACCACCTTGACTACTGCCTGCAGCGGGGCTCGGCGGGGGCGGAGCCGGCGGCCCCCCCGCCGCGGGCGAGTAAAGGAGAAGGCGGGCGGAGCGGGAGGCAAAAAGCCTACAGCACCCGGTATTCCCAGGCGGTCTCCCATCCAAGTACTAACCAGGCCCGACCCTGCTTAGCTTCCGAGATCAGACGAGATCGGGCGCGTTCAGGGTGGTATGGCCGTAGACGGGGGCGGGGGCCGACGGCTGCCTCTTGAGGCCCAGTTTCGCTGGCGCTGGCGCCTTAACGCCAGCCTGGCGGCCGGCCCGCCCCGGCAGGGCCCCCTCGCCCGCCCAGGCAGGGGGAACGGAGGTCTCGGGTATCGGGCGGCGGCGGAGGGTTTGGCGACCACCTCCCAGCCCAGGGCGGCCGTGACCCAGCAAACCCTTCGGCGCTTGGCGCCCCGCCCAAGATCCCGCACGTCGCTCACAGGGACGTGGCCCCGGAGGCTTCAGGCCCCGGGGCCCGTGGTCCCTTGGGCATCGGTCCTGCCCGCCCACGCGGAGCTAGGCGCAGCCCGGCCGCAGCCCGGGCCGGCCCTCCTGCCTGACAGCAGCCGGCCCGAAGCCACCGGGAGCCACCATTGAGTCGCCACGGCCCCTCAGCCCCGGCAAGGCCACCCTTGCCCCCACACCCCCCGCCGAGCTCAGGACCCCGCCCCTGGTGGCCGGCAGGCCCGGGGAAGCGGCCCCTGCCCTCGATCCCGCTCCAGCACCCAACCGCGGTGACACGCCAGAGGGGCGGGGTGGTGGTGGGGCGGGGCTTTTGTCGGAGGGAGCTGTGGAGGGACACACAGGCACACAGGTGGCGGCGCCGGGGCTGGGCGCCGGTGGGGGCGGCCAGGTGCAGGTCGAGGGGCTCGCGGGCCGAAAGGACGGCCACTGGGCCCGCGGCGGAGTCTGGGTCCGGGCCAGCCACCCCGGGAGCGTCTGGGGTGCGGCTGCCTTCCAGGGCCGCCTTCTGGCCGCCTGGCCGGCCGGGCCGGCGGGGAGCGCCCCCGCCGGCGCGCGCCGTGGTGGGAGGGGCCTGAGGAGGTGGGGCCTGCAGCGGGGCCCGGCGGGGGCGGAGCCGGCGGCCCCCGCCGCGGGCGAGTAAAGGAGAAGGCGGGCGGAGCGGGAGGCAAAAAGCCTACAGCACCCGGTATTCCCAGGCGGTCTCCCATCCAAGTACTAACCAGGCCCGACCCTGCTTAGCTTCCGAGATCAGACGAGATCGGGCGCGTTCAGGGTGGTATGGCCGTAGACGGGGGCGGGGGGCCGCGGGCGGCCTCTTGAGGCCCAGTTTCGCTGGCGCTGGCGCCTTAACGCCAGCCTGGCGGCCAGCCCGCCCCGACAGGGCCCCCTCGCCCGCCCAGGCAGGGGGAACGGAGGTCTCGGGTATCGGGCGGCGGCGGAGGGTTTGGCGACCACCTCCCAGCCCAGGGCGGCCGTGACCCAGCAAACCCTTCGGCGCTTGGCGCCCCGCCCAAGATCCCGCACGTCGCTCACAGGGACGTGGCCCCGGAGGCTTCAGGGCCCGGGGCCCGCGGTCCCTTGGGCATCGGCCCTGCCCGCCCACGCGGCGCTAGGCGCAGCCCGGCCGCAGCCCGGGCCGGCCCTCCTGCCCGACAGCAGCCGGCCCGAAGCCACCGGGAGCCACCATTGAGTCGCCACGGCCCCTCAGCCCCGGCAAGGCCACCCTTGCCCCCACACCCCCCGCCGAGCTCAGGACCCCGCCCCTGGTGGCCGGCAGGCCCGGGGAAGCGGCCCCTGCCCTCGATCCCGCTCCCGCACCCGGCCGCGGTGACACGCCACAGGGGCGGGGTGTGGGGGGGCTTTTGTCGGAGGGAGCTGTGGAGGGACACACCGGCACACAGGTGGCGGCGCCGGGGCTGGGCGCCGGTGGGGGCGGCCAGGTGCAGGTCGAGGGGCTCGCGGGCCGAAATGACGGCAACTGGGCCCATGGCGGAGTCTGGGTCTGGAGGGCTCTGAGCCTCCATCCGCTCTGGTGCCTCGGGTCTACCGGCCCGAAGCCTGGTAGCGCGACACCCCACCGGCCCACAGACGTAGCCTCCCCAGCTGTGCTCACAGCGAGTCCAACCGCAGCCTGCATCCCTCCACGGGACACTTGGATTACTCCCGCGATCCCCACGAGGTGCGGCACCCGCTGGCCGAATGGGCTGAGATCCTGCCCTTGCGGCGCCCTGTGGCCACCTCCGCCTCCCTCACGGTACTGGCCGAGGCCTCGGACCAGCGGGCCCCGGCTCCCAGCTCAGCGCTGCTCCTCCGCCCCTCTCACCTCCTGCCCGACGTCCAGGCTACCGAGCACCCTCCACCCCCGCCCACCTTCATGCCACTCAGCCGGAACCCGGGAGGCAATGCCAACTACCAGGTGTATCACAGTCTGGTGCTGAAGCGGCAACCGCAGGAGGGCCAAGCGCGGGCCAACTCGCTGCTACCTTCCACCTCGGCCTCCAGGCCCTCTCTGCACGGGAGCCAGACTGGGAAAATGAACTTACCAGCAGCAAATGGGGGCAGGGGCAGGGGGCGGCAGGGCATGGAGAGAGGAATAAAGAGCGCCAGAGTCCAGGAAACATTGGTGGTCTGTGGCTTGGAAGCGCCACTCCTTCTGCCAGCCTGGGTCCCTGCGCTTGGCTTCCTGCAATAAGAAGCCAGTGTCCCCTTCTTGGCCTGAGGGTCCCTTTGGTTTAGTGGCCACAGTTCTGCCAGCAGGCCCCTCCTGGTCCTATACCATGCACTAAGTACATCTGCAGCTGCAGACTCCAAACCCCTGGTCTCTGGGCACCTCCTCTGTGTCTCAGCTGTCCCTGTCCACAGAGAGCCTCATACAAGACGTTGCTTCCAAACTGGGAGATTCCACATCTGGGCAGGTCCAGCTCCAGGCCCAGTGAAGGGCATGAAGAAGGCTGAGGCTCTGGACTCCAGCCAGGCCTTCAGCAGGCCTCTGAGGCCGAGGTCTTCCTAGTCTCAAGAGGGGCCAAGAGACGCAATGTGTCATTTGAACAAGTGAGTCAGCGGGCGGTGAGCGAATGAATGACCGCTCGAGGGGATGTATGCCGGCCACCAGGCCCTGTTTGACTGTCCAGGCTCAGCTTACCTGACCCTGGTTACCAGGGAATGCCACTCTGGGCCCTCCTTTTCATCCCCCTCCCTCACTGTGACCTCACCACCTGCCACATTATGACCCAGTCTGGCTCCCAGTTAAAACTGGAGGGCAGAGGGCCCAGGCAGTCCTGGGACCAACGGCCATGGGTGAGCGAAACTACTACCGAGCCGAGCCGTTCACTGGCCCCATCCCCAGGAAATGCCAGGAGCAAGGATACTCAATTCTTCTGATCCCGGTCAGCTTCATCTTGCTCAACGTGGGGATCAACATGGTGACTATGGTCAGGGCAGGATCTGTGCAGCGCGGTTGGGGGAGCCCTGGGGTCTTGAAGGGGCTGAGGTGGGAGGGCTGCTGGGGTGTGACAGGACAAGGGTTGGATTTCAGGGCTCACCCTGCTCCCGGCCTCCCCCCTCCCCTTCTTCCCTCAACTCTGGAGGCATCTGAAGAGATTCTTGCAGGCACTTTTCAATCGTATTTTCCACAAAGGTGAGTGGGCGCCGGCGTGGGTTCAGGAGATGTGGGCCTGTCCCCTTTCTTCTATCCCTGCCTTGATTCTCAGCCCCTCAGGAACCCAGGCCCTGACCCATCTCGCCTTTCCCCACAGACAAGCAAGCCAGCTGTGTAGGCACCCATCGCATGTGCATGCGCTGCTCCGTGGATCCCAAGAACCTGCGCTCAAGAGTTTCTTCCCACTTCTGCCATCGCCCAAGCTTCCTGCTCGGGCAGGTAAACCACCTTGACTACTGCCTGCAGCGGGGCTCGGCGGGGGCGGAGCCGGCGGCCCCCCCGCCGCGGGCGAGTAAAGGAGAAGGCGGGCGGAGCGGGAGGCAAAAAGCCTACAGCACCCGGTATTCCCAGGCGGTCTTCCATCCAAGTACTAACCAGGCCCGACCCTGCTTAGCTTCCGAGATCAGACGAGATCGGGCGCGTTCAGGGTGGTATGGCCGTAGACGGGGGCGGGGGGCCGCGGGCGGCCTCTTGAGGCCCAGTTTCGCTGGCGCTGGCGCCTTAACGCCAGCCTGGCGGCCAGCCCGCCCAGGCAGGGCCCCCTCGCCCGCCCAGGCAGGGGGAACGGAGGTCCCGGGTATCGGGCGGCGGCGGAGGGTTTGGCGACCACCTCCCAGCCCAGGGCGGCCGTGACCCAGCAAACCCTTCGGCGCATGGCGCCCCGCCCAAGATCCCGCACGTCGCTCACAGGGACGTGGCCCCGGAGGCTTCAGGGCCCGGGGCCCGCGGTCCCTTGGGCATCGGTCCTGCCCGCCCACGCGGCGCTAGGCGCAGCCCGGCCGCAGCCCGGGCCGGCCCTCCTGCCCGACAGCAGCCGGCCCGAAGCCACCGGGAGCCACCATTGAGTCGCCACGGCCCCTCTGCCCCGGCAAGGCCACCCTTGCCCCCACACCCCCCGCCGAGCTCAGGACCCCGCCCCTGGTGGCCGGCAGGCCCGGGGAAGCGGCCCCTGCCCTCGATCCCGCTCCCGCACCCAACCGCGGTGACACGCCAGAGGGGCGGGGTGGTGGTGGGGCGGGGCTTTTGTCGGAGGGAGCTGTGGAGGGACACACAGGCACACAGGTGGCGGCGCCGGGGCTGGGCGCCGGTGGGGGCGGCCAGGTGCAGGTCGAGGGGCTCGCGGGCCGAAAGGACGGCCACTGGGCCCGCGGCGGAGTCTGGGTCTGGGCCAGCCACCCCGGGAGCGTCTGGGGTGCGGCTGCCTTCCAGGGCCGCCTTCTGGCCGCCTGGCCGGCCGGGCCGGCGGGGAGCGCCCCCGCCGGCGCGCGCCGTGGTGGGAGGGGCCTGAGGAGGTGGGTCCTGCAGCGGGGCCCGGCGGGGGCGGAGCCGGCGGCCCCCGCCGCGGGCGAGTAAAGGAGAAGGCGGGCGGAGCGGGAGGCAAAAAGCCTACAGCACCCGGTATTCCCAGGCGGTCTCCCATCCAAGTACTAACCAGGCCCGACCCTGCTTAGCTTCCGAGATCAGACGAGATCGGGCGCGTTCAGGGTGGTATGGCCGTAGACGGGGGCGGGGGCCGACGGCTGCCTCTTGAGGCCCAGTTTCGCTGGCGCTGGCGCCTTAACGCCAGCCTGGCGGCCGGCCCGCCCCGGCAGGGCCCCCTCGCCCGCCCAGGCAGGGGGAACGGAGGTCTCGGGTATCGGGCGGCGGCGGAGGGTTTGGCGACCACCTCCCAGCCCAGGGCGGCCGTGACCCAGCAAACCCTTCGGCGCTTGGCGCCCCGCCCAAGATCCCGCACGTCGCTCACAGGGACGTGGCCCCGGAGGCTTCAGGGCCCGGGGCCCGCGGTCCCTTGGGCATCGGTCCTGCCCGCCCACGCGGCGCTAGGCGCAGCCCGGCCGCAGCCCGGGCCGGCCCTCCTGCCCGACAGCAGCCGGCCCGAAGCCACCGGGAGCCACCATTGAGTCGCCACGGCCCCTCTGCCCCGGCAAGGCCACCCTTGCCCCCACACCCCCCGCCGAGCTCAGGACCCCGCCCCTGGTGGCCGGCAGGCCCGGGGAAGCGGCCCCTGCCCTCGATCCCGCTCCCGCACCCAACCGCGGTGACACGCCAGAGGGGCGGGGTGGTGGTGGGGCGGGGCTTTTGTCGGAGGGAGCTGTGGAGGGACACACAGGCACACAGGTGGCGGCGCCGGGGCTGGGCGCCGGTGGGGGCGGCCAGGTGCAGGTCGAGGGGCTCGCGGGCCGAAAGGACGGCCACTGGGCCCGCGGCGGAGTCTGGGTCCGGGCCAGCCACCCCGGGAGCGTCTGGGGTGCGGCTGCCTTCCAGGGCCGCCTTCTGGCCGCCTGGCCGGCCGGGCCGGCGGGGAGCGCCCCCGCCGGCGCGCGCCGTGGTGGGAGGGGCCTGAGGAGGTGGGGCCTGCAGCGGGGCCCGGCGGGGGCGGAGCCGGCGGCCCCCGCCGCGGGCGAGTAAAGGAGAAGGCGGGCGGAGCGGGAGGCAAAAAGCCTACAGCACCCGGTATTCCCCGGCGGTCTCCCATCCAAGTACTAACCAGGCCCGACCCTGCTTAGCTTCCGAGATCAGACGAGATCGGGCGCGTTCAGGGTGGTATGGCCGTAGACGGGGGCGGGGGCCGACGGCTGCCTCTTGAGGCCCAGCTTCGCTGGCGCTGGCGCCTTAACGCCAGCCTGGCGGCCAGCCCGCCCCGACAGGGCCCCCTCGCCCGCCCAGGCAGGGGGAACGGAGGTCTCGGGTATCGGGCGGCGGCAGAGGGTTTGGCGACCACCTCCCAGCCCAGGGCGGCCGTGACCCAGCAAACCCTTCGGCGCTTGGCGCCCCGCCCAAGATCCCGCACGTCGCTCACAGGGACGTGGCCCCGGAGGCTTCAGGGCCCGGGGCCCGCGGTCCCTTGGGCATCGGCCCTGCCCGCCCACGCGGCGCTAGGCGCAGCCCGGCCGCAGCCCGGGCCGGCCCTCCTGCCCGACAGCAGCCGGCCCGAAGCCACCGGGAGCCACCATTGAGTCGCCACGGCCCCTCAGCCCCGGCAAGGCCACCCTTGCCCCCACACCCCCCGCCGAGCTCAGGACCCCGCCCCTGGTGGCCGGCAGGCCCGGGGAAGCGGCCCCTGCCCTCGATCCCGCTCCCGCACCCGGCCGCGGTGACACGCCACAGGGGCGGGGTGTGGGGGGGCTTTTGTCGGAGGGAGCTGTGGAGGGACACACCGGCACACAGGTGGCGGCGCCGGGGCTGGGCGCCGGTGGGGGCGGCCAGGTGCAGGTCGAGGGGCTCGCGGGCCGAAATGACGGCAACTGGGCCCATGGCGGAGTCTGGGTCTGGAGGGCTCTGAGCCTCCATCCGCTCTGGTGCCTCGGGTCTACCGGCCCGAAGCCTGGTAGCGCGACACCCCACCGGCCCACAGACGTAGCCTCCCCAGCTGTGCTCACAGCGAGTCCAACCGCAGCCTGCATCCCTCCACGGGACACTTGGATTACTCCCGCGATCCCCACGAGGTGCGGCACCCGCTGGCCGAATGGGCTGAGATCCTGCCCTTGCGGCGCCCTGTGGCCACCTCCGCCTCCCTCACGGTACTGGCCGAGGCCTCGGACCAGCGGGCCCCGGCTCCCAGCTCAGCGCTGCTCCTCCGCCCCTCTCACCTCCTGCCCGACGTCCAGGCTACCGAGCACCCTCCACCCCCGCCCACCTTCATGCCACTCAGCCGGAACCCGGGAGGCAATGCCAACTACCAGGTGTATCACAGTCTGGTGCTGAAGCGGCAACCGCAGGAGGGCCAAGCGCGGGCCAACTCGCTGCTACCTTCCACCTCGGCCTCCAGGCCCTCTCTGCACGGGAGCCAGACTGGGAAAATGAACTTACCAGCAGCAAATGGGGGCAGGGGCAGGGGGCAGCAGGGCATGGAGAGAGGAATAAAGAGCGCCAGAGTCCAGGAAACATTGGTGGTCTGTGGCTTGGAAGCGCCACTCCTTCTGCCAGCCTGGGTCCCTGCGCTTGGCTTCCTGCAATAAGAAGCCAGTGTCCCCTTCTTGGCCTGAGGGTCCCTTTGGTTTAGTGGCCACAGTTCTGCCAGCAGGCCCCTCCTGGTCCTATACCATGCACTAAGTACATCTGCAGCTGCAGACTCCAAACCCCTGGTCTCTGGGCACCTCCTCTGTGTCTCAGCTGTCCCTGTCCACAGAGAGCCTCATACAAGACGTTGCTTCCAAACTGGGAGATTCCACATCTGGGCAGGTCCAGCTCCAGGCCCAGTGAAGGGCATGAAGAAGGCTGAGGCTCTGGACTCCAGCCAGGCCTTCAGCAGGCCTCTGAGGCCGAGGTCTTCCTAGTCTCAAGAGGGGCCAAGAGACGCAATGTGTCATTTGAACAAGTGAGTCAGCGGGCGGTGAGCGAATGAATGACCGCTCGAGGGGATGTATGCCGGCCACCAGGCCCTGTTTGACTGTCCAGGCTCAGCTTACCTGACCCTGGTTACCAGGGAATGCCACTCTGGGCCCTCCTTTTCATCCCCCTCCCTCACTGTGACCTCACCACCTGCCCCATTATGACCCAGTCTGGCTCCCAGTTAAAACTGGAGGGCAGAGGGCCCAGGCAGTCCTGGGACCAACGGCCATGGGTGAGCGAAACTACTACCGAGCCGAGCCGTTCACTGGCCCCATCCCCAGGAAATGCCAGGAGCAAGGATACTCAATTCTTCTGATCCCGGTCAGCTTCATCTTGCTCAACGTGGGGATCAACATGGTGACTATGGTCAGGGCAGGATCTGTGCAGCGCGGTTGGGGGAGCCCTGGGGTCTTGAAGGGGCTGAGGTGGGAGGGCTGCTGGGGTGTGACAGGACAAGGGTTGGATTTCAGGGCTCACCCTGCTCCCGGCCTCCCCCCTCCCCTTCTTCCCTCAACTCTGGAGGCATCTGAAGAGATTCTTGCGGGCACTTTTCAATCGTATTTTCCACAAAGGTGAGTGGGCGCCGGCGTGGGTTCAGGAGATGTGGGCCTGTCCCCTTTCTTCTATCCCTGCCTTGATTCTCAGCCCCTCAGGAACCCAGGCCCTGACCCATCTCGCCTTTCCCCACAGACAAGCAAGCCAGCTGTGTAGGCACCCATCGCATGTGCATGCGCTGCTCCGTGGATCCCAAGAACCTGCGCTCAAGAGTTTCTTCCCACTTCTGCCATCGCCCAAGCTTCCTGCTCGGGCAGGTAAACCACCTTGACTACTGCCTGCAGCGGGGCTCGGCGGGGGCGGAGCCGGCGGCCCCCCCGCCGCGGGCGAGTAAAGGAGAAGGCGGGCGGAGCGGGAGGCAAAAAGCCTACAGCACCCGGTATTCCCAGGCGGTCTTCCATCCAAGTACTAACCAGGCCCGACCCTGCTTAGCTTCCGAGATCAGACGAGATCGGGCGCGTTCAGGGTGGTATGGCCGTAGACGGGGGCGGGGGGCCGCGGGCGGCCTCTTGAGGCCCAGTTTCGCTGGCGCTGGCGCCTTAACGCCAGCCTGGCGGCCAGCCCGCCCAGGCAGGGCCCCCTCGCCCGCCCAGGCAGGGGGAACGGAGGTCCCGGGTATCGGGCGGCGGCGGAGGGTTTGGCGACCACCTCCCAGCCCAGGGCGGCCGTGACCCAGCAAACCCTTCGGCGCTTGGCGCCCCGCCCAAGATCCCGCACGTCGCTCACAGGGACGTGGCCCCGGAGGCTTCAGGGCCCGGGGCCCGCGGTCCCTTGGGCATCGGTCCTGCCCGCCCACGCGGCGCTAGGCGCAGCCCGGCCGCAGCCCGGGCCGGCCCTCCTGCCCGACAGCAGCCGGCCCGAAGCCACCGGGAGCCACCATTGAGTCGCCACGGCCCCTCTGCCCCGGCAAGGCCACCCTTGCCCCCACACCCCCCGCCGAGCTCAGGACCCCGCCCCTGGTGGCCGGCAGGCCCGGGGAAGCGGCCCCTGCCCTCGATCCCGCTCCCGCACCCAACCGCGGTGACACGCCAGAGGGGCGGGGTGGTGGTGGGGCGGGGCTTTTGTCGGAGGGATCTGTGGAGGGACACACAGGCACACAGGTGGCGGCGCCGGGGCTGGGCGCCGGTGGGGGCGGCCAGGTGCAGGTCGAGGGGCTCGCGGGCCGAAAGGACGGCCACTGGGCCCGCGGCGGAGTCTGGGTCCGGGCCAGCCACCCCGGGAGCGTCTGGGGTGCGGCTGCCTTCCAGGGCCGCCTTCTGGCCGCCTGGCCGGCCGGGCCGGCGGGGAGCGCCCCCGCCGGCGCGCGCCGTGGTGGGAGGGGCCTGAGGAGGTGGGGCCTGCAGCGGGGCCCGGCGGGGGCGGAGCCGGCGGCCCCCGCCGCGTGCGAGTAAAGGAGAAGGCGGGCGGAGCGGGAGGCAAAAAGCCTACAGCACCCGGTATTCCCAGGCGGTCTCCCATCCAAGTACTAACCAGGCCCGACCCTGCTTAGCTTCCGAGATCAGACGAGATCGGGCGCGTTCAGGGTGGTATGGCCGTAGACGGGGGCGGGGGCCGACGGCTGCCTCTTGAGGCCCAGTTTCGCTGGCGCTGGCGCCTTAACGCCAGCCTGGCGGCCGGCCCGCCCCGACAGGGCCCCCTCGCCCGCCCAGGCAGGGGGAACGGAGGTCTCGGGTATCGGGCGGCGGCGGAGGGTTTGGCGACCACCTCCCAGCCCAGGGCGGCCGTGACCCAGCAAACCCTTCGGCGCTTGGCGCCCCGCCCAAGATCCCGCACGTCGCTCACAGGGACGTGGCCCCGGAGGCTTCAGGGCCCGGGGCCCGCGGTCCCTTGGGCATCGGCCCTGCCCGCCCACGCGGCGCTAGGCGCAGCCCGGCCGCAGCCCGGGCCGGCCCTCCTGCCCGACAGCAGCCGGCCCGAAGCCACCGGGAGCCACCATTGAGTCGCCACGGCCCCTCAGCCCCGGCAAGGCCACCCTTGCCCCCACACCCCCCGCCGAGCTCAGGACCCCGCCCCTGGTGGCCGGCAGGCCCGGGGAAGCGGCCCCTGCCCTCGATCCCGCTCCCGCACCCAACCGCGGTGACACGCCAGAGGGGCGGGGTGGTGGTGGGGCGGGGCTTTTGTCGGAGGGAGCTGTGGAGGGACACACAGGCACACAGGTGGCGGCGCCGGGGCTGGGCGCCGGTGGGGGCGGCCAGGTGCAGGTCGAGGGGCTCGCGGGCCAAAAGGACAGCAACTGGGCCCATGGCGGAGTCTGGGTCTGGAGGGCTCTGAGCCTCCATCCGCTCTGGTGCCTCGGGTCTACCGGCCCGACGCCTGGTAGCGCGACACCCCACCGGCCCACAGACGTAGCCTCCCCAGCTGTGCTCACAGCGAGTCCAACCGCAGCCTGCATCCCTCCACGGGACACTTGGATTACTCCCGCGATCCCCACGAGGTGCGGCACCCGCTGGCCGAATGGGCTGAGATCCTGCCCTTGCGGCGCCCTGTGGCCACCTCCGCCTCCCTCACGGTACTGGCCGAGGCCTCGGACCAGCGGGCCCCGGCTCCCAGCTCAGCGCTGCTCCTCCGCCCCTCTCACCTCCTGCCCGACGTCCAGGCTACCGAGCACCCTCCACCCCCGCCCACCTTCATGCCACTCAGCCGGAACCCGGGAGGCAATGCCAACTACCAGGTGTATGACAGTCTGGTGCTGAAGCGGCAACCGCAGGAGGGCCAAGCGCGGGCCAACTCGCTGCTACCTTCCACCTCGGCCTCCAGGCCCTCTCTGCATGGGAGCCAGACTGGGAAAATGAACTTACCAGCAGCAAATGGGGGCAGGGGCAGGGGGCGGCAGGGCATGGAGAGAGGAATAAAGAGCTCCAGAGTCCAGGAAACATTGGTGGTCTGTGGCTTGGAAGCGCCACTCCTTCTGCCAGCCTGGGTCCCTGCGCTTGGCTTCCTGCAATAAGAAGCCAGTGTCCCCTTCTTGGCCTGAGGGTCCCTTTGGTTTAGTGGCCACAGTTCTGCCAGCAGGCCCCTCCTGGTCCTATACCATGCACTAAGTACATCTGCAGCTGCAGACTCCAAACCCCTGGTCTCTGGGCACCTCCTCTGTGTCTCAGCTGTCCCTGTCCACAGAGAGCCTCATACAAGACGTTGCTTCCAAACTGGGAGGTTCCACATCTGGGCAGGTCCAGCTCCAGGCCCAGTGAAGGGCATGAAGAAGGCTGAGGCTCTGGACTCCAGCCAGGCCTTCAGCAGGCCTCTGAGGCCAAGGTCTTCCTAGTCTCAAGAGGGGCCAAGAGACGCAATGTGTCATTTGAACAAGTGAGTCAGCGGGCGGTGAGCGAATGAGTGACCGCTCGAGGGGATGTATGCCGGCCACCGGGCCCTGTTTGACTGTCCAGGCTCAGCTTACCTGACCCTGGTTACCAGGGAATGCCACTCTGGGCCCTCCTTTTCATCCCCCTCCCTCACTGTGACCTCACCACCTGCCCCATTATGACCCAGTCTGGCTCCCAGTTAAAACTGGAGGGCAGAGGGCCCAGGCAGTCCTGGGACCAACGGCCATGGGTGAGCGAAACTACTACCGAGCCGAGCCGTTCACTGGCCCCATCCCCAGGAAATGCCAGGAGCAAGGATACTCAATTCTTCTGATCCCGGTCAGCTTCATCTTGCTCAACGTGGGGATCAACATGGTGACTATGGTCAGGGCAGGATCTGTGCAGCGCGGTTGGGGGAGCCCTGGGGTCTTGAAGGGGCTGAGGTGGGAGGGCTGCTGGGGTGTGACAGGACAAGGGTTGGATTTCAGGGCTCACCCTGCTCCCGGCCTCCCCCCTCCCCTTCTTCCCTCAACTCTGGAGGCATCTGAAGAGATTCTTGCGGGCACTTTTCAATCGTATTTTCCACAAAGGTGAGTGGGCGCCGGCGTGGGTTCAGGGGATGTGGGCCTGTCCCCTTTCTTCTATCCCTGCCTTGATTCTCAGCCCCTCAGGAACCCAGGCCCTGACCCATCTCGCCTTTCCCCACAGACAAGCAAGCCAGCTGTGTAGGCACCCATGGCATGTGCATGCGCTGCTCCGTGGATCCCAAGAACCTGTGCTCAAGAGTTTCTTCCCACTTCTGCCGTCGCCCAAGCTTCCTGCTCGGGCAGGTAAACCACCTTGACTACTGCCTGCAGCGGGGCTCGGCGGGGGCGGAGCCGGCGGCCCCCCCGCCGCGGGCGAGTAAAGGAGAAGGCGGGCGGAGCGGGAGGCAAAAAGCCTACAGCACCCGGTATTCCCAGGCGGTCTCCCATCCAAGTACTAACCAGGCCCGACCCTGCTTAGCTTCCGAGATCAGACGAGATCGGGCGCGTTCAGGGTGGTATGGCCGTAGACGGGGGCGGGGGCCGACGGCTGCCTCTTGAGGCCCAGTTTCGCTGGCGCTGGCGCCTTAACGCCAGCCTGGCGGCCGGCCCGCCCCGGCAGGGCCCCCTCGCCCGCCCAGGCAGGGGGAACGGAGGTCTCGGGTATCGGGCGGCGGCGGAGGGTTTGGCGACCACCTCCCAGCCCAGGGCGGCCGTGACCCAGCAAACCCTTCGGCGCTTGGCGCCCCGCCCAAGATCCCGCACGTCGCTCACAGGGACGTGGCCCCGGAGGCTTCAAGCCCCGGCGCCCGTGGTCCCTTGGGCATCGGTCCTGCCCGCCCACGCGGAGCTAGGCGCAGCCCGGCCGCAGCCCGGGCCGGCCCTCCTGCCTGACAGCAGCCGGCCCGAAGCCACCGGGAGCCACCATTGAGTCGCCACGGCCCCTCAGCCCCGGCAAGGCCACCCTTGCCCCCACACCCCCCGCCGAGCTCAGGACCCCGCCCCTGGTGGCCGGCAGGCCCGGGGAAGCGGCCCCTGCCCTCGATCCCGCTCCAGCACCCAACCGCGGTGACACGCCAGAGGGGCGGGGTGGTGGTGGGGCGGGGCTTTTGTCGGAGGGAGCTGTGGAGGGACACACCGGCACACAGATGGCGGCGCCGGGGCTAGGCGCCGGTGGGGGCGGCCAGGTGCAGGTCGAGGGGCTCGCGGGCCGAAAGGACGGCCACTGGGCCCGCGGCGGAGTCTGGGTCTGGGCCAGCCACCCCGGGAGCGTCTGGGGTGCGGCTGCCTTCCAGGGCCGCCTTCTGGCCGCCTGGCCGGCCGGGCCGGCGGGGAGCGCCCCCGCCGGCGCGCGCCGTGGTGGGAGGGGCCTGAGGAGGTGGGTCCTGCAGCGGGGCCCGGCGGGGGCGGAGCCGGCGGCCCCCGCCGCGGGCGAGTAAAGGAGAAGGCGGGCGGAGCGGGAGGCAAAAAGCCTACAGCACCCGGTATTCCCAGGCGGTCTCCCATCCAAGTACTAACCAGGCCCGACCCTGCTTAGCTTCCGAGATCAGACGAGATCGGGCGCGTTCAGGGTGGTATGGCCGTAGACGGGGGCGGGGGGCCGCGGGCGGCCTCTTGAGGCCCGGTTTCGCTGGCGCTGGCGCCTTAACGCCAGCCTGGCGGCCGGCCCGCCCCGGCAGGGCCCCCTCGCCCGCCCAGGAAGGGGGAACGGAGGTCTCGGGTATCGGGCGGCGGCGGAGGGTTTGGCGACCACCTCCCAGCCCAGGGCGGCCGTGACCCAGCAAACCCTTCGGCGCTTGGCGCCCCGCCCAAGATCCCGCACGTCGCTCACAGGGACGTGGCCCCGGAGGCTTCAGGGCCCGGGGCCCGCGGTCCCTTGGGCATCGGTCCTGCCCGCCCACGCGGCGCTAGGCGCAGCCCGGCCGCAGCCCGGGCCGGCCCTCCTGCCCGACAGCAGCCGGCCCGAAGCCACCGGGAGCCACCATTGAGTCGCCACGGCCCCTCTGCCCCGGCAAGGCCACCCTTGCCCCCACACCCCCCGCCGAGCTCAGGACCCCGCCCCTGGTGGCCGGCAGGCCCGGGGAAGCGGCCCCTGCCCTCGATCCCGCTCCCGCACCCAACCGCGGTGACACGCCAGAGGGGCGGGGTGGTGGTGGGGCGGGGCTTTTGTCGGAGGGAGCTGTGGAGGGACACACAGGCACACAGGTGGCGGCGCCGGGGCTGGGCGCCGGTGGGGGCGGCCAGGTGCAGGTCGAGGGGCTCGCGGGCCAAAAGGACAGCAACTGGGCCCATGGCGGAGTCTGGGTCTGGAGGGCTCTGAGCCTCCATCCGCTCTGGTGCCTCGGGTCTACCGGCCCGACGCCTGGTAGCGCGACACCCCACCGGCCCACAGACGTAGCCTCCCCAGCTGTGCTCACAGCGAGTCCAACCGCAGCCTGCATCCCTCCACGGGACACTTGGATTACTCCCGCGATCCCCACGAGGTGCGGCACCCGCTGGCCGAATGGGCTGAGATCCTGCCCTTGCGGCGCCCTGTGGCCACCTCCGCCTCCCTCACGGTACTGGCCGAGGCCTCGGACCAGCGGGCCCCGGCTCCCAGCTCAGCGCTGCTCCTCCGCCCCTCTCACCTCCTGCCCGACGTCCAGGCTACCGAGCACCCTCCACCCCCGCCCACCTTCATGCCACTCAGCCGGAACCCGGGAGGCAATGCCAACTACCAGGTGTGTATGACAGTCTGGTGCTGAAGCGGCAACCGCAGGAGGGCCAAGCGCGGGCCAACTCGCTGCTACCTTCCACCTCGGCCTCCAGGCCCTCTCTGCACGGGAGCCAGACTGGGAAAATGAACTTACCAGCAGCAAATGGGGGCAGGGGCAGGGGGCGGCAGGGCATGGAGAGAGGAATAAAGAGCTCCAGAGTCCAGGAAACATTGGTGGTCTGTGGCTTGGAAGCGCCACTCCTTCTGCCAGCCTGGGTCCCTGCGCTTGGCTTCCTGCAATAAGAAGCCAGTGTCCCCTTCTTGGCCTGAGGGTCCCTTTGGTTTAGTGGCCACAGTTCTGCCAGCAGGCCCCTCCTGGTCCTATACCATGCACTAAGTACATCTGCAGCTGCAGACTCCAAACCCCTGGTCTCTGGGCACCTCCTCTGTGTCTCAGCTGTCCCTGTCCACAGAGAGCCTCATACAAGACGTTGCTTCCAAACTGGGAGGTTCCACATCTGGGCAGGTCCAGCTCCAGGCCCAGTGAAGGGCATGAAGAAGGCTGAGGCTCTGGACTCCAGCCAGGCCTTCAGCAGGCCTCTGAGGCCAAGGTCTTCCTAGTCTCAAGAGGGGCCAAGAGACGCAATGTGTCATTTGAACAAGTGAGTCAGCGGGCGGTGAGCGAATGAGTGACCGCTCGAGGGGATGTATGCCGGCCACCGGGCCCTGTTTGACTGTCCAGGCTCAGCTTACCTGACCCTGGTTACCAGGGAATGCCACTCTGGGCCCTCCTTTTCATCCCCCTCCCTCACTGTGACCTCACCACCTGCCCCATTATGACCCAGTCTGGCTCCCAGTTAAAACTGGAGGGCAGAGGGCCCAGGCAGTCCTGGGACCAACGGCCATGGGTGAGCGAAACTACTACCGAGCCGAGCCGTTCACTGGCCCCATCCCCAGGAAATGCCAGGAGCAAGGATACTCAATTCTTCTGATCCCGGTCAGCTTCATCTTGCTCAACGTGGGGATCAACATGGTGACTATGGTCAGGGCAGGATCTGTGCAGCGCGGTTGGGGGAGCCCTGGGGTCTTGAAGGGGCTGAGGTGGGAGGGCTGCTGGGGTGTGACAGGACAAGGGTTGGATTTCAGGGCTCACCCTGCTCCCGGCCTCCCCCCTCCCCTTCTTCCCTCAACTCTGGAGGCATCTGAAGAGATTCTTGCGGGCACTTTTCAATCGTATTTTCCACAAAGGTGAGTGGGCGCCGGCGTGGGTTCAGGGGATGTGGGCCTGTCCCCTTTCTTCTATCCCTGCCTTGATTCTCAGCCCCTCAGGAACCCAGGCCCTGACCCATCTCGCCTTTCCCCACAGACAAGCAAGCCAGCTGTGTAGGCACCCATGGCATGTGCATGCGCTGCTCCGTGGATCCCAAGAACCTGTGCTCAAGAGTTTCTTCCCACTTCTGCCGTCGCCCAAGCTTCCTGCTCGGGCAGGTAAACCACCTTGACTACTGCCTGCAGCGGGGCTCGGCGGGGGCGGAGCCGGCGGCCCCCCCGCCGCGGGCGAGTAAAGGAGAAGGCGGGCGGAGCGGGAGGCAAAAAGCCTACAGCACCCGGTATTCCCAGGCGGTCTCCCATCCAAGTACTAACCAGGCCCGACCCTGCTTAGCTTCCGAGATCAGACGAGATCGGGCGCGTTCAGGGTGGTATGGCCGTAGACGGGGGCGGGGGCCGACGGCTGCCTCTTGAGGCCCAGTTTCGCTGGCGCTGGCGCCTTAACGCCAGCCTGGCGGCCGGCCCGCCCCGGCAGGGCCCCCTCGCCCGCCCAGGCAGGGGGAACGGAGGTCTCGGGTATCGGGCGGCGGCGGAGGGTTTGGCGACCACCTCCCAGCCCAGGGCGGCCGTGACCCAGCAAACCCTTCGGCGCTTGGCGCCCCGCCCAAGATCCCGCACGTCGCTCACAGGGACGTGGCCCCGGAGGCTTCAGGCCCCGGGGCCCGTGGTCCCTTGGGCATCGGTCCTGCCCGCCCACGCGGAGCTAGGCGCAGCCCGGCCGCAGCCCGGGCCGGCCCTCCTGCCTGACAGCAGCCGGCCCGAAGCCACCGGGAGCCACCATTGAGTCGCCACGGCCCCTCAGCCCCGGCAAGGCCACCCTTGCCCCCACAACCCCCGCCGAGCTCAGGACCCCGCCCCTGGTGGCCGGCAGGCCCGGGGAAGCGGCCCCTGCCCTCGATCCCGCTCCAGCACCCAACCGCGGTGACACGCCAGAGGGGCGGGGTGGTGGTGGGGCGGGGCTTTTGTCGGAGGGAGCTGTGGAGGGACACACAGGCACACAGGTGGCGGCGCCGGGGCTGGGCGCCGGTGGGGGCGGCCAGGTGCAGGTCGAGGGGCTCGCGGGCCGAAAGGACGGCCACTGGGCCCGCGGCGGAGTCTGGGTCCGGGCCAGCCACCCCGGGAGCGTCTGGGGTGCGGCTGCCTTCCAGGGCCGCCTTCTGGCCGCCTGGCCGGCCGGGCCGGCGGGGAGCGCCCCCGCCGGCGCGCGCCGTGGTGGGAGGGGCCTGAGGAGGTGGGGCCTGCAGCGGGGCCCGGCGGGGGCGGAGCCGGCGGCCCCCGCCGCGGGCGAGTAAAGGAGAAGGCGGGCGGAGCGGGAGGCAAAAAGCCTACAGCACCCGGTATTCCCAGGCGGTCTCCCATCCAAGTACTAACCAGGCCCGACCCTGCTTAGCTTCCGAGATCAGACGAGATCGGGCGCGTTCAGGGTGGTATGGCCGTAGACGGGGGCGGGGGGCCGCGGGCGGCCTCTTGAGGCCCAGTTTCGCTGGCGCTGGCGCCTTAACGCCAGCCTGGCGGCCAGCCCGCCCCGACAGGGCCCCCTCGCCCGCCCAGGCAGGGGGAACGGAGGTCTCGGGTATCGGGCGGCGGCGGAGGGTTTGGCGACCACCTCCCAGCCCAGGGCGGCCGTGACCCAGCAAACCCTTCGGCGCTTGGCGCCCCGCCCAAGATCCCGCACGTCGCTCACAGGGACGTGGCCCCGGAGGCTTCAGGGCCCGGGGCCCGCGGTCCCTTGGGCATCGGCCCTGCCCGCCCACGCGGCGCTAGGCGCAGCCCGGCCGCAGCCCGGGCCGGCCCTCCTGCCCGACAGCAGCCGGCCCGAAGCCACCGGGAGCCACCATTGAGTCGCCACGGCCCCTCAGCCCCGGCAAGGCCACCCTTGCCCCCACACCCCCCGCCGAGCTCAGGACCCCGCCCCTGGTGGCCGGCAGGCCCGGGGAAGCGGCCCCTGCCCTCGATCCCGCTCCCGCACCCGGCCGCGGTTACACGCCAGAGGGGCGGGGTGTGGGGGGGCTTTTGTCGGAGGGAGCTGTGGAGGGACACACCGGCACACAGGTGGCGGCGCCGGGGCTGGGCGCCGGTGGGGGCGGCCAGGTGCAGGTCGAGGGGCTCGCGGGCCGAAATGACGGCAACTGGGCCCATGGCGGAGTCTGGGTCTGGAGGGCTCTGAGCCTCCATCCGCTCTGGTGCCTCGGGTCTACCGGCCCGAAGCCTGGTAGCGCGACACCCCACCGGCCCACAGACGTAGCCTCCCCAGCTGTGCTCACAGCGAGTCCAACCGCAGCCTGCATCCCTCCACGGGACACTTGGATTACTCCCGCGATCCCCACGAGGTGCGGCACCCGCTGGCCGAATGGGCTGAGATCCTGCCCTTGCGGCGCCCTGTGGCCACCTCCGCCTCCCTCACGGTACTGGCCGAGGCCTCGGACCAGCGGGCCCCGGCTCCCAGCTCAGCGCTGCTCCTCCGCCCCTCTCACCTCCTGCCCGACGTCCAGGCTACCGAGCACCCTCCACCCCCGCCCACCTTCATGCCACTCAGCCGGAACCCGGGAGGCAATGCCAACTACCAGGTGTATCACAGTCTGGTGCTGAAGCGGCAACCGCAGGAGGGCCAAGCGCGGGCCAACTCGCTGCTACCTTCCACCTCGGCCTCCAGGCCCTCTCTGCACGGGAGCCAGACTGGGAAAATGAACTTACCAGCAGCAAATGGGGGCAGGGGCAGGGGGCGGCAGGGCATGGAGAGAGGAATAAAGAGCGCCAGAGTCCAGGAAACATTGGTGGTCTGTGGCTTGGAAGCGCCACTCCTTCTGCCAGCCTGGGTCCCTGCGCTTGGCTTCCTGCAATAAGAAGCCAGTGTCCCCTTCTTGGCCTGAGGGTCCCTTTGGTTTAGTGGCCACAGTTCTGCCAGCAGGCCCCTCCTGGTCCTATACCATGCACTAAGTACATCTGCAGCTGCAGACTCCAAACCCCTGGTCTCTGGGCACCTCCTCTGTGTCTCAGCTGTCCCTGTCCACAGAGAGCCTCATACAAGACGTTGCTTCCAAACTGGGAGGTTCCACATCTGGGCAGGTCCAGCTCCAGGCCCAGTGAAGGGCATGAAGAAGGCTGAGGCTCTGGACTCCAGCCAGGCCTTCAGCAGGCCTCTGAGGCCAAGGTCTTCCTAGTCTCAAGAGGGGCCAAGAGACGCAATGTGTCATTTGAACAAGTGAGTCAGCGGGCGGTGAGCGAATGAGTGACCGCTCGAGGGGATGTATGCCGGCCACCGGGCCCTGTTTGACTGTCCAGGCTCAGCTTACCTGACCCTGGTTACCAGGGAATGCCACTCTGGGCCCTCCTTTTCATCCCCCTCCCTCACTGTGACCTCACCACCTGCCCCATTATGACCCAGTCTGGCTCCCAGTTAAAACTGGAGGGCAGAGGGCCCAGGCAGTCCTGGGACCAACGGCCATGGGTGAGCGAAACTACTACCGAGCCGAGCCGTTCACTGGCCCCATCCCCAGGAAATGCCAGGAGCAAGGATACTCAATTCTTCTGATCCCGGTCAGCTTCATCTTGCTCAACGTGGGGATCAACATGGTGACTATGGTCAGGGCAGGATCTGTGCAGCGCGGTTGGGGGAGCCCTGGGGTCTTGAAGGGGCTGAGGTGGGAGGGCTGCTGGGGTGTGACAGGACAAGGGTTGGATTTCAGGGCTCACCCTGCTCCCGGCCTCCCCCCTCCCCTTCTTCCCTCAACTCTGGAGGCATCTGAAGAGATTCTTGCGGGCACTTTTCAATCGTATTTTCCACAAAGGTGAGTGGGCGCCGGCGTGGGTTCAGGGGATGTGGGCCTGTCCCCTTTCTTCTATCCCTGCCTTGATTCTCAGCCCCTCAGGAACCCAGGCCCTGACCCATCTCGCCTTTCCCCACAGACAAGCAAGCCAGCTGTGTAGGCACCCATGGCATGTGCATGCGCTGCTCCGTGGATCCCAAGAACCTGTGCTCAAGAGTTTCTTCCCACTTCTGCCGTCGCCCAAGCTTCCTGCTCGGGCAGGTAAACCACCTTGACTACTGCCTGCAGCGGGGCTCGGCGGGGGCGGAGCCGGCGGCCCCCCCGCCGCGGGCGAGTAAAGGAGAAGGCGGGCGGAGCGGGAGGCAAAAAGCCTACAGCACCCGGTATTCCCAGGCGGTCTCCCATCCAAGTACTAACCAGGCCCGACCCTGCTTAGCTTCCGAGATCAGACGAGATCGGGCGCGTTCAGGGTGGTATGGCCGTAGACGGGGGCGGGGGCCGACGGCTGCCTCTTGAGGCCCAGTTTCGCTGGCGCTGGCGCCTTAACGCCAGCCTGGCGGCCGGCCCGCCCCGGCAGGGCCCCCTCGCCCGCCCAGGCAGGGGGAACGGAGGTCTCGGGTATCGGGCGGCGGCGGAGGGTTTGGCGACCACCTCCCAGCCCAGGGCGGCCGTGACCCAGCAAACCCTTCGGCGCTTGGCGCCCCGCCCAAGATCCCGCACGTCGCTCACAGGGACGTGGCCCCGGAGGCTTCAAGCCCCGGCGCCCGTGGTCCCTTGGGCATCGGTCCTGCCCGCCCACGCGGAGCTAGGCGCAGCCCGGCCGCAGCCCGGGCCGGCCCTCCTGCCTGACAGCAGCCGGCCCGAAGCCACCGGGAGCCACCATTGAGTCGCCACGGCCCCTCAGCCCCGGCAAGGCCACCCTTGCCCCCACACCCCCCGCCGAGCTCAGGACCCCGCCCCTGGTGGCCGGCAGGCCCGGGGAAGCGGCCCCTGCCCTCGATCCCGCTCCAGCACCCAACCGCGGTGACACGCCAGAGGGGCGGGGTGGTGGTGGGGCGGGGCTTTTGTCGGAGGGAGCTGTGGAGGGACACACCGGCACACAGATGGCGGCGCCGGGGCTAGGCGCCGGTGGGGGCGGCCAGGTGCAGGTCGAGGGGCTCGCGGGCCGAAAGGACGGCCACTGGGCCCGCGGCGGAGTCTGGGTCTGGGCCAGCCACCCCGGGAGCGTCTGGGGTGCGGCTGCCTTCCAGGGCCGCCTTCTGGCCGCCTGGCCGGCCGGGCCGGCGGGGAGCGCCCCCGCCGGCGCGCGCCGTGGTGGGAGGGGCCTGAGGAGGTGGGTCCTGCAGCGGGGCCCGGCGGGGGCGGAGCCGGCGGCCCCCGCCGCGGGCGAGTAAAGGAGAAGGCGGGCGGAGCGGGAGGCAAAAAGCCTACAGCACCCGGTATTCCCAGGCGGTCTCCCATCCAAGTACTAACCAGGCCCGACCCTGCTTAGCTTCCGAGATCAGACGAGATCAGGCGCGTTCAGGGTGGTATGGCCGTAGACGGGGGCGGGGGGCCGCGGGCGGCCTCTTGAGGCCCGGTTTCGCTGGCGCTGGCGCCTTAACGCCAGCCTGGCGGCCGGCCCGCCCCGGCAGGGCCCCCTCGACCGCCCAGGAAGGGGGAACGGAGGTCTCGGGTATCGGGCGGCGGCGGAGGGTTTGGCGACCACCTCCCAGCCCAGGGCGGCCGTGACCCAGCAAACCCTTCGGCGCTTGGCGCCCCGCCCAAGATCCCGCACGTCGCTCACAGGGACGTGGCCCCGGAGGCTTCAGGGCCCGGGGCCCGCGGTCCCTTGGGCATCGGTCCTGCCCGCCCACGCGGCGCTAGGCGCAGCCCGGCCGCAGCCCGGGCCGGCCCTCCTGCCCGACAGCAGCCGGCCCGAAGCCACCGGGAGCCACCATTGAGTCGCCACGGCCCCTCTGCCCCGGCAAGGCCACCCTTGCCCCCACACCCCCCGCCGAGCTCAGGACCCCGCCCCTGGTGGCCGGCAGGCCCGGGGAAGCGGCCCCTGCCCTCGATCCCGCTCCCGCACCCAACCGCGGTGACACGCCAGAGGGGCGGGGTGGTGGTGGGGCGGGGCTTTTGTCGGAGGGAGCTGTGGAGGGACACACAGGCACACAGGTGGCGGCGCCGGGGCTGGGCGCCGGTGGGGGCGGCCAGGTGCAGGTCGAGGGGCTCGCGGGCCAAAAGGACAGCAACTGGGCCCATGGCGGAGTCTGGGTCTGGAGGGCTCTGAGCCTCCATCCGCTCTGGTGCCTCGGGTCTACCGGCCCGACGCCTGGTAGCGCGACACCCCACCGGCCCACAGACGTAGCCTCCCCAGCTGTGCTCACAGCGAGTCCAACCGCAGCCTGCATCCCTCCACGGGACACTTGGATTACTCCCGCGATCCCCACGAGGTGCGGCACCCGCTGGCCGAATGGGCTGAGATCCTGCCCTTGCGGCGCCCTGTGGCCACCTCCGCCTCCCTCACGGTACTGGCCGAGGCCTCGGACCAGCGGGCCCCGGCTCCCAGCTCAGCGCTGCTCCTCCGCCCCTCTCACCTCCTGCCCGACGTCCAGGCTACCGAGCACCCTCCACCCCCGCCCACCTTCATGCCACTCAGCCGGAACCCGGGAGGCAATGCCAACTACCAGGTGTGTATGACAGTCTGGTGCTGAAGCGGCAACCGCAGGAGGGCCAAGCGCGGGCCAACTCGCTGCTACCTTCCACCTCGGCCTCCAGGCCCTCTCTGCACGGGAGCCAGACTGGGAAAATGAACTTACCAGCAGCAAATGGGGGCAGGGGCAGGGGGCGGCAGGGCATGGAGAGAGGAATAAAGAGCTCCAGAGTCCAGGAAACATTGGTGGTCTGTGGCTTGGAAGCGCCACTCCTTCTGCCAGCCTGGGTCCCTGCGCTTGGCTTCCTGCAATAAGAAGCCAGTGTCCCCTTCTTGGCCTGAGGGTCCCTTTGGTTTAGTGGCCACAGTTCTGCCAGCAGGCCCCTCCTGGTCCTATACCATGCACTAAGTACATCTGCAGCTGCAGACTCCAAACCCCTGGTCTCTGGGCACCTCCTCTGTGTCTCAGCTGTCCCTGTCCACAGAGAGCCTCATACAAGACGTTGCTTCCAAACTGGGAGGTTCCACATCTGGGCAGGTCCAGCTCCAGGCCCAGTGAAGGGCATGAAGAAGGCTGAGGCTCTGGACTCCAGCCAGGCCTTCAGCAGGCCTCTGAGGCCAAGGTCTTCCTAGTCTCAAGAGGGGCCAAGAGACGCAATGTGTCATTTGAACAAGTGAGTCAGCGGGCGGTGAGCGAATGAGTGACCGCTCGAGGGGATGTATGCCGGCCACCGGGCCCTGTTTGACTGTCCAGGCTCAGCTTACCTGACCCTGGTTACCAGGGAATGCCACTCTGGGCCCTCCTTTTCATCCCCCTCCCTCACTGTGACCTCACCACCTGCCCCATTATGACCCAGTCTGGCTCCCAGTTAAAACTGGAGGGCAGAGGGCCCAGGCAGTCCTGGGACCAACGGCCATGGGTGAGCGAAACTACTACCGAGCCGAGCCGTTCACTGGCCCCATCCCCAGGAAATGCCAGGAGCAAGGATACTCAATTCTTCTGATCCCGGTCAGCTTCATCTTGCTCAACGTGGGGATCAACATGGTGACTATGGTCAGGGCAGGATCTGTGCAGCGCGGTTGGGGGAGCCCTGGGGTCTTGAAGGGGCTGAGGTGGGAGGGCTGCTGGGGTGTGACAGGACAAGGGTTGGATTTCAGGGCTCACCCTGCTCCCGGCCTCCCCCCTCCCCTTCTTCCCTCAACTCTGGAGGCATCTGAAGAGATTCTTGCGGGCACTTTTCAATCGTATTTTCCACAAAGGTGAGTGGGCGCCGGCGTGGGTTCAGGGGATGTGGGCCTGTCCCCTTTCTTCTATCCCTGCCTTGATTCTCAGCCCCTCAGGAACCCAGGCCCTGACCCATCTCGCCTTTCCCCACAGACAAGCAAGCCAGCTGTGTAGGCACCCATGGCATGTGCATGCGCTGCTCCGTGGATCCCAAGAACCTGTGCTCAAGAGTTTCTTCCCACTTCTGCCGTCGCCCAAGCTTCCTGCTCGGGCAGGTAAACCACCTTGACTACTGCCTGCAGCGGGGCTCGGCGGGGGCGGAGCCGGCGGCCCCCCCGCCGCGGGCGAGTAAAGGAGAAGGCGGGCGGAGCGGGAGGCAAAAAGCCTACAGCACCCGGTATTCCCAGGCGGTCTCCCATCCAAGTACTAACCAGGCCCGACCCTGCTTAGCTTCCGAGATCAGACGAGATCGGGCGCGTTCAGGGTGGTATGGCCGTAGACGGGGGCGGGGGCCGACGGCTGCCTCTTGAGGCCCAGTTTCGCTGGCGCTGGCGCCTTAACGCCAGCCTGGCGGCCGGCCCGCCCCGGCAGGGCCCCCTCGCCCGCCCAGGCAGGGGGAACGGAGGTCTCGGGTATCGGGCGGCGGCGGAGGGTTTGGCGACCACCTCCCAGCCCAGGGCGGCCGTGACCCAGCAAACCCTTCGGCGCTTGGCGCCCCGCCCAAGATCCCGCACGTCGCTCACAGGGACGTGGCCCCGGAGGCTTCAGGCCCCGGGGCCCGTGGTCCCTTGGGCATCGGTCCTGCCCGCCCACGCGGAGCTAGGCGCAGCCCGGCCGCAGCCCGGGCCGGCCCTCCTGCCTGACAGCAGCCGGCCCGAAGCCACCGGGAGCCACCATTGAGTCGCCACGGCCCCTCAGCCCCGGCAAGGCCACCCTTGCCCCCACACCCCCCGCCGAGCTCAGGACCCCGCCCCTGGTGGCCGGCAGGCCCGGGGAAGCGGCCCCTGCCCTCGATCCCGCTCCAGCACCCAACCGCGGTGACACGCCAGAGGGGCGGGGTGGTGGTGGGGCGGGGCTTTTGTCGGAGGGAGCTGTGGAGGGACACACAGGCACACAGGTGGCGGCGCCGGGGCTGGGCGCCGGTGGGGGCGGCCAGGTGCAGGTCGAGGGGCTCGCGGGCCGAAAGGACGGCCACTGGGCCCGCGGCGGAGTCTGGGTCCGGGCCAGCCACCCCGGGAGCGTCTGGGGTGCGGCTGCCTTCCAGGGCCGCCTTCTGGCCGCCTGGCCGGCCGGGCCGGCGGGGAGCGCCCCCGCCGGCGCGCGCCGTGGTGGGAGGGGCCTGAGGAGGTGGGGCCTGCAGCGGGGCCCGGCGGGGGCGGAGCCGGCGGCCCCCGCCGCGGGCGAGTAAAGGAGAAGGCGGGCGGAGCGGGAGGCAAAAAGCCTACAGCACCCGGTATTCCCAGGCGGTCTCCCATCCAAGTACTAACCAGGCCCGACCCTGCTTAGCTTCCGAGATCAGACGAGATCGGGCGCGTTCAGGGTGGTATGGCCGTAGACGGGGGCGGGGGGCCGCGGGCGGCCTCTTGAGGCCCAGTTTCGCTGGCGCTGGCGCCTTAACGCCAGCCTGGCGGCCAGCCCGCCCCGACAGGGCCCCCTCGCCTGCCCAGGCAGGGGGAACGGAGGTCTCGGGTATCGGGCGGCGGCGGAGGGTTTGGCGACCACCTCCCAGCCCAGGGCGGCCGTGACCCAGCAAACCCTTCGGCGCTTGGCGCCCCGCCCAAGATCCCGCACGTCGCTCACAGGGACGTGGCCCCGGAGGCTTCAGGGCCCGGGGCCCGCGGTCCCTTGGGCATCGGCCCTGCCCGCCCACGCGGCGCTAGGCGCAGCCCGGCCGCAGCCCGGGCCGGCCCTCCTGCCCGACAGCAGCCGGCCCGAAGCCACCGGGAGCCACCATTGAGTCGCCACGGCCCCTCAGCCCCGGCAAGGCCACCCTTGCCCCCACACCCCCCGCCGAGCTCAGGACCCCGCCCCTGGTGGCCGGCAGGCCCGGGGAAGCGGCCCCTGCCCTCGATCCCGCTCCCGCACCCGGCCGCGGTTACACGCCAGAGGGGCGGGGTGTGGGGGGGCTTTTGTCGGAGGGAGCTGTGGAGGGACACACCGGCACACAGGTGGCGGCGCCGGGGCTGGGCGCCGGTGGGGGCGGCCAGGTGCAGGTCGAGGGGCTCGCGGGCCGAAATGACGGCAACTGGGCCCATGGCGGAGTCTGGGTCTGGAGGGCTCTGAGCCTCCATCCGCTCTGGTGCCTCGGGTCTACCGGCCCGAAGCCTGGTAGCGCGACACCCCACCGGCCCACAGACGTAGCCTCCCCAGCTGTGCTCACAGCGAGTCCAACCGCAGCCTGCATCCCTCCACGGGACACTTGGATTACTCCCGCGATCCCCACGAGGTGCGGCACCCGCTGGCCGAATGGGCTGAGATCCTGCCCTTGCGGCGCCCTGTGGCCACCTCCGCCTCCCTCACGGTACTGGCCGAGGCCTCGGACCAGCGGGCCCCGGCTCCCAGCTCAGCGCTGCTCCTCCGCCCCTCTCACCTCCTGCCCGACGTCCAGGCTACCGAGCACCCTCCACCCCCGCCCACCTTCATGCCACTCAGCCGGAACCCGGGAGGCAATGCCAACTACCAGGTGTATCACAGTCTGGTGCTGAAGCGGCAACCGCAGGAGGGCCAAGCGCGGGCCAACTCGCTGCTACCTTCCACCTCGGCCTCCAGGCCCTCTCTGCACGGGAGCCAGACTGGGAAAATGAACTTACCAGCAGCAAATGGGGGCAGGGGCAGGGGGCGGCAGGGCATGGAGAGAGGAATAAAGAGCGCCAGAGTCCAGGAAACATTGGTGGTCTGTGGCTTGGAAGCGCCACTCCTTCTGCCAGCCTGGGTCCCTGCGCTTGGCTTCCTGCAATAAGAAGCCAGTGTCCCCTTCTTGGCCTGAGGGTCCCTTTGGTTTAGTGGCCACAGTTCTGCCAGCAGGCCCCTCCTGGTCCTATACCATGCACTAAGTACATCTGCAGCTGCAGACTCCAAACCCCTGGTCTCTGGGCACCTCCTCTGTGTCTCAGCTGTCCCTGTCCACAGAGAGCCTCATACAAGACGTTGCTTCCAAACTGGGAGATTCCACATCTGGGCAGGTCCAGCTCCAGGCCCAGTGAAGGGCATGAAGAAGGCTGAGGCTCTGGACTCCAGCCAGGCCTTCAGCAGGCCTCTGAGGCCGAGGTCTTCCTAGTCTCAAGAGGGGCCAAGAGACGCAATGTGTCATTTGAACAAGTGAGTCAGCGGGCGGTGAGCGAATGAATGACCGCTCGAGGGGATGTATGCCGGCCACCAGGCCCTGTTTGACTGTCCAGGCTCAGCTTACCTGACCCTGGTTACCAGGGAATGCCACTCTGGGCCCTCCTTTTCATCCCCCTCCCTCACTGTGACCTCACCACCTGCCACATTATGACCCAGTCTGGCTCCCAGTTAAAACTGGAGGGCAGAGGGCCCAGGCAGTCCTGGGACCAACGGCCATGGGTGAGCGAAACTACTACCGAGCTGAGCCGTTCACTGGCCCCATCCCCAGGAAATGCCAGGAGCAAGGATACTCAATTCTTCTGATCCCGGTCAGCTTCATCTTGCTCAACGTGGGGATCAACATGGTGACTATGGTCAGGGCAGGATCTGTGCAGCGCGGTTGGGGGAGCCCTGGGGTCTTGAAGGGGCTGAGGTGGGAGGGCTGCTGGGGTGTGACAGGACAAGGGTTGGATTTCAGGGCTCACCCTGCTCCCGGCCTCCCCCCTCCCCTTCTTCCCTCAACTCTGGAGGCATCTGAAGAGATTCTTGCGGGCACTTTTCAATCGTATTTTCCACAAAGGTGAGTGGGCGCCGGCGTGGGTTCAGGAGATGTGGGCCTGTCCCCTTTCTTCTATCCCTGCCTTGATTCTCAGCCCCTCAGGAACCCAGGCCCTGACCCATCTCGCCTTTCCCCACAGACAAGCAAGCCAGCTGTGTAGGCACCCATCGCATGTGCATGCGCTGCTCCGTGGATCCCAAGAACCTGCGCTCAAGAGTTTCTTCCCACTTCTGCCATCGCCCAAGCTTCCTGCTCGGGCAGGTAAACCACCTTGACTACTGCCTGCAGCGGGGCTCGGCGGGGGCGGAGCCGGCGGCCCCCCCGCCGCGGGCGAGTAAAGGAGAAGGCGGGCGGAGCGGGAGGCAAAAAGCCTACAGCACCCGGTATTCCCAGGCGGTCTTCCATCCAAGTACTAACCAGGCCCGACCCTGCTTAGCTTCCGAGATCAGACGAGATCGGGCGCGTTCAGGGTGGTATGGCCGTAGACGGGGGCGGGGGGCCGCGGGCGGCCTCTTGAGGCCCAGTTTCGCTGGCGCTGGCGCCTTAACGCCAGCCTGGCGGCCAGCCCGCCCAGGCAGGGCCCCCTCGCCCGCCCAGGCAGGGGGAACGGAGGTCCCGGGTATCGGGCGGCGGCGGAGGGTTTGGCGACCACCTCCCAGCCCAGGGCGGCCGTGACCCAGCAAACCCTTCGGCGCATGGCGCCCCGCCCAAGATCCCGCACGTCGCTCACAGGGACGTGGCCCCGGAGGCTTCAGGGCCCGGGGCCCGCGGTCCCTTGGGCATCGGTCCTGCCCGCCCACGCGGCGCTAGGCGCAGCCCGGCCGCAGCCCGGGCCGGCCCTCCTGCCCGACAGCAGCCGGCCCGAAGCCACCGGGAGCCACCATTGAGTCGCCACGGCCCCTCTGCCCCGGCAAGGCCACCCTTGCCCCCACACCCCCCGCCGAGCTCAGGACCCCGCCCCTGGTGGCCGGCAGGCCCGGGGAAGCGGCCCCTGCCCTCGATCCCGCTCCCGCACCCAACCGCGGTGACACGCCAGAGGGGCGGGGTGGTGGTGGGGCGGGGCTTTTGTCGGAGGGAGCTGTGGAGGGACACACAGGCACACAGGTGGCGGCGCCGGGGCTGGGCGCCGGTGGGGGCGGCCAGGTGCAGGTCGAGGGGCTCGCGGGCCGAAAGGACGGCCACTGGGCCCGCGGCGGAGTCTGGGTCTGGGCCAGCCACCCCGGGAGCGTCTGGGGTGCGGCTGCCTTCCAGGGCCGCCTTCTGGCCGCCTGGCCGGCCGGGCCGGCGGGGAGCGCCCCCGCCGGCGCGCGCCGTGGTGGGAGGGGCCTGAGGAGGTGGGTCCTGCAGCGGGGCCCGGCGGGGGCGGAGCCGGCGGCCCCCGCCGCGGGCGAGTAAAGGAGAAGGCGGGCGGAGCGGGAGGCAAAAAGCCTACAGCACCCGGTATTCCCAGGCGGTCTCCCATCCAAGTACTAACCAGGCCCGACCCTGCTTAGCTTCCGAGATCAGACGAGATCGGGCGCGTTCAGGGTGGTATGGCCGTAGACGGGGGCGGGGGCCGACGGCTGCCTCTTGAGGCCCAGTTTCGCTGGCGCTGGCGCCTTAACGCCAGCCTGGCGGCCGGCCCGCCCCGGCAGGGCCCCCTCGCCCGCCCAGGCAGGGGGAACGGAGGTCTCGGGTATCGGGCGGCGGCGGAGGGTTTGGCGACCACCTCCCAGCCCAGGGCGGCCGTGACCCAGCAAACCCTTCGGCGCTTGGCGCCCCGCCCAAGATCCCGCACGTCGCTCACAGGGACGTGGCCCCGGAGGCTTCAGGGCCCGGGGCCCGCGGTCCCTTGGGCATCGGTCCTGCCCGCCCACGCGGCGCTAGGCGCAGCCCGGCCGCAGCCCGGGCCGGCCCTCCTGCCCGACAGCAGCCGGCCCGAAGCCACCGGGAGCCACCATTGAGTCGCCACGGCCCCTCTGTCCCGGCAAGGCCACCCTTGCCCCCACACCCCCCGCCGAGCTCAGGACCCCGCCCCTGGTGGCCGGCAGGCCCGGGGAAGCGGCCCCTGCCCTCGATCCCGCTCCCGCACCCAACCGCGGTGACACGCCAGAGGGGCGGGGTGGTGGTGGGGCGGGGCTTTTGTCGGAGGGAGCTGTGGAGGGACACACAGGCACACAGGTGGCGGCGCCGGGGCTGGGCGCCGGTGGGGGCGGCCAGGTGCAGGTCGAGGGGCTCGCGGGCCGAAAGGACGGCCACTGGGCCCGCGGCGGAGTCTGGGTCCGGGCCAGCCACCCCGGGAGCGTCTGGGGTGCGGCTGCCTTCCAGGGCCGCCTTCTGGCCGCCTGGCCGGCCGGGCCGGCGGGGAGCGCCCCCGCCGGCGCGCGCCGTGGTGGGAGGGGCCTGAGGAGGTGGGGCCTGCAGCGGGGCCCGGCGGGGGCGGAGCCGGCGGCCCCCGCCGCGGGCGAGTAAAGGAGAAGGCGGGCGGAGCGGGAGGCAAAAAGCCTACAGCACCCGGTATTCCCCGGCGGTCTCCCATCCAAGTACTAACCAGGCCCGACCCTGCTTAGCTTCCGAGATCAGACGAGATCGGGCGCGTTCAGGGTGGTATGGCCGTAGACGGGGGCGGGGGCCGACGGCTGCCTCTTGAGGCCCAGTTTCGCTGGCGCTGGCGCCTTAACGCCAGCCTGGCGGCCGGCCCGCCCCGACAGGGCCCCCTCGCCCGCCCAGGCAGGGGGAACGGAGGTCTCGGGTATCGGGCGGCGGCAGAGGGTTTGGCGACCACCTCCCAGCCCAGGGCGGCCGTGACCCAGCAAACCCTTCGGCGCTTGGCGCCCCGCCCAAGATCCCGCACGTCGCTCACAGGGACGTGGCCCCGGAGGCTTCAGGGCCCGGGGCCCGCGGTCCCTTGGGCATCGGCCCTGCCCGCCCACGCGGCGCTAGGCGCAGCCCGGCCGCAGCCCGGGCCGGCCCTCCTGCCCGACAGCAGCCGGCCCGAAGCCACCGGGAGCCACCATTGAGTCGCCACGGCCCCTCAGCCCCGGCAAGGCCACCCTTGCCCCCACACCCCCCGCCGAGCTCAGGACCCCGCCCCTGGTGGCCGGCAGGCCCGGGGAAGCGGCCCCTGCCCTCGATCCCGCTCCCGCACCCGGCCGCGGTGACACGCCACAGGGGCGGGGTGTGGGGGGGCTTTTGTCGGAGGGAGCTGTGGAGGGACACACCGGCACACAGGTGGCGGCGCCGGGGCTGGGCGCCGGTGGGGGCGGCCAGGTGCAGGTCGAGGGGCTCGCGGGCCGAAATGACGGCAACTGGGCCCATGGCGGAGTCTGGGTCTGGAGGGCTCTGAGCCTCCATCCGCTCTGGTGCCTCGGGTCTACCGGCCCGAAGCCTGGTAGCGCGACACCCCACCGGCCCACAGACGTAGCCTCCCCAGCTGTGCTCACAGCGAGTCCAACCGCAGCCTGCATCCCTCCACGGGACACTTGGATTACTCCCGCGATCCCCACGAGGTGCGGCACCCGCTGGCCGAATGGGCTGAGATCCTGCCCTTGCGGCGCCCTGTGGCCACCTCCGCCTCCCTCACGGTACTGGCCGAGGCCTCGGACCAGCGGGCCCCGGCTCCCAGCTCAGCGCTGCTCCTCCGCCCCTCTCACCTCCTGCCCGACGTCCAGGCTACCGAGCACCCTCCACCCCCGCCCACCTTCATGCCACTCAGCCGGAACCCGGGAGGCAATGCCAACTACCAGGTGTATCACAGTCTGGTGCTGAAGCGGCAACCGCAGGAGGGCCAAGCGCGGGCCAACTCGCTGCTACCTTCCACCTCGGCCTCCAGGCCCTCTCTGCACGGGAGCCAGACTGGGAAAATGAACTTACCAGCAGCAAATGGGGGCAGGGGCAGGGGGCAGCAGGGCATGGAGAGAGGAATAAAGAGCGCCAGAGTCCAGGAAACATTGGTGGTCTGTGGCTTGGAAGCGCCACTCCTTCTGCCAGCCTGGGTCCCTGCGCTTGGCTTCCTGCAATAAGAAGCCAGTGTCCCCTTCTTGGCCTGAGGGTCCCTTTGGTTTAGTGGCCACAGTTCTGCCAGCAGGCCCCTCCTGGTCCTATACCATGCACTAAGTACATCTGCAGCTGCAGACTCCAAACCCCTGGTCTCTGGGCACCTCCTCTGTGTCTCAGCTGTCCCTGTCCACAGAGAGCCTCATACAAGACGTTGCTTCCAAACTGGGAGATTCCACATCTGGGCAGGTCCAGCTCCAGGCCCAGTGAAGGGCATGAAGAAGGCTGAGGCTCTGGACTCCAGCCAGGCCTTCAGCAGGCCTCTGAGGCCGAGGTCTTCCTAGTCTCAAGAGGGGCCAAGAGACGCAATGTGTCATTTGAACAAGTGAGTCAGCGGGCGGTGAGCGAATGAATGACCGCTCGAGGGGATGTATGCCGGCCACCAGGCCCTGTTTGACTGTCCAGGCTCAGCTTACCTGACCCTGGTTACCAGGGAATGCCACTCTGGGCCCTCCTTTTCATCCCCCTCCCTCACTGTGACCTCACCACCTGCCCCATTATGACCCAGTCTGGCTCCCAGTTAAAACTGGAGGGCAGAGGGCCCAGGCAGTCCTGGGACCAACGGCCATGGGTGAGCGAAACTACTACCGAGCCGAGCCGTTCACTGGCCCCATCCCCAGGAAATGCCAGGAGCAAGGATACTCAATTCTTCTGATCCCGGTCAGCTTCATCTTGCTCAACGTGGGGATCAACATGGTGACTATGGTCAGGGCAGGATCTGTGCAGCGCGGTTGGGGGAGCCCTGGGGTCTTGAAGGGGCTGAGGTGGGAGGGCTGCTGGGGTGTGACAGGACAAGGGTTGGATTTCAGGGCTCACCCTGCTCCCGGCCTCCCCCCTCCCCTTCTTCCCTCAACTCTGGAGGCATCTGAAGAGATTCTTGCGGGCACTTTTCAATCGTATTTTCCACAAAGGTGAGTGGGCGCCGGCGTGGGTTCAGGAGATGTGGGCCTGTCCCCTTTCTTCTATCCCTGCCTTGATTCTCAGCCCCTCAGGAACCCAGGCCCTGACCCATCTCGCCTTTCCCCACAGACAAGCAAGCCAGCTGTGTAGGCACCCATCGCATGTGCATGCGCTGCTCCGTGGATCCCAAGAACCTGCGCTCAAGAGTTTCTTCCCACTTCTGCCATCGCCCAAGCTTCCTGCTCGGGCAGGTAAACCACCTTGACTACTGCCTGCAGCGGGGCTCGGCGGGGGCGGAGCCGGCGGCCCCCCCGCCGCGGGCGAGTAAAGGAGAAGGCGGGCGGAGCGGGAGGCAAAAAGCCTACAGCACCCGGTATTCCCAGGCGGTCTTCCATCCAAGTACTAACCAGGCCCGACCCTGCTTAGCTTCCGAGATCAGACGAGATCGGGCGCGTTCAGGGTGGTATGGCCGTAGACGGGGGCGGGGGGCCGCGGGCGGCCTCTTGAGGCCCAGTTTCGCTGGCGCTGGCGCCTTAACGCCAGCCTGGCGGCCAGCCCGCCCAGGCAGGGCCCCCTCGCCCGCCCAGGCAGGGGGAACGGAGGTCCCGGGTATCGGGCGGCGGCGGAGGGTTTGGCGACCACCTCCCAGCCCAGGGCGGCCGTGACCCAGCAAACCCTTCGGCGCTTGGCGCCCCGCCCAAGATCCCGCACGTCGCTCACAGGGACGTGGCCCCGGAGGCTTCAGGGCCCGGGGCCCGCGGTCCCTTGGGCATCGGTCCTGCCCGCCCACGCGGCGCTAGGCGCAGCCCGGCCGCAGCCCGGGCCGGCCCTCCTGCCCGACAGCAGCCGGCCCGAAGCCACCGGGAGCCACCATTGAGTCGCCACGGCCCCTCTGCCCCGGCAAGGCCACCCTTGCCCCCACACCCCCCGCCGAGCTCAGGACCCCGCCCCTGGTGGCCGGCAGGCCCGGGGAAGCGGCCCCTGCCTTCGATCCCGCTCCCGCACCCAACCGCGGTGACACGCCAGAGGGGCGGGGTGGTGGTGGGGCGGGGCTTTTGTCGGAGGGATCTGTGGAGGGACACACAGGCACACAGGTGGCGGCGCCGGGGCTGGGCGCCGGTGGGGGCGGCCAGGTGCAGGTCGAGGGGCTCGCGGGCCGAAAGGACGGCCACTGGGCCCGCGGCGGAGTCTGGGTCCGGGCCAGCCACCCCGGGAGCGTCTGGGGTGCGGCTGCCTTCCAGGGCCGCCTTCTGGCCGCCTGGCCGGCCGGGCCGGCGGGGAGCGCCCCCGCCGGCGCGCGCCGTGGTGGGAGGGGCCTGAGGAGGTGGGGCCTGCAGCGGGGCCCGGCGGGGGCGGAGCCGGCGGCCCCCGCCGCGGGCGAGTAAAGGAGAAGGCGGGCGGAGCGGGAGGCAAAAAGCCTACAGCACCCGGTATTCCCAGGCGGTCTCCCATCCAAGTACTAACCAGGCCCGACCCTGCTTAGCTTCCGAGATCAGACGAGATCGGGCGCGTTCAGGGTGGTATGGCCGTAGACGGGGGCGGGGGCCGACGGCTGCCTCTTGAGGCCCAGTTTCGCTGGCGCTGGCGCCTTAACGCCAGCCTGGCGGCCGGCCCGCCCCGACAGGGCCCCCTCGCCCGCCCAGGCAGGGGGAACGGAGGTCTCGGGTATCGGGCGGCGGCGGAGGGTTTGGCGACCACCTCCCAGCCCAGGGCGGCCGTGACCCAGCAAACCCTTCGGCGCTTGGCGCCCCGCCCAAGATCCCGCACGTCGCTCACAGGGACGTGGCCCCGGAGGCTTCAGGGCCCGGGGCCCGCGGTCCCTTGGGCATCGGCCCTGCCCGCCCACGCGGCGCTAGGCGCAGCCCGGCCGCAGCCCGGGCCGGCCCTCCTGCCCGACAGCAGCCGGCCCGAAGCCACCGGGAGCCACCATTGAGTCGCCACGGCCCCTCAGCCCCGGCAAGGCCACCCTTGCCCCCACACCCCCCGCCGAGCTCAGGACCCCGCCCCTGGTGGCCGGCAGGCCCGGGGAAGCGGCCCCTGCCCTCGATCCCGCTCCCGCACCCAACCGCGGTGACACGCCAGAGGGGCGGGGTGGTGGTGGGGCGGGGCTTTTGTCGGAGTGAGCTGTGGAGGGACACACAGGCACACAGGTGGCGGCGCCGGGGCTGGGCGCCGGTGGGGGCGGCCAGGTGCAGGTCGAGGGGCTCGCGGGCCGAAAGGACGGCCACTGGGCCCGCGGCGGAGTCTGGGTCCGGGCCAGCCACCCCGGGAGCGTCTGGGGTGCGGCTGCCTTCCAGGGCCGCCTTCTGGCCGCCTGGCCGGCCGGGCCGGCGGGGAGCGCCCCCGCCGGCGCGCGCCGTGGTGGGAGGGGCCTGAGGAGGTGGGGCCTGCAGCGGGGCCCGGCGGGGGCGGAGCCGGCGGCCCCCGCCGCGGGCGAGTAAAGGAGAAGGCGGGCGGAGCGGGAGGCAAAAAGCCTACAGCACCCGGTATTCCCAGGCGGTCTCCCATCCAAGTACTAACCAGGCCCGACCCTGCTTAGCTTCCGAGATCAGACGAGATCGGGCGCGTTCAGGGTGGTATGGCCGTAGACGGGGGCGGGGGCCGACGGCTGCCTCTTGAGGCCCAGTTTCGCTGGCGCTGGCGCCTTAACGCCAGCCTGGCGGCCGGCCCGCCCCGACAGGGCCCCCTCGCCCGCCCAGGCAGGGGGAACGGAGGTCTCGGGTATCGGGCGGCGGCGGAGGGTTTGGCGACCACCTCCCAGCCCAGGGCGGCCGTGACCCAGCAAACCCTTCGGCGCTTGGCGCCCCGCCCAAGATCCCGCACGTCGCTCACAGGGACGTGGCCCCGGAGGCTTCAGGGCCCGGGGCCCGCGGTCCCTTGGGCATCGGCCCTGCCCGCCCACGCGGCGCTAGGCGCAGCCCGGCCGCAGCCCGGGCCGGCCCTCCTGCCCGACAGCAGCCGGCCCGAAGCCACCGGGAGCCACCATTGAGTCGCCACGGCCCCTCAGCCCCGGCAAGGCCACCCTTGCCCCCACACCCCCCGCCGAGCTCAGGACCCCGCCCCTGGTGGCCGGCAGGCCCGGGGAAGCGGCCCCTGCCCTCGATCCCGCTCCCGCACCCAACCGCGGTGACACGCCAGAGGGGCGGGGTGGTGGTGGGGCGGGGCTTTTGTCGGAGGGAGCTGTGGAGGGACACACAGGCACACAGGTGGCGGCGCCGGGGCTGGGCGCCGGTGGGGGCGGCCAGGTGCAGGTCGAGGGGCTCGCGGGCCAAAAGGACAGCAACTGGGCCCATGGCGGAGTCTGGGTCTGGAGGGCTCTGAGCCTCCATCCGCTCTGGTGCCTCGGGTCTACCGGCCCGACGCCTGGTAGCGCGACACCCCACCGGCCCACAGACGTAGCCTCCCCAGCTGTGCTCACAGCGAGTCCAACCGCAGCCTGCATCCCTCCACGGGACACTTGGATTACTCCCGCGATCCCCACGAGGTGCGGCACCCGCTGGCCGAATGGGCTGAGATCCTGCCCTTGCGGCGCCCTGTGGCCACCTCCGCCTCCCTCACGGTACTGGCCGAGGCCTCGGACCAGCGGGCCCCGGCTCCCAGCTCAGCGCTGCTCCTCCGCCCCTCTCACCTCCTGCCCGACGTCCAGGCTACCGAGCACCCTCCACCCCCGCCCACCTTCATGCCACTCAGCCGGAACCCGGGAGGCAATGCCAACTACCAGGTGTATGACAGTCTGGTGCTGAAGCGGCAACCGCAGGAGGGCCAAGCGCGGGCCAACTCGCTGCTACCTTCCACCTCGGCCTCCAGGCCCTCTCTGCATGGGAGCCAGACTGGGAAAATGAACTTACCAGCAGCAAATGGGGGCAGGGGCAGGGGGCGGCAGGGCATGGAGAGAGGAATAAAGAGCTCCAGAGTCCAGGAAACATTGGTGGTCTGTGGCTTGGAAGCGCCACTCCTTCTGCCAGCCTGGGTCCCTGCGCTTGGCTTCCTGCAATAAGAAGCCAGTGTCCCCTTCTTGGCCTGAGGGTCCCTTTGGTTTAGTGGCCACAGTTCTGCCAGCAGGCCCCTCCTGGTCCTATACCATGCACTAAGTACATCTGCAGCTGCAGACTCCAAACCCCTGGTCTCTGGGCACCTCCTCTGTGTCTCAGCTGTCCCTGTCCACAGAGAGCCTCATACAAGACGTTGCTTCCAAACTGGGAGGTTCCACATCTGGGCAGGTCCAGCTCCAGGCCCAGTGAAGGGCATGAAGAAGGCTGAGGCTCTGGACTCCAGCCAGGCCTTCAGCAGGCCTCTGAGGCCAAGGTCTTCCTAGTCTCAAGAGGGGCCAAGAGATGCAATGTGTCATTTGAACAAGTGAGTCAGCGGGCGGTGAGCGAATGAGTGACCGCTCGAGGGGATGTATGCCGGCCACCGGGCCCTGTTTGACTGTCCAGGCTCAGCTTACCTGACCCTGGTTACCAGGGAATGCCACTCTGGGCCCTCCTTTTCATCCCCCTCCCTCACTGTGACCTCACCACCTGCCCCATTATGACCCAGTCTGGCTCCCAGTTAAAACTGGAGGGCAGAGGGCCCAGGCAGTCCTGGGACCAACGGCCATGGGTGAGCGAAACTACTACCGAGCCGAGCCGTTCACTGGCCCCATCCCCAGGAAATGCCAGGAGCAAGGATACTCAATTCTTCTGATCCCGGTCAGCTTCATCTTGCTCAACGTGGGGATCAACATGGTGACTATGGTCAGGGCAGGATCTGTGCAGCGCGGTTGGGGGAGCCCTGGGGTCTTGAAGGGGCTGAGGTGGGAGGGCTGCTGGGGTGTGACAGGACAAGGGTTGGATTTCAGGGCTCACCCTGCTCCCGGCCTCCCCCCTCCCCTTCTTCCCTCAACTCTGGAGGCATCTGAAGAGATTCTTGCGGGCACTTTTCAATCGTATTTTCCACAAAGGTGAGTGGGCGCCGGCGTGGGTTCAGGGGATGTGGGCCTGTCCCCTTTCTTCTATCCCTGCCTTGATTCTCAGCCCCTCAGGAACCCAGGCCCTGACCCATCTCGCCTTTCCCCACAGACAAGCAAGCCAGCTGTGTAGGCACCCATGGCATGTGCATGCGCTGCTCCGTGGATCCCAAGAACCTGTGCTCAAGAGTTTCTTCCCACTTCTGCCGTCGCCCAAGCTTCCTGCTCGGGCAGGTAAACCACCTTGACTACTGCCTGCAGCGGGGCTCGGCGGGGGCGGAGCCGGCGGCCCCCCCGCCGCGGGCGAGTAAAGGAGAAGGCGGGCGGAGCGGGAGGCAAAAAGCCTACAGCACCCGGTATTCCCAGGCGGTCTCCCATCCAAGTACTAACCAGGCCCGACCCTGCTTAGCTTCCGAGATCAGACGAGATCGGGCGCGTTCAGGGTGGTATGGCCGTAGACGGGGGCGGGGGCCGACGGCTGCCTCTTGAGGCCCAGTTTCGCTGGCGCTGGCGCCTTAACGCCAGCCTGGCGGCCGGCCCGCCCCGGCAGGGCCCCCTCGCCCGCCCAGGCAGGGGGAACGGAGGTCTCGGGTATCGGGCGGCGGCGGAGGGTTTGGCGACCACCTCCCAGCCCAGGGCGGCCGTGACCCAGCAAACCCTTCGGCGCTTGGCGCCCCGCCCAAGATCCCGCACGTCGCTCACAGGGACGTGGCCCCGGAGGCTTCAAGCCCCGGCGCCCGTGGTCCCTTGGGCATCGGTCCTGCCCGCCCACGCGGAGCTAGGCGCAGCCCGGCCGCAGCCCGGGCCGGCCCTCCTGCCTGACAGCAGCCGGCCCGAAGCCACCGGGAGCCACCATTGAGTCGCCACGGCCCCTCAGCCCCGGCAAGGCCACCCTTGCCCCCACACCCCCCGCCGAGCTCAGGACCCCGCCCCTGGTGGCCGGCAGGCCCGGGGAAGCGGCCCCTGCCCTCGATCCCGCTCCAGCACCCAACCGCGGTGACACGCCAGAGGGGCGGGGTGGTGGTGGGGCGGGGCTTTTGTCGGAGGGAGCTGTGGAGGGACACACCGGCACACAGATGGCGGCGCCGGGGCTAGGCGCCGGTGGGGGCGGCCAGGTGCAGGTCGAGGGGCTCGCGGGCCGAAAGGACGGCCACTGGGCCCGCGGCGGAGTCTGGGTCTGGGCCAGCCACCCCGGGAGCGTCTGGGGTGCGGCTGCCTTCCAGGGCCGCCTTCTGGCCGCCTGGCCGGCCGGGCCGGCGGGGAGCGCCCCCGCCGGCGCGCGCCGTGGTGGGAGGGGCCTGAGGAGGTGGGTCCTGCAGCGGGGCCCGGCGGGGGCGGAGCCGGCGGCCCCCGCCGCGGGCGAGTAAAGGAGAAGGCGGGCGGAGCGGGAGGCAAAAAGCCTACAGCACCCGGTATTCCCAGGCGGTCTCCCATCCAAGTACTAACCAGGCCCGACCCTGCTTAGCTTCCGAGATCAGACGAGATCGGGCGCGTTCAGGGTGGTATGGCCGTAGACGGGGGCGGGGGGCCGCGGGCGGCCTCTTGAGGCCCGGTTTCGCTGGCGCTGGCGCCTTAACGCCAGCCTGGCGGCCGGCCCGCCCCGGCAGGGCCCCCTCGCCCGCCCAGGAAGGGGGAACGGAGGTCTCGGGTATCGGGCGGCGGCGGAGGGTTTGGCGACCACCTCCCAGCCCAGGGCGGCCGTGACCCAGCAAACCCTTCGGCGCTTGGCGCCCCGCCCAAGATCCCGCACGTCGCTCACAGGGACGTGGCCCCGGAGGCTTCAGGGCCCGGGGCCCGCGGTCCCTTGGGCATCGGTCCTGCCCGCCCACGCGGCGCTAGGCGCAGCCCGGCCGCAGCCCGGGCCGGCCCTCCTGCCCGACAGCAGCCGGCCCGAAGCCACCGGGAGCCACCATTGAGTCGCCACGGCCCCTCTGCCCCGGCAAGGCCACCCTTGCCCCCACACCCCCCGCCGAGCTCAGGACCCCGCCCCTGGTGGCCGGCAGGCCCGGGGAAGCGGCCCCTGCCCTCGATCCCGCTCCCGCACCCAACCGCGGTGACACGCCAGAGGGGCGGGGTGGTGGTGGGGCGGGGCTTTTGTCGGAGGGAGCTGTGGAGGGACACACAGGCACACAGGTGGCGGCGCCGGGGCTGGGCGCCGGTGGGGGCGGCCAGGTGCAGGTCGAGGGGCTCGCGGGCCAAAAGGACAGCAACTGGGCCCATGGCGGAGTCTGGGTCTGGAGGGCTCTGAGCCTCCATCCGCTCTGGTGCCTCGGGTCTACCGGCCCGACGCCTGGTAGCGCGACACCCCACCGGCCCACAGACGTAGCCTCCCCAGCTGTGCTCACAGCGAGTCCAACCGCAGCCTGCATCCCTCCACGGGACACTTGGATTACTCCCGCGATCCCCACGAGGTGCGGCACCCGCTGGCCGAATGGGCTGAGATCCTGCCCTTGCGGCGCCCTGTGGCCACCTCCGCCTCCCTCACGGTACTGGCCGAGGCCTCGGACCAGCGGGCCCCGGCTCCCAGCTCAGCGCTGCTCCTCCGCCCCTCTCACCTCCTGCCCGACGTCCAGGCTACCGAGCACCCTCCACCCCCGCCCACCTTCATGCCACTCAGCCGGAACCCGGGAGGCAATGCCAACTACCAGGTGTGTATGACAGTCTGGTGCTGAAGCGGCAACCGCAGGAGGGCCAAGCGCGGGCCAACTCGCTGCTACCTTCCACCTCGGCCTCCAGGCCCTCTCTGCACGGGAGCCAGACTGGGAAAATGAACTTACCAGCAGCAAATGGGGGCAGGGGCAGGGGGCGGCAGGGCATGGAGAGAGGAATAAAGAGCTCCAGAGTCCAGGAAACATTGGTGGTCTGTGGCTTGGAAGCGCCACTCCTTCTGCCAGCCTGGGTCCCTGCGCTTGGCTTCCTGCAATAAGAAGCCAGTGTCCCCTTCTTGGCCTGAGGGTCCCTTTGGTTTAGTGGCCACAGTTCTGCCAGCAGGCCCCTCCTGGTCCTATACCATGCACTAAGTACATCTGCAGCTGCAGACTCCAAACCCCTGGTCTCTGGGCACCTCCTCTGTGTCTCAGCTGTCCCTGTCCACAGAGAGCCTCATACAAGACGTTGCTTCCAAACTGGGAGGTTCCACATCTGGGCAGGTCCAGCTCCAGGCCCAGTGAAGGGCATGAAGAAGGCTGAGGCTCTGGACTCCAGCCAGGCCTTCAGCAGGCCTCTGAGGCCAAGGTCTTCCTAGTCTCAAGAGGGGCCAAGAGACGCAATGTGTCATTTGAACAAGTGAGTCAGCGGGCGGTGAGCGAATGAGTGACCGCTCGAGGGGATGTATGCCGGCCACCGGGCCCTGTTTGACTGTCCAGGCTCAGCTTACCTGACCCTGGTTACCAGGGAATGCCACTCTGGGCCCTCCTTTTCATCCCCCTCCCTCACTGTGACCTCACCACCTGCCCCATTATGACCCAGTCTGGCTCCCAGTTAAAACTGGAGGGCAGAGGGCCCAGGCAGTCCTGGGACCAACGGCCATGGGTGAGCGAAACTACTACCGAGCCGAGCCGTTCACTGGCCCCATCCCCAGGAAATGCCAGGAGCAAGGATACTCAATTCTTCTGATCCCGGTCAGCTTCATCTTGCTCAACGTGGGGATCAACATGGTGACTATGGTCAGGGCAGGATCTGTGCAGCGCGGTTGGGGGAGCCCTGGGGTCTTGAAGGGGCTGAGGTGGGAGGGCTGCTGGGGTGTGACAGGACAAGGGTTGGATTTCAGGGCTCACCCTGCTCCCGGCCTCCCCCCTCCCCTTCTTCCCTCAACTCTGGAGGCATCTGAAGAGATTCTTGCGGGCACTTTTCAATCGTATTTTCCACAAAGGTGAGTGGGCGCCGGCGTGGGTTCAGGGGATGTGGGCCTGTCCCCTTTCTTCTATCCCTGCCTTGATTCTCAGCCCCTCAGGAACCCAGGCCCTGACCCATCTCGCCTTTCCCCACAGACAAGCAAGCCAGCTGTGTAGGCACCCATGGCATGTGCATGCGCTGCTCCGTGGATCCCAAGAACCTGTGCTCAAGAGTTTCTTCCCACTTCTGCCGTCGCCCAAGCTTCCTGCTCGGGCAGGTAAACCACCTTGACTACTGCCTGCAGCGGGGCTCGGCGGGGGCGGAGCCGGCGGCCCCCCCGCCGCGGGCGAGTAAAGGAGAAGGCGGGCGGAGCGGGAGGCAAAAAGCCTACAGCACCCGGTATTCCCAGGCGGTCTCCCATCCAAGTACTAACCAGGCCCGACCCTGCTTAGCTTCCGAGATCAGACGAGATCGGGCGCGTTCAGGGTGGTATGGCCGTAGACGGGGGCGGGGGCCGACGGCTGCCTCTTGAGGCCCAGTTTCGCTGGCGCTGGCGCCTTAACGCCAGCCTGGCGGCCGGCCCGCCCCGGCAGGGCCCCCTCGCCCGCCCAGGCAGGGGGAACGGAGGTCTCGGGTATCGGGCGGCGGCGGAGGGTTTGGCGACCACCTCCCAGCCCAGGGCGGCCGTGACCCAGCAAACCCTTCGGCGCTTGGCGCCCCGCCCAAGATCCCGCACGTCGCTCACAGGGACGTGGCCCCGGAGGCTTCAGGCCCCGGGGCCCGTGGTCCCTTGGGCATCGGTCCTGCCCGCCCACGCGGAGCTAGGCGCAGCCCGGCCGCAGCCCGGGCCGGCCCTCCTGCCTGACAGCAGCCGGCCCGAAGCCACCGGGAGCCACCATTGAGTCGCCACGGCCCCTCAGCCCCGGCAAGGCCACCCTTGCCCCCACACCCCCCGCCGAGCTCAGGACCCCGCCCCTGGTGGCCGGCAGGCCCGGGGAAGCGGCCCCTGCCCTCGATCCCGCTCCAGCACCCAACCGCGGTGACACGCCAGAGGGGCGGGGTGGTGGTGGGGCGGGGCTTTTGTCGGAGGGAGCTGTGGAGGGACACACAGGCACACAGGTGGCGGCGCCGGGGCTGGGCGCCGGTGGGGGCGGCCAGGTGCAGGTCGAGGGGCTCGCGGGCCGAAAGGACGGCCACTGGGCCCGCGGCGGAGTCTGGGTCCGGGCCAGCCACCCCGGGAGCGTCTGGGGTGCGGCTGCCTTCCAGGGCCGCCTTCTGGCCGCCTGGCCGGCCGGGCCGGCGGGGAGCGCCCCCGCCGGCGCGCGCCGTGGTGGGAGGGGCCTGAGGAGGTGGGGCCTGCAGCGGGGCCCGGCGGGGGCGGAGCCGGCGGCCCCCGCCGCGGGCGAGTAAAGGAGAAGGCGGGCGGAGCGGGAGGCAAAAAGCCTACAGCACCCGGTATTCCCAGGCGGTCTCCCATCCAAGTACTAACCAGGCCCGACCCTGCTTAGCTTCCGAGATCAGACGAGATCGGGCGCGTTCAGGGTGGTATGGCCGTAGACGGGGGCGGGGGGCCGCGGGCGGCCTCTTGAGGCCCAGTTTCGCTGGCGCTGGCGCCTTAACGCCAGCCTGGCGGCCAGCCCGCCCCGACAGGGCCCCCTCGCCCGCCCAGGCAGGGGGAACGGAGGTCTCGGGTATCGGGCGGCGGCGGAGGGTTTGGCGACCACCTCCCAGCCCAGGGCGGCCGTGACCCAGCAAACCCTTCGGCGCTTGGCGCCCCGCCCAAGATCCCGCACGTCGCTCACAGGGACGTGGCCCCGGAGGCTTCAGGGCCCGGGGCCCGCGGTCCCTTGGGCATCGGCCCTGCCCGCCCACGCGGCGCTAGGCGCAGCCCGGCCGCAGCCCGGGCCGGCCCTCCTGCCCGACAGCAGCCGGCCCGAAGCCACCGGGAGCCACCATTGAGTCGCCACGGCCCCTCAGCCCCGGCAAGGCCACCCTTGCCCCCACACCCCCCGCCGAGCTCAGGACCCCGCCCCTGGTGGCCGGCAGGCCCGGGGAAGCGGCCCCTGCCCTCGATCCCGCTCCCGCACCCGGCCGCGGTTACACGCCAGAGGGGCGGGGTGTGGGGGGGCTTTTGTCGGAGGGAGCTGTGGAGGGACACACCGGCACACAGGTGGCGGCGCCGGGGCTGGGCGCCGGTGGGGGCGGCCAGGTGCAGGTCGAGGGGCTCGCGGGCCGAAATGACGGCAACTGGGCCCATGGCGGAGTCTGGGTCTGGAGGGCTCTGAGCCTCCATCCGCTCTGGTGCCTCGGGTCTACCGGCCCGAAGCCTGGTAGCGCGACACCCCACCGGCCCACAGACGTAGCCTCCCCAGCTGTGCTCACAGCGAGTCCAACCGCAGCCTGCATCCCTCCACGGGACACTTGGATTACTCCCGCGATCCCCACGAGGTGCGGCACCCGCTGGCCGAATGGGCTGAGATCCTGCCCTTGCGGCGCCCTGTGGCCACCTCCGCCTCCCTCACGGTACTGGCCGAGGCCTCGGACCAGCGGGCCCCGGCTCCCAGCTCAGCGCTGCTCCTCCGCCCCTCTCACCTCCTGCCCGACGTCCAGGCTACCGAGCACCCTCCACCCCCGCCCACCTTCATGCCACTCAGCCGGAACCCGGGAGGCAATGCCAACTACCAGGTGTATCACAGTCTGGTGCTGAAGCGGCAACCGCAGGAGGGCCAAGCGCGGGCCAACTCGCTGCTACCTTCCACCTCGGCCTCCAGGCCCTCTCTGCACGGGAGCCAGACTGGGAAAATGAACTTACCAGCAGCAAATGGGGGCAGGGGCAGGGGGCGGCAGGGCATGGAGAGAGGAATAAAGAGCGCCAGAGTCCAGGAAACATTGGTGGTCTGTGGCTTGGAAGCGCCACTCCTTCTGCCAGCCTGGGTCCCTGCGCTTGGCTTCCTGCAATAAGAAGCCAGTGTCCCCTTCTTGGCCTGAGGGTCCCTTTGGTTTAGTGGCCACAGTTCTGCCAGCAGGCCCCTCCTGGTCCTATACCATGCACTAAGTACATCTGCAGCTGCAGACTCCAAACCCCTGGTCTCTGGGCACCTCCTCTGTGTCTCAGCTGTCCCTGTCCACAGAGAGCCTCATACAAGACGTTGCTTCCAAACTGGGAGATTCCACATCTGGGCAGGTCCAGCTCCAGGCCCAGTGAAGGGCATGAAGAAGGCTGAGGCTCTGGACTCCAGCCAGGCCTTCAGCAGGCCTCTGAGGCCGAGGTCTTCCTAGTCTCAAGAGGGGCCAAGAGACGCAATGTGTCATTTGAACAAGTGAGTCAGCGGGCGGTGAGCGAATGAATGACCGCTCGAGGGGATGTATGCCGGCCACCAGGCCCTGTTTGACTGTCCAGGCTCAGCTTACCTGACCCTGGTTACCAGGGAATGCCACTCTGGGCCCTCCTTTTCATCCCCCTCCCTCACTGTGACCTCACCACCTGCCACATTATGACCCAGTCTGGCTCCCAGTTAAAACTGGAGGGCAGAGGGCCCAGGCAGTCCTGGGACCAACGGCCATGGGTGAGCGAAACTACTACCGAGCCGAGCCGTTCACTGGCCCCATCCCCAGGAAATGCCAGGAGCAAGGATACTCAATTCTTCTGATCCCGGTCAGCTTCATCTTGCTCAACGTGGGGATCAACATGGTGACTATGGTCAGGGCAGGATCTGTGCAGCGCGGTTGGGGGAGCCCTGGGGTCTTGAAGGGGCTGAGGTGGGAGGGCTGCTGGGGTGTGACAGGACAAGGGTTGGATTTCAGGGCTCACCCTGCTCCCGGCCTCCCCCCTCCCCTTCTTCCCTCAACTCTGGAGGCATCTGAAGAGATTCTTGCGGGCACTTTTCAATCGTATTTTCCACAAAGGTGAGTGGGCGCCGGCGTGGGTTCAGGAGATGTGGGCCTGTCCCCTTTCTTCTATCCCTGCCTTGATTCTCAGCCCCTCAGGAACCCAGGCCCTGACCCATCTCGCCTTTCCCCACAGACAAGCAAGCCAGCTGTGTAGGCACCCATCGCATGTGCATGCGCTGCTCCGTGGATCCCAAGAACCTGCGCTCAAGAGTTTCTTCCCACTTCTGCCATCGCCCAAGCTTCCTGCTCGGGCAGGTAAACCACCTTGACTACTGCCTGCAGCGGGGCTCGGCGGGGGCGGAGCCGGCGGCCCCCCCGCCGCGGGCGAGTAAAGGAGAAGGCGGGCGGAGCGGGAGGCAAAAAGCCTACAGCACCCGGTATTCCCAGGCGGTCTTCCATCCAAGTACTAACCAGGCCCGACCCTGCTTAGCTTCCGAGATCAGACGAGATCGGGCGCGTTCAGGGTGGTATGGCCGTAGACGGGGGCGGGGGGCCGCGGGCGGCCTCTTGAGGCCCAGTTTCGCTGGCGCTGGCGCCTTAACGCCAGCCTGGCGGCCAGCCCGCCCAGGCAGGGCCCCCTCGCCCGCCCAGGCAGGGGGAACGGAGGTCCCGGGTATCGGGCGGCGGCGGAGGGTTTGGCGACCACCTCCCAGCCCAGGGCGGCCGTGACCCAGCAAACCCTTCGGCGCATGGCGCCCCGCCCAAGATCCCGCACGTCGCTCACAGGGACGTGGCCCCGGAGGCTTCAGGGCCCGGGGCCCGCGGTCCCTTGGGCATCGGTCCTGCCCGCCCACGCGGCGCTAGGCGCAGCCCGGCCGCAGCCCGGGCCGGCCCTCCTGCCCGACAGCAGCCGGCCCGAAGCCACCGGGAGCCACCATTGAGTCGCCACGGCCCCTCTGCCCCGGCAAGGCCACCCTTGCCCCCACACCCCCCGCCGAGCTCAGGACCCCGCCCCTGGTGGCCGGCAGGCCCGGGGAAGCGGCCCCTGCCCTCGATCCCGCTCCCGCACCCAACCGCGGTGACACGCCAGAGGGGCGGGGTGGTGGTGGGGCGGGGCTTTTGTCGGAGGGAGCTGTGGAGGGACACACAGGCACACAGGTGGCGGCGCCGGGGCTGGGCGCCGGTGGGGGCGGCCAGGTGCAGGTCGAGGGGCTCGCGGGCCGAAAGGACGGCCACTGGGCCCGCGGCGGAGTCTGGGTCTGGGCCAGCCACCCCGGGAGCGTCTGGGGTGCGGCTGCCTTCCAGGGCCGCCTTCTGGCCGCCTGGCCGGCCGGGCCGGCGGGGAGCGCCCCCGCCGGCGCGCGCCGTGGTGGGAGGGGCCTGAGGAGGTGGGTCCTGCAGCGGGGCCCGGCGGGGGCGGAGCCGGCGGCCCCCGCCGCGGGCGAGTAAAGGAGAAGGCGGGCGGAGCGGGAGGCAAAAAGCCTACAGCACCCGGTATTCCCAGGCGGTCTCCCATCCAAGTACTAACCAGGCCCGACCCTGCTTAGCTTCCGAGATCAGACGAGATCGGGCGCGTTCAGGGTGGTATGGCCGTAGACGGGGGCGGGGGCCGACGGCTGCCTCTTGAGGCCCAGTTTCGCTGGCGCTGGCGCCTTAACGCCAGCCTGGCGGCCGGCCCGCCCCGGCAGGGCCCCCTCGCCCGCCCAGGCAGGGGGAACGGAGGTCTCGGGTATCGGGCGGCGGCGGAGGGTTTGGCGACCACCTCCCAGCCCAGGGCGGCCGTGACCCAGCAAACCCTTCGGCGCTTGGCGCCCCGCCCAAGATCCCGCACGTCGCTCACAGGGACGTGGCCCCGGAGGCTTCAGGGCCCGGGGCCCGCGGTCCCTTGGGCATCGGTCCTGCCCGCCCACGCGGCGCTAGGCGCAGCCCGGCCGCAGCCCGGGCCGGCCCTCCTGCCCGACAGCAGCCGGCCCGAAGCCACCGGGAGCCACCATTGAGTCGCCACGGCCCCTCTGCCCCGGCAAGGCCACCCTTGCCCCCACACCCCCCGCCGAGCTCAGGACCCCGCCCCTGGTGGCCGGCAGGCCCGGGGAAGCGGCCCCTGCCCTCGATCCCGCTCCCGCACCCAACCGCGGTGACACGCCAGAGGGGCGGGGTGGTGGTGGGGCGGGGCTTTTGTCGGAGGGAGCTGTGGAGGGACACACAGGCACACAGGTGGCGGCGCCGGGGCTGGGCGCCGGTGGGGGCGGCCAGGTGCAGGTCGAGGGGCTCGCGGGCCGAAAGGACGGCCACTGGGCCCGCGGCGGAGTCTGGGTCCGGGCCAGCCACCCCGGGAGCGTCTGGGGTGCGGCTGCCTTCCAGGGCCGCCTTCTGGCCGCCTGGCCGGCCGGGCCGGCGGGGAGCGCCCCCGCCGGCGCGCGCCGTGGTGGGAGGGGCCTGAGGAGGTGGGGCCTGCAGCGGGGCCCGGCGGGGGCGGAGCCGGCGGCCCCCGCCGCGGGCGAGTAAAGGAGAAGGCGGGCGGAGCGGGAGGCAAAAAGCCTACAGCACCCGGTATTCCCCGGCGGTCTCCCATCCAAGTACTAACCAGGCCCGACCCTGCTTAGCTTCCGAGATCAGACGAGATCGGGCGCGTTCAGGGTGGTATGGCCGTAGACGGGGGCGGGGGCCGACGGCTGCCTCTTGAGGCCCAGTTTCGCTGGCGCTGGCGCCTTAACGCCAGCCTGGCGGCCGGCCCGCCCCGACAGGGCCCCCTCGCCCGCCCAGGCAGGGGGAACGGAGGTCTCGGGTATCGGGCGGCGGCAGAGGGTTTGGCGACCACCTCCCAGCCCAGGGCGGCCGTGACCCAGCAAACCCTTCGGCGCTTGGCGCCCCGCCCAAGATCCCGCACGTCGCTCACAGGGACGTGGCCCCGGAGGCTTCAGGGCCCGGGGCCCGCGGTCCCTTGGGCATCGGCCCTGCCCGCCCACGCGGCGCTAGGCGCAGCCCGGCCGCAGCCCGGGCCGGCCCTCCTGCCCGACAGCAGCCGGCCCGAAGCCACCGGGAGCCACCATTGAGTCGCCACGGCCCCTCAGCCCCGGCAAGGCCACCCTTGCCCCCACACCCCCCGCCGAGCTCAGGACCCCGCCCCTGGTGGCCGGCAGGCCCGGGGAAGCGGCCCCTGCCCTCGATCCCGCTCCCGCACCCGGCCGCGGTGACACGCCAGAGGGGCGGGGTGTGGGGGGGCTTTTGTCGGAGGGAGCTGTGGAGGGACACACCGGCACACAGGTGGCGGCGCCGGGGCTGGGCGCCGGTGGGGGCGGCCAGGTGCAGGTCGAGGGGCTCGCGGGCCGAAATGACGGCAACTGGGCCCATGGCGGAGTCTGGGTCTGGAGGGCTCTGAGCCTCCATCCGCTCTGGTGCCTCGGGTCTACCGGCCCGAAGCCTGGTAGCGCGACACCCCACCGGCCCACAGACGTAGCCTCCCCAGCTGTGCTCACAGCGAGTCCAACCGCAGCCTGCATCCCTCCACGGGACACTTGGATTACTCCCGCGATCCCCACGAGGTGCGGCACCCGCTGGCCGAATGGGCTGAGATCCTGCCCTTGCGGCGCCCTGTGGCCACCTCCGCCTCCCTCACGGTACTGGCCGAGGCCTCGGACCAGCGGGCCCCGGCTCCCAGCTCAGCGCTGCTCCTCCGCCCCTCTCACCTCCTGCCCGACGTCCAGGCTACCGAGCACCCTCCACCCCCGCCCACCTTCATGCCACTCAGCCGGAACCCGGGAGGCAATGCCAACTACCAGGTGTATCACAGTCTGGTGCTGAAGCGGCAACCGCAGGAGGGCCAAGCGCGGGCCAACTCGCTGCTACCTTCCACCTCGGCCTCCAGGCCCTCTCTGCACGGGAGCCAGACTGGGAAAATGAACTTACCAGCAGCAAATGGGGGCAGGGGCAGGGGGCAGCAGGGCATGGAGAGAGGAATAAAGAGCGCCAGAGTCCAGGAAACATTGGTGGTCTGTGGCTTGGAAGCGCCACTCCTTCTGCCAGCCTGGGTCCCTGCGCTTGGCTTCCTGCAATAAGAAGCCAGTGTCCCCTTCTTGGCCTGAGGGTCCCTTTGGTTTAGTGGCCACAGTTCTGCCAGCAGGCCCCTCCTGGTCCTATACCATGCACTAAGTACATCTGCAGCTGCAGACTCCAAACCCCTGGTCTCTGGGCACCTCCTCTGTGTCTCAGCTGTCCCTGTCCACAGAGAGCCTCATACAAGACGTTGCTTCCAAACTGGGAGATTCCACATCTGGGCAGGTCCAGCTCCAGGCCCAGTGAAGGGCATGAAGAAGGCTGAGGCTCTGGACTCCAGCCAGGCCTTCAGCAGGCCTCTGAGGCCGAGGTCTTCCTAGTCTCAAGAGGGGCCAAGAGACGCAATGTGTCATTTGAACAAGTGAGTCAGCGGGCGGTGAGCGAATGAATGACCGCTCGAGGGGATGTATGCCGGCCACCAGGCCCTGTTTGACTGTCCAGGCTCAGCTTACCTGACCCTGGTTACCAGGGAATGCCACTCTGGGCCCTCCTTTTCATCCCCCTCCCTCACTGTGACCTCACCACCTGCCCCATTATGACCCAGTCTGGCTCCCAGTTAAAACTGGAGGGCAGAGGGCCCAGGCAGTCCTGGGACCAACGGCCATGGGTGAGCGAAACTACTACCGAGCCGAGCCGTTCACTGGCCCCATCCCCAGGAAATGCCAGGAGCAAGGATACTCAATTCTTCTGATCCCGGTCAGCTTCATCTTGCTCAACGTGGGGATCAACATGGTGACTATGGTCAGGGCAGGATCTGTGCAGCGCGGTTGGGGGAGCCCTGGGGTCTTGAAGGGGCTGAGGTGGGAGGGCTGCTGGGGTGTGACAGGACAAGGGTTGGATTTCAGGGCTCACCCTGCTCCCGGCCTCCCCCCTCCCCTTCTTCCCTCAACTCTGGAGGCATCTGAAGAGATTCTTGCGGGCACTTTTCAATCGTATTTTCCACAAAGGTGAGTGGGCGCCGGCGTGGGTTCAGGAGATGTGGGCCTGTCCCCTTTCTTCTATCCCTGCCTTGATTCTCAGCCCCTCAGGAACCCAGGCCCTGACCCATCTCGCCTTTCCCCACAGACAAGCAAGCCAGCTGTGTAGGCACCCATCGCATGTGCATGCGCTGCTCCGTGGATCCCAAGAACCTGCGCTCAAGAGTTTCTTCCCACTTCTGCCATCGCCCAAGCTTCCTGCTCGGGCAGGTAAACCACCTTGACTACTGCCTGCAGCGGGGCTCGGCGGGGGCGGAGCCGGCGGCCCCCCCGCCGCGGGCGAGTAAAGGAGAAGGCGGGCGGAGCGGGAGGCAAAAAGCCTACAGCACCCGGTATTCCCAGGCGGTCTTCCATCCAAGTACTAACCAGGCCCGACCCTGCTTAGCTTCCGAGATCAGACGAGATCGGGCGCGTTCAGGGTGGTATGGCCGTAGACGGGGGCGGGGGGCCGCGGGCGGCCTCTTGAGGCCCAGTTTCGCTGGCGCTGGCGCCTTAACGCCAGCCTGGCGGCCAGCCCGCCCAGGCAGGGCCCCCTCGCCCGCCCAGGCAGGGGGAACGGAGGTCCCGGGTATCGGGCGGCGGCGGAGGGTTTGGCGACCACCTCCCAGCCCAGGGCGGCCGTGACCCAGCAAACCCTTCGGCGCTTGGCGCCCCGCCCAAGATCCCGCACGTCGCTCACAGGGACGTGGCCCCGGAGGCTTCAGGGCCCGGGGCCCGCGGTCCCTTGGGCATCGGTCCTGCCCGCCCACGCGGCGCTAGGCGCAGCCCGGCCGCAGCCCGGGCCGGCCCTCCTGCCCGACAGCAGCCGGCCCGAAGCCACCGGGAGCCACCATTGAGTCGCCACGGCCCCTCTGCCCCGGCAAGGCCACCCTTGCCCCCACACCCCCCGCCGAGCTCAGGACCCCGCCCCTGGTGGCCGGCAGGCCCGGGGAAGCGGCCCCTGCCCTCGATCCCGCTCCCGCACCCAACCGCGGTGACACGCCAGAGGGGCGGGGTGGTGGTGGGGCGGGGCTTTTGTCGGAGGGATCTGTGGAGGGACACACAGGCACACAGGTGGCGGCGCCGGGGCTGGGCGCCGGTGGGGGCGGCCAGGTGCAGGTCGAGGGGCTCGCGGGCCGAAAGGACGGCCACTGGGCCCGCGGCGGAGTCTGGGTCCGGGCCAGCCACCCCGGGAGCGTCTGGGGTGCGGCTGCCTTCCAGGGCCGCCTTCTGGCCGCCTGGCCGGCCGGGCCGGCGGGGAGCGCCCCCGCCGGCGCGCGCCGTGGTGGGAGGGGCCTGAGGAGGTGGGGCCTGCAGCGGGGCCCGGCGGGGGCGGAGCCGGCGGCCCCCGCCGCGGGCGAGTAAAGGAGAAGGCGGGCGGAGCGGGAGGCAAAAAGCCTACAGCACCCGGTATTCCCAGGCGGTCTCCCATCCAAGTACTAACCAGGCCCGACCCTGCTTAGCTTCCGAGATCAGACGAGATCGGGCGCGTTCAGGGTGGTATGGCCGTAGACGGGGGCGGGGGCCGACGGCTGCCTCTTGAGGCCCAGTTTCGCTGGCGCTGGCGCCTTAACGCCAGCCTGGCGGCCGGCCCGCCCCGACAGGGCCCCCTCGCCCGCCCAGGCAGGGGGAACGGAGGTCTCGGGTATCGGGCGGCGGCGGAGGGTTTGGCGACCACCTCCCAGCCCAGGGCGGCCGTGACCCAGCAAACCCTTCGGCGCTTGGCGCCCCGCCCAAGATCCCGCACGTCGCTCACAGGGACGTGGCCCCGGAGGCTTCAGGGCCCGGGGCCCGCGGTCCCTTGGGCATCGGCCCTGCCCGCCCACGCGGCGCTAGGCGCAGCCCGGCCACAGCCCGGGCCGGCCCTCCTGCCCGACAGCAGCCGGCCCGAAGCCACCGGGAGCCACCATTGAGTCGCCACGGCCCCTCAGCCCCGGCAAGGCCACCCTTGCCCCCACACCCCCCGCCGAGCTCAGGACCCCGCCCCTGGTGGCCGGCAGGCCCGGGGAAGCGGCCCCTGCCCTCGATCCCGCTCCCGCACCCGGCCGCGGTGACACGCCAGAGGGGCGGGGTGTGGGGGGGCTTTTGTCGGAGGGAGCTGTGGAGGGACACACCGGCACACAGGTGGCGGCGCCGGGGCTGGGCGCCGGTGGGGGCGGCCAGGTGCAGGTCGAGGGGCTCGCGGGCCAAAATGACGGCAACTGGGCCCATGGCGGAGTCTGGGTCTGGAGGGCTCTGAGCCTCCATCCGCTCTGGTGCCTCGGGTCTACCGGCCCGAAGCCTGGTAGCGCGACACCCCACCGGCCCACAGACGTAGCCTCCCCAGCTGTGCTCACAGCGAGTCCAACCACAGCCTGCATCCCTCCACGGGACACTTGGATTACTCCCGCGATCCCCACGAGGTGCGGCACCCGCTGGCCGAATGGGCTGAGATCCTGCCCTTGCGGCGCCCTGTGGCCACCTCCGCCTCCCTCACGGTACTGGCCGAGGCCTCGGACCAGCGGGCCCCGGCTCCCAGCTCAGCGCTGCTCCTCCGCCCCTCTCACCTCCTGCCCGACGTCCAGGCTACCGAGCACCCTCCACCCCCGCCCACCTTCATGCCACTCAGCCGGAACCCGGGAGGCAATGCCAACTACCAGGTGTATCACAGTCTGGTGCTGAAGCGGCAACCGCAGGAGGGCCAAGCGCGGGCCAACTCGCTGCTACCTTCCACCTCGGCCTCCAGGCCCTCTCTGCACGGGAGCCAGACTGGGAAAATGAACTTACCAGCAGCAAATGGGGGCAGGGGCAGGGGGCGGCAGGGCATGGAGAGAGGAATAAAGAGCGCCAGAGTCCAGGAAACATTGGTGGTCTGTGGCTTGGAAGCGCCACTCCTTCTGCCAGCCTGGGTCCCTGCGCTTGGCTTCCTGCAATAAGAAGCCAGTGTCCCCTTCTTGGCCTGAGGGTCCCTTTGGTTTAGTGGCCACAGTTCTGCCAGCAGGCCCCTCCTGGTCCTATACCATGCACTAAGTACATCTGCAGCTGCAGACTCCAAACCCCTGGTCTCTGGGCACCTCCTCTGTGTCTCAGCTGTCCCTGTCCACAGAGAGCCTCATACAAGACGTTGCTTCCAAACTGGGAGATTCCACATCTGGGCAGGTCCAGCTCCAGGCCCAGTGAAGGGCATGAAGAAGGCTGAGGCTCTGGACTCCAGCCAGGCCTTCAGCAGGCCTCTGAGGCCGAGGTCTTCCTAGTCTCAAGAGGGGCCAAGAGACGCAATGTGTCATTTGAACAAGTGAGTCAGCGGGCGGTGAGCGAATGAATGACCGCTCGAGGGGATGTATGCCGGCCACCAGGCCCTGTTTGACTGTCCAGGCTCAGCTTACCTGACCCTGGTTACCAGGGAATGCCACTCTGGGCCCTCCTTTTCATCCCCCTCCCTCACTGTGACCTCACCACCTGCCCCATTATGACCCAGTCTGGCTCCCAGTTAAAACTGGAGGGCAGAGGGCCCAGGCAGTCCTGGGACCAACGGCCATGGGTGAGCGAAACTACTACCGAGCCGAGCCGTTCACTGGCCCCATCCCCAGGAAATGCCAGGAGCAAGGATACTCAATTCTTCTGATCCCGGTCAGCTTCATCTTGCTCAACGTGGGGATCAACATGGTGACTATGGTCAGGGCAGGATCTGTGCAGCGCGGTTGGGGGAGCCCTGGGGTCTTGAAGGGGCTGAGGTGGGAGGGCTGCTGGGGTGTGACAGGACAAGGGTTGGATTTCAGGGCTCACCCTGCTCCCGGCCTCCCCCCTCCCCTTCTTCCCTCAACTCTGGAGGCATCTGAAGAGATTCTTGCGGGCACTTTTCAATCGTATTTTCCACAAAGGTGAGTGGGCGCCGGCGTGGGTTCAGGAGATGTGGGCCTGTCCCCTTTCTTCTATCCCTGCCTTGATTCTCAGCCCCTCAGGAACCCAGGCCCTGACCCATCTCGCCTTTCCCCACAGACAAGCAAGCCAGCTGTGTAGGCACCCATCGCATGTGCATGCGCTGCTCCGTGGATCCCAAGAACCTGCGCTCAAGAGTTTCTTCCCACTTCTGCCATCGCCCAAGCTTCCTGCTCGGGCAGGTAAACCACCTTGACTACTGCCTGCAGCGGGGCTCGGCGGGGGTTGAGCCGGCGGCCCCCCCGCCGCGGGCGAGTAAAGGAGAAGGCGGGCGGAGCGGGAGGCAAAAAGCCTACAGCACCCGGTATTCCCAGGCGGTCTCCCATCCAAGTACTAACCAGGCCCGACCCTGCTTAGCTTCCGAGATCAGACGAGATCGGGCGCGTTCAGGGTGGTATGGCCGTAGACGGGGGTGGGGGCCGACGGCTGCCTCTTGAGGCCCAGTTTCGCTGGCGCTGGCGCCTTAACGCCAGCCTGGCGGCCGGCCCGCCCCGGCAGGGCCCCCTCGCCCGCCCAGGCAGGGGGAACGGAGGTCTCGGGTATCGGGCGGCGGCGGAGGGTTTGGCGACCACCTCCCAGCCCAGGGCGGCCGTGACCCAGCAAACCCTTCGGCGCTTGGCGCCCCGCCCAAGATCCCGCACGTCGCTCACAGGGACGTGGCCCCGGAGGCTTCAGGCCCCGGGGCCCGTGGTCCCTTGGGCATCGGTCCTGCCCGCCCACGCGGAGCTAGGCGCAGCCCGGCCGCAGCCCGGGCCGGCCCTCCTGCCTGACAGCAGCCGGCCCGAAGCCACCGAGAGCCACCAATGAGTCGCCACGGCCCCTCAGCCCCGGCAAGGCCACCCTTGCCCCCACACCCCCCGCCGAGCTCAGGACCCCGCCCCTGGTGGCCGGCAGGCCCGGGGAAGCGGCCCCTGCCCTCGATCCCGCTCCAGCACCCAACCGCGGTGACACGCCAGAGGGGCGGGGTGGTGGTGGGGCGGGGCTTTTGTCGGAGGGAGCTGTGGAGGGACACACCGGCACACAGATGGCGGCGCCGGGGCTAGGCGCCGGTGGGGGCGGCCAGGTGCAGGTCGAGGGGCTCGCGGGCCGAAAGGACGGCCACTGGGCCCGCGGCGGAGTCTGGGTCTGGGCCAGCCACCCCGGGAGCGTCTGGGGTGCGGCTGCCTTCCAGGGCCGCCTTCTGGCCGTCTGGCCGGCCGGGCCGGCGGGGAGCGCCCCCGCCGGCGCGCGCCGTGGTGGGAGGGGCCTGAGGAGGTGGGTCCTGCAGCGGGGCCCGGCGGGGGCGGAGCCGGCGGCCCCCGCCGCGGGCGAGTAAAGGAGAAGGCGGGCGGAGCGGGAGGCAAAAAGCCTACAGCACCCGGTATTCCCAGGCGGTCTCCCATCCAAGTACTAACCAGGCCCGACCCTGCTTAGCTTCCGAGATCAGACGAGATCGGGCGCGTTCAGGGTGGTATGGCCGTAGACGGGGGCGGGGGCCGACGGCTGCCTCTTGAGGCCCAGTTTCGCTGGCGCTGGCGCCTTAACGCCAGCCTGGCGGCCGGCCCGCCCCGGCAGGGCCCCCTCGCCCGCCCAGGCAGGGGGAACGGAGGTCTCGGGTATCGGGCGGCGGCGGAGGGTTTGGCGACCACCTCCCAGCCCAGGGCGGCCGTGACCCAGCAAACCCTTCGGCGCTTGGCGCCCCGCCCAAGATCCCGCACGTCGCTCACAGGGACGTGGCCCCGGAGGCTTCAGGCCCCGGGGCCCGCGGTCCCTTGGGCATCGGTCCTGCCCGCCCACGCGGAGCTAGGCGCAGCCCGGCCGCAGCCCGGGCCGGCCCTCCTGCCCGACAGCAGCCGGCCCGAAGCCACCGGGAGCCACCATTGAGTCGCCACGGCCCCTCAGCCCCGGCAAGGCCACCCTTGCCCCCACACCCCCCGCCGAGCTCAGGACCCCGCCCCTGGTGGCCGGCAGGCCCGGGGAAGCGGCCCCTGCCCTCGATCCCGCTCCCGCACCCGGCCGCGGTGACACGCCAGAGGGGCGGGGTGTGGGGGGGCTTTTGTCGGAGGGAGCTGTGGAGGGACACACCGGCACACAGGTGGCGGCGCCGGGGCTGGGCGCCGGTGGGGGCGGCCAGGTGCAGGTCGAGGGGCTCGCGGGCCGAAATGACGGCAACTGGGCCCATGGCGGAGTCTGGGTCTGGAGGGCTCTGAGCCTCCATCCGCTCTGGTGCCTCGGGTCTACCGGCCCGAAGCCTGGTAGCGCGACACCCCACCGGCCCACAGACGTAGCCTCCCCAGCTGTGCTCACAGCGAGTCCAACCGCAGCCTGCATCCCTCCACGGGACACTTGGATTACTCCCGCGATCCCCACGAGGTGCGGCACCCGCTGGCCGAATGGGCTGAGATCCTGCCCTTGCGGCGCCCTGTGGCCACCTCCGCCTCCCTCACGGTACTGGCCGAGGCCTCGGACCAGCGGGCCCCGGCTCCCAGCTCAGCGCTGCTCCTCCGCCCCTCTCACCTCCTGCCCGACGTCCAGGCTACCGAGCACCCTCCACCCCCGCCCACCTTCATGCCACTCAGCCGGAACCCGGGAGGCAATGCCAACTACCAGGTGTATCACAGTCTGGTGCTGAAGCGGCAACCGCAGGAGGGCCAAGCGCGGGCCAACTCGCTGCTACCTTCCACCTCGGCCTCCAGGCCCTCTCTGCACGGGAGCCAGACTGGGAAAATGAACTTACCAGCAGCAAATGGGGGCAGGGGCAGGGGGCAGCAGGGCATGGAGAGAGGAATAAAGAGCGCCAGAGTCCAGGAAACATTGGTGGTCTGTGGCTTGGAAGCGCCACTCCTTCTGCCAGCCTGGGTCCCTGCGCTTGGCTTCCTGCAATAAGAAGCCAGTGTCCCCTTCTTGGCCTGAGGGTCCCTTTGGTTTAGTGGCCACAGTTCTGCCAGCAGGCCCCTCCTGGTCCTATACCATGCACTAAGTACATCTGCAGCTGCAGACTCCAAACCCCTGGTCTCTGGGCACCTCCTCTGTGTCTCAGCTGTCCCTGTCCACAGAGAGCCTCATACAAGACGTTGCTTCCAAACTGGGAGATTCCACATCTGGGCAGGTCCAGCTCCAGGCCCAGTGAAGGGCATGAAGAAGGCTGAGGCTCTGGACTCCAGCCAGGCCTTCAGCAGGCCTCTGAGGCCGAGGACTTCCTAGTCTCAAGAGGGGCCAAGAGACGCAATGTGTCATTTGAACAAGTGAGTCAGCGGGCGGTGAGCGAATGAATGACCGCTCGAGGGGATGTATGCCGGCCACCAGGCCCTGTTTGACTGTCCAGGCTCAGCTTACCTGACCCTGGTTACCAGGGAATGCCACTCTGGGCCCTCCTTTTCATCCCCCTCCCTCACTGTGACCTCACCACCTGCCCCATTATGACCCAGTCTGGCTCCCAGTTAAAACTGGAGGGCAGAGGGCCCAGGCAGTCCTGGGACCAACGGCCATGGGTGAGCGAAACTACTACCGAGCCGAGCCGTTCACTGGCCCCATCCCCAGGAAATGCCAGGAGCAAGGATACTCAATTCTTCTGATCCCGGTCAGCTTCATCTTGCTCAACGTGGGGATCAACATGGTGACTATGGTCAGGGCAGGATCTGTGCAGCGCGGTTGGGGGAGCCCTGGGGTCTTGAAGGGGCTGAGGTGGGAGGGCTGCTGGGGTGTGACAGGACAAGGGTTGGATTTCAGGGCTCACCCTGCTCCCGGCCTCCCCCCTCCCCTTCTTCCCTCAACTCTGGAGGCATCTGAAGAGATTCTTGCGGGCACTTTTCAATCGTATTTTCCACAAAGGTGAGTGGGCGCCGGCGTGGGTTCAGGAGATGTGGGCCTGTCCCCTTTCTTCTATCCCTGCCTTGATTCTCAGCCCCTCAGGAACCCAGGCCCTGACCCATCTCGCCTTTCCCCACAGACAAGCAAGCCAGCTGTGTAGGCACCCATCGCATGTGCATGCGCTGCTCCGTGGATCCCAAGAACCTGCGCTCAAGAGTTTCTTCCCACTTCTGCCATCGCCCAAGCTTCCTGCTCGGGCAGGTAAACCACCTTGACTACTGCCTGCAGCGGGGCTCGGCGGGGGCGGAGCCGGCGGCCCCCCCGCCGCGGGCGAGTAAAGGAGAAGGCGGGCGGAGCGGGAGGCAAAAAGCCTACAGCACCCGGTATTCCCAGGCGGTCTTCCATCCAAGTACTAACCAGGCCCGACCCTGCTTAGCTTCCGAGATCAGACGAGATCGGGCGCGTTCAGGGTGGTATGGCCGTAGACGGGGGCGGGGGGCCGCGGGCGGCCTCTTGAGGCCCAGTTTCGCTGGCGCTGGCGCCTTAACGCCAGCCTGGCGGCCAGCCCGCCCAGGCAGGGCCCCCTCGCCCGCCCAGGCAGGGGGAACGGAGGTCCCGGGTATCGGGCGGCGGCGGAGGGTTTGGCGACCACCTCCCAGCCCAGGGCGGCCGTGACCCAGCAAACCCTTCGGCGCTTGGCGCCCCGCCCAAGATCCCGCACGTCGCTCACAGGGACGTGGCCCCGGAGGCTTCAGGGCCCGGGGCCCGCGGTCCCTTGGGCATCGGTCCTGCCCGCCCACGCGGCGCTAGGCGCAGCCCGGCCGCAGCCCGGGCCGGCCCTCCTGCCCGACAGCAGCCGGCCCGAAGCCACCGGGAGCCACCATTGAGTCGCCACGGCCCCTCTGCCCCGGCAAGGCCACCCTTGCCCCCACACCCCCCGCCGAGCTCAGGACCCCGCCCCTGGTGGCCGGCAGGCCCGGGGAAGCGGCCCCTGCCCTCGATCCCGCTCCCGCACCCAACCGCGGTGACACGCCAGAGGGGCGGGGTGGTGGTGGGGCGGGGCTTTTGTCGGAGGGAGCTGTGGAGGGACACACAGGCACACAGGTGGCGGCGCCGGGGCTGGGCGCCGGTGGGGGCGGCCAGGTGCAGGTCGAGGGGCTCGCGGGCCGAAAGGACGGCCACTGGGCCCGCGGCGGAGTCTGGGTCCGGGCCAGCCACCCCGGGAGCGTCTGGGGTGCGGCTGCCTTCCAGGGCCGCCTTCTGGCCGCCTGGCCGGCCGGGCCGGCGGGGAGCGCCCCCGCCGGCGCGCGCCGTGGTGGGAGGGGCCTGAGGAGGTGGGGCCTGCAGCGGGGCCCGGCGGGGGCGGAGCCGGCGGCGCCCGCCGCGGGCGAGTAAAGGAGAAGGCGGGCGGAGCGGGAGGCAAAAAGCCTACAGCACCCGGTATTCCCAGGCGGTCTCCCATCCAAGTACTAACCAGGCCCGACCCTGCTTAGCTTCCGAGATCAGACGAGATCGGGCGCGTTCAGGGTGGTATGGCCGTAGACGGGGGCGGGGGCCGACGGCTGCCTCTTGAGGCCCAGTTTCGCTGGCGCTGGCGCCTTAACGCCAGCCTGGCGGCCGGCCCGCCCCGACAGGGCCCCCTCGCCCGCCCAGGCAGGGGGAACGGAGGTCTCGGGTATCGGGCGGCGGCGGAGGGTTTGGCGACCACCTCCCAGCCCAGGGCGGCCGTGACCCAGCAAACCCTTCGGCGCTTGGCGCCCCGCCCAAGATCCCGCACGTCGCTCACAGGGACGTGGCCCCGGAGGCTTCAGGGCCCGGGGCCCGCGGTCCCTTGGGCATCGGCCCTGCCCGCCCACGCGGCGCTAGGCGCAGCCCGGCCGCAGCCCGGGCCGGCCCTCCTGCCCGACAGCAGCCGGCCCGAAGCCACCGGGAGCCACCATTGAGTCGCCACGGCCCCTCAGCCCCGGCAAGGCCACCCTTGCCCCCACACCCCCCGCCGAGCTCAGGACCCCGCCCCTGGTGGCCGGCAGGCCCGGGGAAGCGGCCCCTGCCCTCGATCCCGCTCCCGCACCCGGCCGCGGTGACACGCCACAGGGGCGGGGTGTGGGGGGGGCTTTTGTCGGAGGGAGCTGTGGAGGGACACACCGGCACACAGGTGGCGGCGCCGGGGCTGGGCGCCGGTGGGGGCGGCCAGGTGCAGGTCGAGGGGCTCGCGGGCCGAAATGACGGCAACTGGGCCCATGGCGGAGTCTGGGTCTGGAGGGCTCTGAGCCTCCATCCGCTCTGGTGCCTCGGGTCTACCGGCCCGAAGCCTGGTAGCGCGACACCCCACCGGCCCACAGACGTAGCCTCCCCAGCTGTGCTCACAGCGAGTCCAACCGCAGCCTGCATCCCTCCACGGGACACTTGGATTACTCCCGCGATCCCCACGAGGTGCGGCACCCGCTGGCCGAATGGGCTGAGATCCTGCCCTTGCGGCGCCCTGTGGCCACATCCGCCTCCCTCACGGTACTGGCCGAGGCCTCGGACCAGCGGGCCCCGGCTCCCAGCTCAGCGCTGCTCCTCCGCCCCTCTCACCTCCTGCCCGACGTCCAGGCTACCGAGCACCCTCCACCCCCGCCCACCTTCATGCCACTCAGCCGGAACCCGGGAGGCAATGCCAACTACCAGGTGTATCACAGTCTGGTGCTGAAGCGGCAACCGCAGGAGGGCCAAGCGCGGGCCAACTCGCTGCTACCTTCCACCTCGGCCTCCAGGCCCTCTCTGCACGGGAGCCAGACTGGGAAAATGAACTTACCAGCAGCAAATGTGGGCAGGGGCAGGGGGCAGCAGGGCATGGAGAGAGGAATAAAGAGCGCCAGAGTCCAGGAAACATTGGTGGTCTGTGGCTTGGAAGCGCCACTCCTTCTGCCAGCCTGGGTCCCTGCGCTTGGCTTCCTGCAATAAGAAGCCAGTGTCCCCTTCTTGGCCTGAGGGTCCCTTTGGTTTAGTGGCCACAGTTCTGCCAGCAGGCCCCTCCTGGTCCTATACCATGCACTAAGTACATCTGCAGCTGCAGACTCCAAACCCCTGGTCTCTGGGCACCTCCTCTGTGTCTCAGCTGTCCCTGTCCACAGAGAGCCTCATACAAGACGTTGCTTCCAAACTGGGAGATTCCACATCTGGGCAGGTCCAGCTCCAGGCCCAGTGAAGGGCATGAAGAAGGCTGAGGCTCTGGACTCCAGCCAGGCCTTCAGCAGGCCTCTGAGGCCGAGGTCTTCCTAGTCTCAAGAGGGGCCAAGAGACGCAATGTGTCATTTGAACAAGTGAGTCAGCGGGCGGTGAGCGAATGAATGACCGCTCGAGGGGATGTATGCCGGCCACCAGGCCCTGTTTGACTGTCCAGGCTCAGCTTACCTGACCCTGGTTACCAGGGAATGCCACTCTGGGCCCTCCTTTTCATCCCCCTCCCTCACTGTGACCTCACCACCTGCCCCATTATGACCCAGTCTGGCTCCCAGTTAAAACTGGAGGGCAGAGGGCCCAGGCAGTCTTGGGACCAACGGCCATGGGTGAGCGAAACTACTACCGAGCCGAGCCGTTCACTGGCCCCATCCCCAGGAAATGCCAGGAGCAAGGATACTCAATTCTTCTGATCCCGGTCAGCTTCATCTTGCTCAACGTGGGGATCAACATGGTGACTATGGTCAGGGCAGGATCTGTGCAGCGCGGTTGGGGGAGCCCTGGGGTCTTGAAGGGGCTGAGGTGGGAGGGCTGCTGGGGTGTGACAGGACAAGGGTTGGATTTCAGGGCTCACCCTGCTCCCGGCCTCCCCCCTCCCCTTCTTCCCTCAACTCTGGAGGCATCTGAAGAGATTCTTGCGGGCACTTTTCAATCGTATTTTCCACAAAGGTGAGTGGGCGCCGGCGTGGGTTCAGGAGATGTGGGCCTGTCCCCTTTCTTCTATCCCTGCCTTGATTCTCAGCCCCTCAGGAACCCAGGCCCTGACCCATCTCGCCTTTCCCCACAGACAAGCAAGCCAGCTGTGTAGGCACCCATCGCATGTGCATGCGCTGCTCCGTGGATCCCAAGAACCTGCGCTCAAGAGTTTCTTCCCACTTCTGCCATCGCCCAAGCTTCCTGCTCGGGCAGGTAAACCACCTTGACTACTGCCTGCAGCGGGGCTCGGCGGGGGCGGAGCCGGCGGCCCCCCCGCCGCGGGCGAGTAAAGGAGAAGGCGGGCGGAGCGGGAGGCAAAAAGCCTACAGCACCCGGTATTCCCAGGCGGTCTTCCATCCAAGTACTAACCAGGCCCGACCCTGCTTAGCTTCCGAGATCAGACGAGATCGGGCGCGTTCAGGGTGGTATGGCCGTAGACGGGGGCGGGGGGCCGCGGGCGGCCTCTTGAGGCCCAGTTTCGCTGGCGCTGGCGCCTTAACGCCAGCCTGGCGGCCAGCCCGCCCAGGCAGGGCCCCCTCGCCCGCCCAGGCAGGGGGAACGGAGGTCCCGGGTATCGGGCGGCGGCGGAGGGTTTGGCGACCACCTCCCAGCCCAGGGCGGCCGTGACCCAGCAAACCCTTCGGCGCTTGGCGCCCCGCCCAAGATCCCGCACGTCGCTCACAGGGACGTGGCCCCGGAGGCTTCAGGGCCCGGGGCCCGCGGTCCCTTGGGCATCGGTCCTGCCCGCCCACGCGGCGCTAGGCGCAGCCCGGCCGCAGCCCGGGCCGGCCCTCCTGCCCGACAGCAGCCGGCCCGAAGCCACCGGGAGCCACCATTGAGTCGCCACGGCCCCTCTGCCCCGGCAAGGCCACCCTTGCCCCCACACCCCCCGCCGAGCTCAGGACCCCGCCCCTGGTGGCCGGCAGGCCCGGGGAAGCGGCCCCTGCCCTCGATCCCGCTCCCGCACCCAACCGCGGTGACACGCCAGAGGGGCGGGGTGGTGGTGGGGCGGGGCTTTTGTCGGAGGGAGCTGTGGAGGGACACACAGGCACACAGGTGGCGGCGCCGGGGCTGGGCGCCGGTGGGGGCGGCCAGGTGCAGGTCGAGGGGCTCGCGGGCCGAAAGGACGGCCACTGGGCCCGCGGCGGAGTCTGGGTCCGGGCCAGCCACCCCGGGAGCGTCTGGGGTGCGGCTGCCTTCCAGGGCCGCCTTCTGGCCGCCTGGCCGGCCGGGCCGGCGGGGAGCGCCCCCGCCGGCGCGCGCCGTGGTGGGAGGGGCCTGAGGAGGTGGGGCCTGCAGCGGGGCCCGGCGGGGGCGGAGCCGGCGGCCCCCGCCGCGGGCTAGTAAAGGAGAAGGCGGGCGAAGCGGGAGGCAAAAAGCCTACAGCACCCGGTATTCCCAGGCGGTCTCCCATCCAAGTACTAACCAGGCCCGACCCTGCTTAGCTTCCGAGATCAGACGAGATCGGGCGCGTTCAGGGTGGTATGGCCGTAGACGGGGGCGGGGGCCGACGGCTGCCTCTTGAGGCCCAGTTTCGCTGGCGCTGGCGCCTTAACGCCAGCCTGGCGGCCGGCCCGCCCCGACAGGGCCCCCTCGCCCGCCCAGGCAGGGGGAACGGAGGTCTCGGGTATCGGGCGGCGGCGGAGGGTTTGGCGACCACCTCCCAGCCCAGGGCGGCCGTGTCCCAGCAAACCCTTCGGCGCTTGGCGCCCCGCCCAAGATCCCGCACGTCGCTCACAGGGACGTGGCCCCGGAGGCTTCAGGGCCCGGGGCCCGCGGTCCCTTGGGCATCGGCCCTGCCCTCCCACGCGGCGCTAGGCGCAGCCCGGCCGCAGCCCGGGCCGGCCCTCCTGCCCGACAGCAGCCGGCCCGAAGCCACCGGGAGCCACCATTGAGTCGCCACGGCCCCTCAGCCCCGGCAAGGCCACCCTTGCCCCCACACCCCCCGCCGAGCTCAGGACCCCGCCCCTGGTGGCCGGCAGGCCCGGGGAAGCGGCCCCTGCCCTCGATCCCGCTCCCGCACCCGGCCGCGGTGACACGCCACAGGGGCGGGGTGTGGGGGGGCTTTTGTCGGAGGGAGCTGTGGAGGGACACACAGGCACACAGGTGGCGGCGCCGGGGCTGGGCGCCGGTGGGGGCGGCCAGGTGCAGGTCGAGGGGCTCGCGGGCCGAAATGACGGCAACTGGGCCCATGGCGGAGTCTGGGTCTGGAGGGCTCTGAGCCTCCATCCGCTCTGGTGCCTCGGGTCTACCGGCCCGAAGCCTGGTAGCGCGACACCCCACCGGCCCACAGACGTAGCCTCCCCAGCTGTGCTCACAGCGAGTCCAACCGCAGCCTGCATCCCTCCACGGGACACTTGGATTACTCCCGCGATCCCCACGAGGTGCGGCACCCGCTGGCCGAATGGGCTGAGATCCTGCCCTTGCGGCGCCCTGTGGCCACATCCGCCTCCCTCACGGTACTGGCCGAGGCCTCGGACCAGCGGGCCCCGGCTCCCAGCTCAGCGCTGCTCCTCCGCCCCTCTCACCTCCTGCCCGACGTCCAGGCTACCGAGCACCCTCCACCCCCGCCCACCTTCATGCCACTCAGCCGGAACCCGGGAGGCAATGCCAACTACCAGGTGTATCACAGTCTGGTGCTGAAGCGGCAACCGCAGGAGGGCCAAGCACGGGCCAACTCGCTGCTACCTTCCACCTCGGCCTCCAGGCCCTCTCTGCACGGGAGCCAGACTGGGAAAATGAACTTACCAGCAGCAAATGGGGGCAGGGGCAGGGGGCAGCAGGGCATGGAGAGAGGAATAAAGAGCGCCAGAGTCCAGGAAACATTGGTGGTCTGTGGCTTGGAAGCGCCACTCCTTCTGCCAGCCTGGGTCCCTGCGCTTGGCTTCCTGCAATAAGAAGCCAGTGTCCCCTTCTTGGCCTGAGGGTCCCTTTGGTTTAGTGGCCACAGTTCTGCCAGCAGGCCCCTCCTGGTCCTATACCATGCACTAAGTACATCTGCAGCTGCAGACTCCAAACCCCTGGTCTCTGGGCACCTCCTCTGTGTCTCAGCTGTCCCTGTCCACAGAGAGCCTCATACAAGACGTTGCTTCCAAACTGGGAGATTCCACATCTGGGCAGGTCCAGCTCCAGGCCCAGTGAAGGGCATGAAGAAGGCTGAGGCTCTGGACTCCAGCCAGGCCTTCAGCAGGCCTCTGAGGCCGAGGTCTTCCTAGTCTCAAGAGGGGCCAAGAGACGCAATGTGTCATTTGAACAAGTGAGTCAGCGGGCGGTGAGCGAATGAATGACCGCTCGAGGGGATGTATGCCGGCCACCAGGCCCTGTTTGACTGTCCAGGCTCAGCTTACCTGACCCTGGTTACCAGGGAATGCCACTCTGGGCCCTCCTTTTCATCCCCCTCCCTCACTGTGACCTCACCACCTGCCCCATTATGACCCAGTCTGGCTCCCAGTTAAAACTGGAGGGCAGAGGGCCCAGGCAGTCCTGGGACCAACGGCCATGGGTGAGCGAAACTACTACCGAGCCGAGCCGTTCACTGGCCCCATCCCCAGGAAATGCCAGGAGCAAGGATACTCAATTCTTCTGATCCCGGTCAGCTTCATCTTGCTCAACGTGGGGATCAACATGGTGACTATGGTCAGGGCAGGATCTGTGCAGCGCGGTTGGGGGAGCCCTGGGGTCTTGAAGGGGCTGAGGTGGGAGGGCTGCTGGGGTGTGACAGGACAAGGGTTGGATTTCAGGGCTCACCCTGCTCCCGGCCTCCCCCCTCCCCTTCTTCCCTCAACTCTGGAGGCATCTGAAGAGATTCTTGCGGGCACTTTTCAATCGTATTTTCCACAAAGGTGAGTGGGCGCCGGCGTGGGTTCAGGAGATGTGGGCCTGTCCCCTTTCTTCTATCCCTGCCTTGATTCTCAGCCCCTCAGGAACCCAGGCCCTGACCCATCTCGCCTTTCCCCACAGACAAGCAAGCCAGCTGTGTAGGCACCCATCGCATGTGCATGCGCTGCTCCGTGGATCCCAAGAACCTGCGCTCAAGAGTTTCTTCCCACTTCTGCCATCGCCCAAGCTTCCTGCTCGGGCAGGTAAACCACCTTGACTACTGCCTGCAGCGGGGCTCGGCGGGGGCGGAGCCGGCGGCCCCCCCGCCGCGGGCGAGTAAAGGAGAAGGCGGGCGGAGCGGGAGGCAAAAAGCCTACAGCACCCGGTATTCCCAGGCGGTCTTCCATCCAAGTACTAACCAGGCCCGACCCTGCTTAGCTTCCGAGATCAGACGAGATCGGGCGCGTTCAGGGTGGTATGGCCGTAGACGGGGGCGGGGGGCCGCGGGCGGCCTCTTGAGGCCCAGTTTCGCTGGCGCTGGCGCCTTAACGCCAGCCTGGCGGCCAGCCCGCCCAGGCAGGGCCCCCTCGCCCGCCCAGGCAGGGGGAACGGAGGTCCCGGGTATCGGGCGGCGGCGGAGGGTTTGGCGACCACCTCCCAGCCCAGGGCGGCCGTGACCCAGCAAACCCTTCGGCGCTTGGCGCCCCGCCCAAGATCCCGCACGTCGCTCACAGGGACGTGGCCCCGGAGGCTTCAGGGCCCGGGGCCCGCGGTCCCTTGGGCATCGGTCCTGCCCGCCCACGCGGCGCTAGGCGCAGCCCGGCCGCAGCCCGGGCCGGCCCTCCTGCCTGACAGCAGCCGGCCCGAAGCCACCGGGAGCCACCATTGAGTCGCCACGGCCCCTCTGCCCCGGCAAGGCCACCCTTGCCCCCACACCCCCCGCCGAGCTCAGGACCCCGCCCCTGGTGGCCGGCAGGCCCGGGGAAGCGGCCCCTGCCCTCGATCCCGCTCCCGCACCCAACCGCGGTGACACGCCAGAGGGGCGGGGTGGTGGTGGGGCGGGGCTTTTGTCGGAGGGAGCTGTGGAGGGACACACAGGCACACAGGTGGCGGCGCCGGGGCTGGGCGCCGGTGGGGGCGGCCAGGTGCAGGTCGAGGGGCTCGCGGGCCGAAAGGACGGCCACTGGGCCCGCGGCGGAGTCTGGGTCCGGGCCAGCCACCCCGGGAGCGTCTGGGGTGCGGCTGCCTTCCAGGGCCGCCTTCTGGCCGCCTGGCCGGCCGGGCCGGCGGGGAGCGCCCCCGCCGGCGCGCGCCGTGGTGGGAGGGGCCTGAGGAGGTGGGGCCTGCAGCGGGGCCCGGCGGGGGCGGAGCCGGCGGCCCCCGCCGCGGGCGAGTAAAGGAGAAGGCGGGCGGAGCGGGAGGCAAAAAGCCTACAGCACCCGGTATTCCCAGGCGGTCTCCCATCCAAGTACTAACCAGGCCCGACCCTGCTTAGCTTCCGAGATCAGACGAGATCGGGCGCGTTCAGGGTGGTATGGCCGTAGACGGGGGCGGGGGCCGACGGCTGCCTCTTGAGGCCCAGTTTCGCTGGCGCTGGCGCCTTAACGCCAGCCTGGCGGCCGGCCCGCCCCGACAGGGCCCCCTCGCCCGCCCAGGCAGGGGGAACGGAGGTCTCGGGTATCGGGCGGCGGCGGAGGGTTTGGCGACCACCTCCCAGCCCAGGGCGGCCGTGACCCAGCAAACCCTTCGGCGCTTGGCGCCCCGCCCAAGATCCCGCACGTCGCTCACAGGGACGTGGCCCCGGAGGCTTCAGGGCCCGGGGCCCGCGGTCCCTTGGGCATCGGTCCTGCCCGCCCACGCGGCGCTAGGCGCAGCCCGGCCGCAGCCCGGGCCGGCCCTCCTGCCCGACAGCAGCCGGCCCGAAGCCACCGGGAGCCACCATTGAGTCGCCACGGCCCCTCAGCCCCGGCAAGGCCACCCTTGCCCCCACACCCCCCGCCGAGCTCAGGACCCCGCCCCTGGTGGCCGGCAGGCCCGGGGAAGCGGCCCCTGCCCTCGATCCCGCTCCCGCACCCGGCCGCGGTGACACGCCAGAGGGGCGGGGTGTGGGGGGGCTTTTGTCGGAGGGAGCTGTGGAGGGACACACCGGCACACAGGTGGCGGCGCCGGGGCTGGGCGCCGGTGGGGGCGGCCAGGTGCAGGTCGAGGGGCTCGCGGGCCGAAATGACGGCAACTGGGCCCATGGCGGAGTCTGGGTCTGGAGGGCTCTGAGCCTCCATCCGCTCTGGTGCCTCGGGTCTACCGGCCCGAAGCCTGGTAGCGCGACACCCCACCGGCCCACAGACGTAGCCTCCCCAGCTGTGCTCACAGCGAGTCCAACCGCAGCCTGCATCCCTCCACGGGACACTTGGATTACTCCCGCGATCCCCACGAGGTGCGGCACCCGCTGGCCGAATGGGCTGAGATCCTGCCCTTGCGGCGCCCTGTGGCCACCTCCGCCTCCCTCACGGTACTGGCCGAGGCCTCGGACCAGCGGGCCCCGGCTCCCAGCTCAGCGCTGCTCCTCCGCCCCTCTCACCTCCTGCCCGACGTCCAGGCTACCGAGCACCCTCCACCCCCGCCCACCTTCATGCCACTCAGCCGGAACCCGGGAGGCAATGCCAACTACCAGGTGTATCACAGTCTGGTGCTGAAGCGGCAACCGCAGGAGGGCCAAGCGCGGGCCAACTCGCTGCTACCTTCCACCTCGGCCTCCAGGCCCTCTCTGCACGGGAGCCAGACTGGGAAAATGAACTTACCAGCAGCAAATGGGGGCAGGGGCAGGGGGCGGCAGGGCATGGAGAGAGGAATAAAGAGCGCCAGAGTCCAGGAAACATTGGTGGTCTGTGGCTTGGAAGCGCCACTCCTTCTGCCAGCCTGGGTCCCTGCGCTTGGCTTCCTGCAATAAGAAGCCAGTGTCCCCTTCTTGGCCTGAGGGTCCCTTTGGTTTAGTGGCCACAGTTCTGCCAGCAGGCCCCTCCTGGTCCTATACCATGCACTAAGTACATCTGCAGCTGCAGACTCCAAACCCCTGGTCTCTGGGCACCTCCTCTGTGTCTCAGCTGTCCCTGTCCACAGAGAGCCTCATACAAGACGTTGCTTCCAAACTGGGAGATTCCACATCTGGGCAGGTCCAGCTCCAGGCCCAGTGAAGGGCATGAAGAAGGCTGAGGCTCTGGACTCCAGCCAGGCCTTCAGCAGGCCTCTGAGGCCGAGGTCTTCCTAGTCTCAAGAGGGGCCAAGAGACGCAATGTGTCATTTGAACAAGTGAGTCAGCGGGCGGTGAGCGAATGAATGACCGCTCGAGGGGATGTATGCCGGCCACCAGGCCCTGTTTGACTGTCCAGGCTCAGCTTACCTGACCCTGGTTACCAGGGAATGCCACTCTGGGCCCTCCTTTTCATCCCCCTCCCTCACTGTGACCTCACCACCTGCCCCATTATGACCCAGTCTGGCTCCCAGTTAAAACTGGAGGGCAGAGGGCCCAGGCAGTCCTGGGACCAACGGCCATGGGTGAGCGAAACTACTACCGAGCCGAGCCGTTCACTGGCCCCATCCCCAGGAAATGCCAGGAGCAAGGATACTCAATTCTTCTGATCCCGGTCAGCTTCATCTTGCTCAACGTGGGGATCAACATGGTGACTATGGTCAGGGCAGGATCTGTGCAGCGCGGTTGGGGGAGCCCTGGGGTCTTGAAGGGGCTGAGGTGGGAGGGCTGCTGGGGTGTGACAGGACAAGGGTTGGATTTCAGGGCTCACCCTGCTCCCGGCCTCCCCCCTCCCCTTCTTCCCTCAACTCTGGAGGCATCTGAAGAGATTCTTGCGGGCACTTTTCAATCGTATTTTCCACAAAGGTGAGTGGGCGCCGGCGTGGGTTCAGGAGATGTGGGCCTGTCCCCTTTCTTCTATCCCTGCCTTGATTCTCAGCCCCTCAGGAACCCAGGCCCTGACCCATCTCGCCTTTCCCCACAGACAAGCAAGCCAGCTGTGTAGGCACCCATCGCATGTGCATGCGCTGCTCCGTGGATCCCAAGAACCTGCGCTCAAGAGTTTCTTCCCACTTCTGCCATCGCCCAAGCTTCCTGCTCGGGCAGGTAAACCACCTTGACTACTGCCTGCAGCGGGGCTCGGCGGGGGCGGAGCCGGCGGCCCCCCCGCCGCGGGCGAGTAAAGGAGAAGGCGGGCGGAGCGGGAGGCAAAAAGCCTACAGCACCCGGTATTCCCAGGCGGTCTTCCATCCAAGTACTAACCAGGCCCGACCCTGCTTAGCTTCCGAGATCAGACGAGATCGGGCGCGTTCAGGGTGGTATGGCCGTAGACGGGGGCGGGGGGCCGCGGGCGGCCTCTTGAGGCCCAGTTTCGCTGGCGCTGGCGCCTTAACGCCAGCCTGGCGGCCAGCCCGCCCAGGCAGGGCCCCCTCGCCCGCCCAGGCAGGGGGAACGGAGGTCCCGGGTATCGGGCGGCGGCGGAGGGTTTGGCGACCACCTCCCAGCCCAGGGCGGCCGTGACCCAGCAAACCCTTCGGCGCTTGGCGCCCCGCCCAAGATCCCGCACGTCGCTCACAGGGACGTGGCCCCGGAGGCTTCAGGGCCCGGGGCCCGCGGTCCCTTGGGCATCGGTCCTGCCCGCCCACGCGGCGCTAGGCGCAGCCCGGCCGCAGCCCGGGCCGGCCCTCCTGCCCGACAGCAGCCGGCCCGAAGCCACCGGGAGCCACCATTGAGTCGCCACGGCCCCTCTGCCCCGGCAAGGCCACCCTTGCCCCCACACCCCCCGCCGAGCTCAGGACCCCGCCCCTGGTGGCCGGCAGGCCCGGGGAAGCGGCCCCTGCCCTCGATCCCGCTCCCGCACCCAACCGCGGTGACACGCCAGAGGGGCGGGGTGGTGGTGGGGCGGGGCTTTTGTCGGAGGGAGCTGTGGAGGGACACACAGGCACACAGGTGGCGGCGCCGGGGCTGGGCGCCGGTGGGGGCGGCCAGGTGCAGGTCGAGGGGCTCGCGGGCCGAAAGGACGGCCACTGGGCCCGCGGCGGAGTCTGGGTCCGGGCCAGCCACCCCGGGAGCGTCTGGGGTGCGGCTGCCTTCCAGGGCCGCCTTCTGGCCGCCTGGCCGGCCGGGCCGGCGGGGAGCGCCCCCGCCGGCGCGCGCCGTGGTGGGAGGGGCCTGAGGAGGTGGGGCCTGCAGCGGGGCCCGGCGGGGGCGGAGCCGGCGGCGCCCGCCGCGGGCGAGTAAAGGAGAAGGCGGGCGGAGCGGGAGGCAAAAAGCCTACAGCACCCGGTATTCCCAGGCGGTCTCCCATCCAAGTACTAACCAGGCCCGACCCTGCTTAGCTTCCGAGATCAGACGAGATCGGGCGCGTTCAGGGTGGTATGGCCGTAGACGGGGGCGGGGGCCGACGGCTGCCTCTTGAGGCCCAGTTTCGCTGGCGCTGGCGCCTTAACGCCAGCCTGGCGGCCGGCCCGCCCCGACAGGGCCCCCTCGCCCGCCCAGGCAGGGGGAACGGAGGTCTCGGGTATCGGGCGGCGGCGGAGGGTTTGGCGACCACCTCCCAGCCCAGGGCGGCCGTGACCCAGCAAACCCTTCGGCGCTTGGCGCCCCGCCCAAGATCCCGCACGTCGCTCACAGGGACGTGGCCCCGGAGGCTTCAGGGCCCGGGGCCCGCGGTCCCTTGGGCATCGGCCCTGCCCGCCCACGCGGCGCTAGGCGCAGCCCGGCCGCAGCCCGGGCCGGCCCTCCTGCCCGACAGCAGCCGGCCCGAAGCCACCGGGAGCCACCATTGAGTCGCCACGGCCCCTCAGCCCCGGCAAGGCCACCCTTGCCCCCACACCCCCCGCCGAGCTCAGGACCCCGCCCCTGGTGGCCGGCAGGCCCGGGGAAGCGGCCCCTGCCCTCGATCCCGCTCCCGCACCCGGCCGCGGTGACACGCCACAGGGGCGGGGTGTGGGGGGGCTTTTGTCGGAGGGAGCTGTGGAGGGACACACCGGCACACAGGTGGCGGCGCCGGGGCTGGGCGCCGGTGGGGGCGGCCAGGTGCAGGTCGAGGGGCTCGCGGGCCGAAATGACGGCAACTGGGCCCATGGCGGAGTCTGGGTCTGGAGGGCTCTGAGCCTCCATCCGCTCTGGTGCCTCGGGTCTACCGGCCCGAAGCCTGGTAGCGCGACACCCCACCGGCCCACAGACGTAGCCTCCCCAGCTGTGCTCACAGCGAGTCCAACCGCAGCCTGCATCCCTCCACGGGACACTTGGATTACTCCCGCGATCCCCACGAGGTGCGGCACCCGCTGGCCGAATGGGCTGAGATCCTGCCCTTGCGGCGCCCTGTGGCCACCTCCGCCTCCCTCACGGTACTGGCCGAGGCCTCGGACCAGCGGGCCCCGGCTCCCAGCTCAGCGCTGCTCCTCCGCCCCTCTCACCTCCTGCCCGACGTCCAGGCTACCGAGCACCCTCCACCCCCGCCCACCTTCATGCCACTCAGCCGGAACCCGGGAGGCAATGCCAACTACCAGGTGTATCACAGTCTGGTGCTGAAGCGGCAACCGCAGGAGGGCCAAGCGCGGGCCAACTCGCTGCTACCTTCCACCTCGGCCTCCAGGCCCTCTCTGCACGGGAGCCAGACTGGGAAAATGAACTTACCAGCAGCAAATGGGGGCAGGGGCAGGGGGCAGCAGGGCATGGAGAGAGGAATAAAGAGCGCCAGAGTCCAGGAAACATTGGTGGTCTGTGGCTTGGAAGCGCCACTCCTTCTGCCAGCCTGGGTCCCTGCGCTTGGCTTCCTGCAATAAGAAGCCAGTGTCCCCTTCTTGGCCTGAGGGTCCCTTTGGTTTAGTGGCCACAGTTCTGCCAGCAGGCCCCTCCTGGTCCTATACCATGCACTAAGTACATCTGCAGCTGCAGACTCCAAACCCCTGGTCTCTGGGCACCTCCTCTGTGTCTCAGCTGTCCCTGTCCACAGAGAGCCTCATACAAGACGTTGCTTCCAAACTGGGAGATTCCACATCTGGGCAGGTCCAGCTCCAGGCCCAGTGAAGGGCATGAAGAAGGCTGAGGCTCTGGACTCCAGCCAGGCCTTCAGCAGGCCTCTGAGGCCGAGGTCTTCCTAGTCTCAAGAGGGGCCAAGAGACGCAATGTGTCATTTGAACAAGTGAGTCAGCGGGCGGTGAGCGAATGAATGACCGCTCGAGGGGATGTATGCCGGCCACCAGGCCCTGTTTGACTGTCCAGGCTCAGCTTACCTGACCCTGGTTACCAGGGAATGCCACTCTGGGCCCTCCTTTTCATCCCCCTCCCTCACTGTGACCTCACCACCTGCCCCATTATGACCCAGTCTGGCTCCCAGTTAAAACTGGAGGGCAGAGGGCCCAGGCAGTCCTGGGACCAACGGCCATGGGTGAGCGAAACTACTACCGAGCCGAGCCGTTCACTGGCCCCATCCCCAGGAAATGCCAGGAGCAAGGATACTCAATTCTTCTGATCCCGGTCAGCTTCATCTTGCTCAACGTGGGGATCAACATGGTGACTATGGTCAGGGCAGGATCTGTGCAGCGCGGTTGGGGGAGCCCTGGGGTCTTGAAGGGGCTGAGGTGGGAGGGCTGCTGGGGTGTGACAGGACAAGGGTTGGATTTCAGGGCTCACCCTGCTCCCGGCCTCCCCCCTCCCCTTCTTCCCTCAACTCTGGAGGCATCTGAAGAGATTCTTGCGGGCACTTTTCAATCGTATTTTCCACAAAGGTGAGTGGGCGCCGGCGTGGGTTCAGGAGATGTGGGCCTGTCCCCTTTCTTCTATCCCTGCCTTGATTCTCAGCCCCTCAGGAACCCAGGCCCTGACCCATCTCGCCTTTCCCCACAGACAAGCAAGCCAGCTGTGTAGGCACCCATCGCATGTGCATGCGCTGCTCCGTGGATCCCAAGAACCTGCGCTCAAGAGTTTCTTCCCACTTCTGCCATCGCCCAAGCTTCCTGCTCGGGCAGGTAAACCACCTTGACTACTGCCTGCAGCGGGGCTCGGCGGGGGCGGAGCCGGCGGCCCCCCCGCCGCGGGCGAGTAAAGGAGAAGGCGGGCGGAGCGGGAGGCAAAAAGCCTACAGCACCCGGTATTCCCAGGCGGTCTTCCATCCAAGTACTAACCAGGCCCAACCCTGCTTAGCTTCCGAGATCAGACGAGATCGGGCGCGTTCAGGGTGGTATGGCCGTAGACGGGGGCGGGGGGCCGCGGGCGGCCTCTTGAGGCCCAGTTTCGCTGGCGCTGGCGCCTTAACGCCAGCCTGGCGGCCAGCCCGCCCAGGCAGGGCCCCCTCGCCCGCCCAGGCAGGGGGAACGGAGGTCCCGGGTATCGGGCGGCGGCGGAGGGTTTGGCGACCACCTCCCAGCCCAGGGCGGCCGTGACCCAGCAAACCCTTCGGCGCTTGGCGCCCCGCCCAAGATCCCGCACGTCGCTCACAGGGACGTGGCCCCGGAGGCTTCAGGGCCCGGGGCCCGCGGTCCCTTGGGCATCGGTCCTGCCCGCCCACGCGGCGCTAGGCGCAGCCCGGCCGCAGCCCGGGCCGGCCCTCCTGCCCGACAGCAGCCGGCCCGAAGCCACCGGGAGCCACCATTGAGTCGCCACGGCCCCTCTGCCCCGGCAAGGCCACCCTTGCCCCCACACCCCCCGCCGAGCTCAGGACCCCGCCCCTGGTGGCCGGCAGGCCCGGGGAAGCGGCCCCTGCCCTCGATCCCGCTCCCGCACCCAACCGCGGTGACACGCCAGAGGGGCGGGGTGGTGGTGGGGCGGGGCTTTTGTCGGAGGGAGCTGTGGAGGGACACACAGGCACACAGGTGGCGGCGCCGGGGCTGGGCGCCGGTGGGGGCGGCCAGGTGCAGGTCGAGGGGCTCGCGGGCCGAAAGGACGGCCACTGGGCCCGCGGCGGAGTCTGGGTCCGGGCCAGCCACCCCGGGAGCGTCTGGGGTGCGGCTGCCTTCCAGGGCCGCCTTCTGGCCGCCTGGCCGGCCGGGCCGGCGGGGAGCGCCCCCGCCGGCGCGCGCCGTGGTGGGAGGGGCCTGAGGAGGTGGGGCCTGCAGCGGGGCCCGGCGGGGGCGGAGCCGGCGGCCCCCGCCGCGGGCGAGTAAAGGAGAAGGCGGGCGAAGCGGGAGGCAAAAAGCCTACAGCACCCGGTATTCCCAGGCGGTCTCCCATCCAAGTACTAACCAGGCCCGACCCTGCTTAGCTTCCGAGATCAGACGAGATCGGGCGCGTTCAGGGTGGTATGGCCGTAGACGGGGGCGGGGGCCGACGGCTGCCTCTTGAGGCCCAGTTTCGCTGGCGCTGGCGCCTTAACGCCAGCCTGGCGGCCGGCCCGCCCCGACAGGGCCCCCTCGCCCGCCCAGGCAGGGGGAACGGAGGTCTCGGGTATCGGGCGGCGGCGGAGGGTTTGGCGACCACCTCCCAGCCCAGGGCGGCCGTGACCCAGCAAACCCTTCGGCGCTTGGCGCCCCGCCCAAGATCCCGCACGTCGCTCACAGGGACGTGGCCCCGGAGGCTTCAGGGCCCGGGGCCCGCGGTCCCTTGGGCATCGGCCCTGCCCGCCCACGCGGCGCTAGGCGCAGCCCGGCCGCAGCCCGGGCCGGCCCTCCTGCCCGACAGCAGCCGGCCCGAAGCCACCGGGAGCCACCATTGAGTCGCCACGGCCCCTCAGCCCCGGCAAGGCCACCCTTGCCCCCACACCCCCCGCCGAGCTCAGGACCCCGCCCCTGGTGGCCGGCAGGCCCGGGGAAGCGGCCCCTGCCCTCGATCCCGCTCCCGCACCCGGCCGCGGTGACACGCCACAGGGGAGGGGTGTGGGGGGGCTTTTGTCGGAGGGAGCTGTGGAGGGACACACCGGCACACAGGTGGCGGCGCCGGGGCTGGGCGCCGGTGGGGGCGGCCAGGTGCAGGTCGAGGGGCTCGCGGGCCGAAATGACGGCAACTGGGCCCATGGCGGAGTCTGGGTCTGGAGGGCTCTGAGCCTCCATCCGCTCTGGTGCCTCGGGTCTACCGGCCCGAAGCCTGGTAGCGCGACACCCCACCGGCCCACAGACGTAGCCTCCCCAGCTGTGCTCACAGCGAGTCCAACCGCAGCCTGCATCCCTCCACGGGACACTTGGATTACTTCCGCGATCCCCACGAGGTGCGGCACCCGCTGGCCGAATGGGCTGAGATCCTGCCCTTGCGGCGCCCTGTGGCCACATCCGCCTCCCTCACGGTACTGGCCGAGGCCTCGGACCAGCGGGCCCCGGCTCCCAGCTCAGCGCTGCTCCTCCGCCCCTCTCACCTCCTGCCCGACGTCCAGGCTACCGAGCACCCTCCACCCCCGCCCACCTTCATGCCACTCAGCCGGAACCCGGGAGGCAATGCCAACTACCAGGTGTATCACAGTCTGGTGCTGAAGCGGCAACCGCAGGAGGGCCAAGCGCGGGCCAACTCGCTGCTACCTTCCACCTCGGCCTCCAGGCCCTCTCTGCACGGGAGCCAGACTGGGAAAATGAACTTACCAGCAGCAAATGGGGGCAGGGGCAGGGGGCAGCAGGGAATGGAGAGAGGAATAAAGAGCGCCAGAGTCCAGGAAACATTGGTGGTCTGTGGCTTGGAAGCGCCACTCCTTCTGCCAGCCTGGGTCCCTGCGCTTGGCTTCCTGCAATAAGAAGCCAGTGTCCCCTTCTTGGCCTGAGGGTCCCTTTGGTTTAGTGGCCACAGTTCTGCCAGCAGGCCCCTCCTGGTCCTATACCATGCACTAAGTACATCTGCAGCTGCAGACTCCAAACCCCTGGTCTCTGGGCACCTCCTCTGTGTCTCAGCTGTCCCTGTCCACAGAGAGCCTCATACAAGACGTTGCTTCCAAACTGGGAGATTCCACATCTGGGCAGGTCCAGCTCCAGGCCCAGTGAAGGGCATGAAGAAGGCTGAGGCTCTGGACTCCAGCCAGGCCTTCAGCAGGCCTCTGAGGCCGAGGTCTTCCTAGTCTCAAGAGGGGCCAAGAGACGCAATGTGTCATTTGAACAAGTGAGTCAGCGGGCGGTGAGCGAATGAATGACCGCTCGAGGGGATGTATGCCGGCCACCAGGCCCTGTTTGACTGTCCAGGCTCAGCTTACCTGACCCTGGTTACCAGGGAATGCCACTCTGGGCCCTCCTTTTCATCCCCCTCCCTCACTGTGACCTCACCACCTGCCCCATTATGACCCAGTCTGGCTCCCAGTTAAAACTGGAGGGCAGAGGGCCCAGGCAGTCCTGGGACCAACGGCCATGGGTGAGCGAAACTACTACCGAGCCGAGCCGTTCACTGGCCCCATCCCCAGGAAATGCCAGGAGCAAGGATACTCAATTCTTCTGATCCCGGTCAGCTTCATCTTGCTCAACGTGGGGATCAACATGGTGACTATGGTCAGGGCAGGATCTGTGCAGCGCGGTTGGGGGAGCCCTGGGGTCTTGAAGGGGCTGAGGTGGGAGGGCTGCTGGGGTGTGACAGGACAAGGGTTGGATTTCAGGGCTCACCCTGCTCCCGGCCTCCCCCCTCCCCTTCTTCCCTCAACTCTGGAGGCATCTGAAGAGATTCTTGCGGGCACTTTTCAATCGTATTTTCCACAAAGGTGAGTGGGCGCCGGCGTGGGTTCAGGAGATGTGGGCCTGTCCCCTTTCTTCTATCCCTGCCTTGATTCTCAGCCCCTCAGGAACCCAGGCCCTGACCCATCTCGCCTTTCCCCACAGACAAGCAAGCCAGCTGTGTAGGCGCACCCATCGCATGTGCATGCGCTGCTCCGTGGATCCCAAGAACCTGCGCTCAAGAGTTTCTTCCCACTTCTGCCATCGCCCAAGCTTCCTGCTCGGGCAGGTAAACCACCTTGACTACTGCCTGCAGCGGGGCTCGGCGGGGGCGGAGCCGGCGGCCCCCCCGCCGCGGGCGAGTAAAGGAGAAGGCGGGCGGAGCGGGAGGCAAAAAGCCTACAGCACCCGGTATTCCCAGGCGGTCTTCCATCCAAGTACTAACCAGGCCCGACCCTGCTTAGCTTCCGAGATCAGACGAGATCGGGCGCGTTCAGGGTGGTATGGCCGTAGACGGGGGCGGGGGGCCGCGGGCGGCCTCTTGAGGCCCAGTTTCGCTGGCGCTGGCGCCTTAACGCCAGCCTGGCGGCCAGCCCGCCCAGGCAGGGCCCCCTCGCCCGCCCAGGCAGGGGGAACGGAGGTCCCGGGTATCGGGCGGCGGCGGAGGGTTTGGCGACCACCTCCCAGCCCAGGGCGGCCGTGACCCAGCAAACCCTTCGGCGCTTGGCGCCCCGCCCAAGATCCCGCACGTCGCTCACAGGGACGTGGCCCCGGAGGCTTCAGGGCCCGGGGCCCGCGGTCCCTTGGGCATCGGTCCTGCCCGCCCACGCGGCGCTAGGCGCAGCCCGGCCGCAGCCCGGGCCGGCCCTCCTGCCTGACAGCAGCCGGCCCGAAGCCACCGGGAGCCACCATTGAGTCGCCACGGCCCCTCTGCCCCGGCAAGGCCACCCTTGCCCCCACACCCCCCGCCGAGCTCAGGACCCCGCCCCTGGTGGCCGGCAGGCCCGGGGAAGCGGCCCCTGCCCTCGATCCCGCTCCCGCACCCAACCGCGGTGACACGCCAGAGGGGCGGGGTGGTGGTGGGGCGGGGCTTTTGTCGGAGGGAGCTGTGGAGGGACACACAGGCACACAGGTGGCGGCGCCGGGGCTGGGCGCCGGTGGGGGCGGCCAGGTGCAGGTCGAGGGGCTCGCGGGCCGAAAGGACGGCCACTGGGCCCGCGGCGGAGTCTGGGTCCGGGCCAGCCACCCCGGGAGCGTCTGGGGTGCGGCTGCCTTCCAGGGCCGCCTTCTGGCCGCCTGGCCGGCCGGGCCGGCGGGGAGCGCCCCCGCCGGCGCGCGCCGTGGTGGGAGGGGCCTGAGGAGGTGGGGCCTGCAGCGGGGCCCGGCGGGGGCGGAGCCGGCGGCCCCCGCCGCGGGCGAGTAAAGGAGAAGGCGGGCGGAGCGGGAGGCAAAAAGCCTACAGCACCCGGTATTCCCAGGCGGTCTCCCATCCAAGTACTAACCAGGCCCGACCCTGCTTAGCTTCCGAGATCAGACGAGATCGGGCGCGTTCAGGGTGGTATGGCCGTAGACGGGGGCGGGGGCCGACGGCTGCCTCTTGAGGCCCAGTTTCGCTGGCGCTGGCGCCTTAACGCCAGCCTGGCGGCCGGCCCGCCCCGACAGGGCCCCCTCGCCCGCCCAGGCAGGGGGAACGGAGGTCTCGGGTATCGGGCGGCGGCGGAGGGTTTGGCGACCACCTCCCAGCCCAGGGCGGCCGTGACCCAGCAAACCCTTCGGCGCTTGGCGCCCCGCCCAAGATCCCGCACGTCGCTCACAGGGACGTGGCCCCGGAGGCTTCAGGGCCCGGGGCCCGCGGTCCCTTGGGCATCGGTCCTGCCCGCCCACGCGGCGCTAGGCGCAGCCCGGCCGCAGCCCGGGCCGGCCCTCCTGCCCAACAGCAGCCGGCCCGAAGCCACCGGGAGCCACCATTGAGTCGCCACGGCCCCTCAGCCCCGGCAAGGCCACCCTTGCCCCCACACCCCCCGCCGAGCTCAGGACCCCGCCCCTGGTGGCCGGCAGGCCCGGGGAAGCGGCCCCTGCCCTCGATCCCGCTCCCGCACCCGGCCGCGGTGACACGCCAGAGGGGCGGGGTGTGGGGGGGCTTTTGTCGGAGGGAGCTGTGGAGGGACACACCGGCACACAGGTGGCGGCGCCGGGGCTGGGCGCCGGTGGGGGCGGCCAGGTGCAGGTCGAGGGGCTCGCGGGCCGAAATGACGGCAACTGGGCCCATGGCGGAGTCTGGGTCTGGAGGGCTCTGAGCCTCCATCCGCTCTGGTGCCTCGGGTCTACCGGCCCGAAGCCTGGTAGCGCGACACCCCACCGGCCCACAGACGTAGCCTCCCCAGCTGTGCTCACAGCGAGTCCAACCACAGCCTGCATCCCTCCACGGGACACTTGGATTACTCCCGCGATCCCCACGAGGTGCGGCACCCGCTGGCCGAATGGGCTGAGATCCTGCCCTTGCGGCGCCCTGTGGCCACCTCCGCCTCCCTCACGGTACTGGCCGAGGCCTCGGACCAGCGGGCCCCGGCTCCCAGCTCAGCGCTGCTCCTCCGCCCCTCTCACCTCCTGCCCGACGTCCAGGCTACCGAGCACCCTCCACCCCCGCCCACCTTCATGCCACTCAGCCGGAACCCGGGAGGCAATGCCAACTACCAGGTGTATCACAGTCTGGTGCTGAAGCGGCAACCGCAGGAGGGCCAAGCGCGGGCCAACTCGCTGCTACCTTCCACCTCGGCCTCCAGGCCCTCTCTGCACGGGAGCCAGACTGGGAAAATGAACTTACCAGCAGCAAATGGGGGCAGGGGCAGGGGGCGGCAGGGCATGGAGAGAGGAATAAAGAGCTCCAGAGTCCAGGAAACATTGGTGGTCTGTGGCTTGGAAGCGCCACTCCTTCTGCCAGCCTGGGTCCCTGCGCTTGGCTTCCTGCAATAAGAAGCCAGTGTCCCCTTCTTGGCCTGAGGGTCCCTTTGGTTTAGTGGCCACAGTTCTGCCAGCAGGCCCCTCCTGGTCCTATACCATGCACTAAGTACATCTGCAGCTGCAGATTCCAAACCCCTGGTCTCTGGGCACCTCCTCTGTGTCTCAGCTGTCCCTGTCCACAGAGAGCCTCATACAAGACGTTGCTTCCAAACTGGGAGATTCCACATCTGGGCAGGTCCAGCTCCAGGCCCAGTGAAGGGCATGAAGAAGGCTGAGGCTCTGGACTCCAGCCAGGCCTTCAGCAGGCCTCTGAGGCCGAGGTCTTCCTAGTCTCAAGAGGGGCCAAGAGACGCAATGTGTCATTTGAACAAGTGAGTCAGCGGGCGGTGAGCGAATGAATGACCGCTCGAGGGGATGTATGCCGGCCACCAGGCCCTGTTTGACTGTCCAGGCTCAGCTTACCTGACCCTGGTTACCAGGGAATGCCACTCTGGGCCCTCCTTTTCATCCCCCTCCCTCACTGTGACCTCACCACCTGCCCCATTATGACCCAGTCTGGCTCCCAGTTAAAACTGGAGGGCAGAGGGCCCAGGCAGTCCTGGGACCAACGGCCATGGGTGAGCGAAACTACTACCGAGCCGAGCCGTTCACTGGCCCCATCCCCAGGAAATGCCAGGAGCAAGGATACTCAATTCTTCTGATCCCGGTCAGCTTCATCTTGCTCAACGTGGAGATCAACATGGTGACTATGGTCAGGGCAGGATCTGTGCAGCGCGGTTGGGGGAGCCCTGGGGTCTTGAAGGGGCTGAGGTGGGAGGGCTGCTGGGGTGTGACAGGACAAGGGTTGGATTTCAGGGCTCACCCTGCTCCCGGCCTCCCCCCTCCCCTTCTTCCCTCAACTCTGGAGGCATCTGAAGAGATTCTTGCGGGCACTTTTCAATCGTATTTTCCACAAAGGTGAGTGGGCGCCGGCGTGGGTTCAGGAGATGTGGGCCTGTCCCCTTTCTTCTATCCCTGCCTTGATTCTCAGCCCCTCAGGAACCCAGGCCCTGACCCATCTCGCCTTTCCCCACAGACAAGCAAGCCAGCTGTGTAGGCACCCATCGCATGTGCATGCGCTGCTCCGTGGATCCCAAGAACCTGCGCTCAAGAGTTTCTTCCCACTTCTGCCATCGCCCAAGCTTCCTGCTCGGGCAGGTAAACCACCTTGACTACTGCCTGCAGCGGGGCTCGGCGGGGGTGGAGCCGGCGGCCCCCCCGCCGCGGGCGAGTAAAGGAGAAGGCGGGCGGAGCGGGAGGCAAAAAGCCTACAGCACCCGGTATTCCCAGGCGGTCTCCCATCCAAGTACTAACCAGGCCCGACCCTGCTTAGCTTCCGAGATCAGACGAGATCGGGCGCGTTCAGGGTGGTATGGCCGTAGACGGGGGTGGGGGCCGACGGCTGCCTCTTGAGGCCCAGTTTCGCTGGCGCTGGCGCCTTAACGCCAGCCTGGCGGCCGGCCCGCCCCGGCAGGGCCCCCTCGCCCGCCCAGGCAGGGGGAACGGAGGTCTCGGGTATCGGGCGGCGGCGGAGGGTTTGGCGACCACCTCCCAGCCCAGGGCGGCCGTGACCCAGCAAACCCTTCGGCGCTTGGCGCCCCGCCCAAGATCCCGCACGTCGCTCACAGGGACGTGGCCCCGGAGGCTTCAGGCCCCGGGGCCCGTGGTCCCTTGGGCATCGGTCCTGCCCGCCCACGCGGAGCTAGGCGCAGCCCGGCCGCAGCCCGGGCCGGCCCTCCTGCCTGACAGCAGCCGGCCCGAAGCCACCGAGAGCCACCATTGAGTCGCCACGGCCCCTCAGCCCCGGCAAGGCCACCCTTGCCCCCACACCCCCCGCCGAGCTCAGGACCCCGCCCCTGGTGGCCGGCAGGCCCGGGGAAGCGGCCCCTGCCCTCGATCCCGCTCCAGCACCCAACCGCGGTGACACGCCAGAGGGGCGGGGTGGTGGTGGGGCGGGGCTTTTGTCGGAGGGAGCTGTGGAGGGACACACCGGCACACAGATGGCGGCGCCGGGGCTAGGCGCCGGTGGGGGCGGCCAGGTGCAGGTCGAGGGGCTCGCGGGCCGAAAGGACGGCCACTGGGCCCGCGGCGGAGTCTGGGTCTGGGCCAGCCACCCCGGGAGCGTCTGGGGTGCGGCTGCCTTCCAGGGCCGCCTTCTGGCCGCCTGGCCGGCCGGGCCGGCGGGGAGCGCCCCCGCCGGCGCGCGCCGTGGTGGGAGGGGCCTGAGGAGGTGGGTCCTGCAGCGGGGCCCGGTGGGGGCGGAGCCGGCGGCCCCCGCCGCGGGCGAGTAAAGGAGAAGGCGGGCGGAGCGGGAGGCAAAAAGCCTACAGCACCCGGTATTCCCAGGCGGTCTCCCATCCAAGTACTAACCAGGCCCGACCCTGCTTAGCTTCCGAGATCAGACGAGATCGGGCGCGTTCAGGGTGGTATGGCCGTAGACGGGGGCGGGGGCCGACGGCTGCCTCTTGAGGCCCAGTTTCGCTGGCGCTGGCGCCTTAACGCCAGCCTGGCGGCCGGCCCGCCCCGGCAGGGCCCCCTCGCCCGCCCAGGCAGGGGGAACGGAGGTCTCGGGTATCGGGCGGCGGCGGAGGGTTTGGCGACCACCTCCCAGCCCAGGGCGGCCGTGACCCAGCAAACCCTTCGGCGCTTGGCGCCCCGCCCAAGATCCCGCACGTCGCTCACAGGGACGTGGCCCCGGAGGCTTCAGGGCCCGGGGCCCGCGGTCCCTTGGGCATCGGTCCTGCCCGCCCACGCGGCGCTAGGCGCAGCCCGGCCGCAGCCCGGGCCGGCCCTCCTGCCCGACAGCAGCCGGCCCGAAGCCACCGGGAGCCACCATTGAGTCGCCACGGCCCCTCTGCCCCGGCAAGGCCACCCTTGCCCCCACACCCCCCGCCGAGCTCAGGACCCCGCCCCTGGTGGCCGGCAGGCCCGGTGAAGCGGCCCCTGCCCTTGATCCCGCTCCCGCACCCGGCCGCGGTGACACGCCAGAGGGGCGGGGTGGGGGGCGGCTTTTGTCGGAGGGAGCTGTGGAGGGACACACCGGCACACAGGTGGCGGCGCCGGGGCTGGGCGCCGGTGGGGGCGGCCAGGTGCAGGTCGAGGGGCTCGCGGGCCAAAAGGACGGCCACTGGGCCCGCGGCGGAGTCTGGGTCCGGGCCAGCCACCCCGGGAGCGTCTGGGGTGCGGCTGCCTTCCAGGGCCGCCTTCTGGCCGCCTGGCCGGCCGGGCCGGCGGGGAGCGCCCCCGCCGGCATGCGCCGTGGTGGGAGGGGCCTGAGGAGGTGAGGCCTGCAGCGGGGCCCGGCGGGGGCGGAGCCGGCGGCGCCCGCCGCGGGCGAGTAAAGGAGAAGGCGGGCGGAGCGGGAGGCAAAAAGCCTACAGCACCCGGTATTCCCAGGCGGTCTCCCATCCAAGTACTAACCAGGCCCGACCCTGCTTAGCTTCCGAGATCAGACGAGATCGGGCGCGTTCAGGGTGGTATGGCCGTAGACGGGGGCGGGGGACCGCGGGCGGCCTCTTGAGGCCCAGTTTCGCTGGCGCTGGCGCCTTAACGCCAGCCTGGCGGCCAGCCCGCCCCGGCAGGGTCCCCTCGCCCGCCCAGGCAGGGGGAACGGAGGTCCCGTGTATCGGGCGGCGGCGGAGGGTTTGGCAACCACCTCCCAGCCCAGGGCGGCCGTGACCCAGCAAACCCTTCGGCGCTTGGCGCCCCGCCCAAGATCCCGCACGTCGCTCACAGGGACGTGGCCCCGGAGGCTTCAGGGCCGGGGCCCGCGGTCCCTTGGGCGTCGGCCCTGCCCGCCCACGCGGCGCTAGGCGCAGCCCGGCCGCAGCCCGGGCCGGCCCTCCTGTCCGACAGCAGCCGGCCCGAAGCCACCGGGAGCCACCATTGAGTCGCCACGGCCCCTCAGCCCCGGCAAGGCCACCCTTGCCCCCACACCCCCCGCCGAGCTCAGGACCCCGCCCCTGGTGGCCGGCCGGCCCGGGGAAGCGGCCCCTGCCCTCGATCCCGCTCCAGCACCCAACCGCGGTGACACGCCAGAGGGGCGGGGTGGTGGTGGGGCGGGGCTTTTGTCGGAGGGAGCTGTGGAGGGACACACCGGCACACAGGTGGCGGCGCCGGGGCTGGGCGCCGGTGGGGGCGGCCAGGTGCAGGTCGAGGGGCTCGCGGGCCGAAAGGACGGCCACTGGGCCTGCGGCGGAGTCTGGGTCCGGGTCAGCCACCCCGGGAGCGTCTGGGGTGCGGCTGCCTTCCAGGGCCGCCTTCTGGCCGCCTGGCCGGCCGGGCCGGCGGGGAGCGCACCCGCCGGCGCGCGCCGTGGTGGGAGGGGCCTGAGGAGGTGGGGCCTGCAGCGGGGCCCGGCGGGGGCGGAGCCGGCGGCCCCCGCCGCGGGCGAGTAAAGGAGAAGGCGGGCGGAGCGGGAGGCAAAAAGCCTACAGCACCCGGTATTCCCAGGCGGTCTCCCATCCAAGTACTAACCAGGCCCGACCCTGCTTAGCTTCCGAGATCAGACGAGATCGGGCGCGTTCAGGGTGGTATGGCCGTAGACGGGGGCGGGGGGCCGAGGGCGGCCTCTTGAGGCCCAGTTTCGCTGGCGCTGGCGCCTTAACGCCAGCCTGGCGGCCGGCCCGCCCCGGCAGGGCCCCCTCGCCCGCCCAGGCAGGGGGAACGGAGGTCTCGGGTATCGGGCGGCGGCGGAGGGTTTGGCGACCACCTCCCAGCCCAGGGCGGCCGTGACCCAGCAAACCCTTCGGCGCTTGGCGCCCCGCCCAAGATCCCGCACGTCGCTCACAGGGACGTGGCCCCGGAGGCTTCAGGGCCCGGGGCCCGCGGTCCCTTGGGCATCGGTCCTGCCCGCCCACGCGGCGCTAGGTGCAGCCCGGCCGCAGCCCGGGCCGGCCCTCCTGCCCGACAGCAGCCGGCCTGAAGCCACCGGGAGCCACCATTGAGTCGCCACGGCCCCTCTGCCCCGGCAAGGCCACCCTTGCCCCCACACCCCCTGCCGAGCTCAGGACCCCGCCCCTGGTGGCCGGCCGGCCCGGGGAAGCGGCCCCTGCCCTCGATCCCGCTCCCGCACCCAACCGCGGTGACACGCCAGAGGGGCGGGGTGGTGGTGGGGCGGGGCTTTTGTCGGAGGGAGCTGTGGAGGGACACACAGGCACACAGGTGGCGGCGCCGGGGCTGGGCGCCGGTGGGGGCGGCCAGGTGCAGGTCGAGGGGCTCGCGGGCCAAAAGGACGGCAACTGGGCCCATGGCGGAGTCTGGGTCTGGAGGGCTCTGAGCCTCCATCCGCTCTGGTGCCTCGGGTCTACCGGCCCGACGCCTGGTAGCGCGACACCCCACCGGCCCACAGACGTAGCCTCCCCAGCTGTGCTCACAGCGAGTCCAACCGCAGCCTGCATCCCTCCACGGGACACTTGGATTACTCCCGCGATCCCCACGAGGTGCGGCACCCGCTGGCCGAATGGGCTGAGATCCTGCCCTTGCGGCGCCCTGTGGCCACCTCCGCCTCCCTCACGGTACTGGCCGAGGCCTCGGACCAGCGGGCCCCGGCTCCCAGCTCAGCGCTGCTCCTCCGCCCCTCTCACCTCCTGCCCGACGTCCAGGCTACCGAGCACCCTCCACCCCCGCCCACCTTCATGCCACTCAGCCGGAACCCGGGAGGCAATGCCAACTACCAGGTGTGTATGACAGTCTGGTGCTGAAGTGGCAACCGCAGGAGGGCCAAGCGCGGGCCAACTCGCTGCTACCTTCCACCTCGGCCTCCAGGCCCTCTCTGCACGGGAGCCAGACTGGGAAAATGAACTTACCAGCAGCAAATGGGGGCAGGGGCAGGGGGCGGCAGGGCATGGAGAGAGGAATAAAGAGCGCCAGAGTCCAGGAAACATTGGTGGTCTGTGGCTTGGAAGCGCCACTCCTTCTGCCAGCCTGGGTCCCTGCGCTTGGCTTCCTGCAATAAGAAGCCAGTGTCCCCTTCTTGGCCTGAGGGTCCCTTTGGTTTAGTGGCCACAGTTCTGCCAGCAGGCCCCTCCTGGTCCTATACCATGCACTAAGTACATCTGCAGCTGCAGACTCCAAACCCCTGGTCTCTGGGCACCTCCTCTGTGTCTCAGCTGTCCCTGTCCACAGAGAGCCTCATACAAGAAGTTGCTTCCAAACTGGGAGGTTCCACATCTGGGCAGGTCCAGCTCCAGGCCCAGTGAAGGGCATGAAGAAGGCTGAGGCTCTGGACTCCAGCCAGGCCTTCAGCAGGCCTCTGAGGCCAAGGTCTTCCTAGTCTCAAGAGGGGCCAAGAGACGCAATGTGTCATTTGAACAAGTGAGTCAGCGGGCGGTGAGCGAATGAATGACCGCTCGAGGGGATGTATGCCGGCCACCGGGCCCTGTTTGACTGTCCAGGCTCAGCTTACCTGACCCTGGTTACCAGGGAATGCCACTCTGGGCCCTCCTTTTCATCCCCCTCCCTCACTGTGACCTCACCACCTGCCCCATTATGACCCAGTCTGGCTCCCAGTTAAAACTGGAGGGCAGAGGGCCCAGGCAGTCCTGGGACCAACGGCCATGGGTGAGCGAAACTACTACCGAGCCGAGCCGTTCACTGGCCCCATCCCCAGGAAATGCCAGGAGCAAGGATACTCAATTCTTCTGATCCCGGTCAGCTTCATCTTGCTCAACGTGGGGATCAACATGGTGACTATGGTCAGGGCAGGATCTGTGCAGCGCGGTTGGGGGAGCCCTGGGGTCTTGAAGGGGCTGAGGTGGGAGGGCTGCTGGGGTGTGACCGGACAAGGGTTGGATTTCAGGGCTCACCCTGCTCCCGGCCTCCCCCCTCCCCTTCTTCCCTCAACTCTGGAGGCATCTGAAGAGATTCTTGCGGGCACTTTTCAATCGTATTTTCCACAAAGGTGAGTGGGCGCCGGCGTGGGTTCAGGGGA